>NC_092335.1:650917708-651237500 GCF_046630445.1 Rutidosis leptorrhynchoides
AAAATAATACTGTAAAACAAAGTGAAATGAAGTTCAATTTCAAGAAAATACATATAACATTGTATTATATAGCAAACCAAAGATATGCACCAAGAGTATTTAAAAAGATTCACATAATGTGTGCCAACTCCCAAATCAGTGTCAACATAGAGAGAGTTCCATTTGAAAATTTGATGGGAACGTTACCATGACATCATCGATTGGTCACACTTCCGTAACTATAATACAACAAAAAAAAAAAACCATTAATTACAATCTTTACATAGTAAACTTAACAATCTAACCTTGACATAATAGTCTAAGTAAGAAAAGGGTTTATTGGGAGAAGATACGTAATTAGCCCGTCGATTGTTATCAGCATAGCAGTATCTTTTTTTACTCAAACACTATCAAATATCTTATCTATTTCTAATAGCTTCGTTATTATGTACTCCATGTAAAAAAAAATTCTCTGCCATAACGCATTTGACAACGGCATCATTAATGGAATAACGTCCATCAAGTGGTACATCATGTAACGACCAGACCTTTTCGACTTATATTTATACCTATTCATTTTCACGAAACTGCGTATTTGTGCGTACTGAGCTATATTATATTCCGGGATTATTATTTATGTTAATTACTCGCGTAAATACCTTACAACGTGTTATTAAGTATTTAATTACTTAACTTGATCCTCGAATGCTTTTACGACTGTTAGTGTCACTTGTCGTTTTGAACGAGCTACGTACTTTGTACACGTTTAACTTTTGTCATAATTGGAGTATTATGACTACTTGAAACTAATTGTAATTTTCTAATGACAATTACTTGGCTTATTGGTTGCTTAATTACGCTTAGTAATTTACTAATGCACACTAGTTAGTCTTATTGGACTTTTTACCTTAATGGACTTAGACCCACCCTACTCTAGTTAATGGACCATTGAATTAGCCCAACATTAATAGATTTATGATCCATTAAGATGTAGGACAAAAACCCATTAAAATGAGCCAACATACTAGCATTTTTGTTAGCCATTACTACATATGTTGCATGGGATCCCAACAATAAGCACCACCTTTAGACCACCACCATGGTAAAAGAAAAAAGTTGTCCCCCTTGTCCCCCATGATGCCCACAATTTTGGAGACACCCACCACCACCTCCACCACTATAAATACAAGTCTTATTCTTTCATTTCACACTTGATCTCATTCTCATTTTACACACACTTACTCTCTAATATTCTCTCTAGTCTTTCTCACACTAAAATTGTAAGTTCTTAAATTTCTTCTTCTTCTTTTATCTTCTTGGTCACAACATCATCATCATCATCAAAGGATCAAGTTTTTTAGCTTTTTGATCTTGTTACATCTTGTAGATTCAAACTTTGATTTGAATCCTTCAAGAACATGAAAGATTCAAGCTTTTTAGCTTTGAATCTTCATAACTTTGTTGGATCTAAGTTTTATAGCTTAAGATCACTTTATTTTGTTAAAAAGATCAAAACTTGTGTTTATGATCTCCATGAAACTTGAAGATCTAACTTCTTGCTTTAAAGATCTTCAAGAACATAAAAGATTCAAGCTTTCTAGCTTTGAATCTTCATTACTTTGTTAGATCTAAGTTTTCTAGCTTATGATCACTTTATTTTGTTAAAAGATCAAAACTTGTGTTTATGATCTTCATAAAACTTGAAGATCTAGCTTCTTGCTTTAAAGATCTTCAAGAACATAAAAGATTCAAGCTTTCTAGCTTTGAAATCTCATAATTATTGTTAAGGGATCCAAGCTTTCTAGCTTAGGGTTTCATTACTTTGTTTGATCAAATCTATGTAACTTAAAGTCTTGCTTGTTTGATTGAATCAAAGTTTGTAGCTTTAATCTTGAATAGAACTTGTATTTGTATTAAGACTAAGAACATGATGTAACCTTGGTTCATCATCCTTCTAAAACTCTTAAGTGAGTTGTATTCCTTCTTAGTCTTGACATTGTGTGTTGATGGTTGAAACTTGGTCAAAGTGATGCTAAAACGTTAAAGAGTTGTACACTTGAGGCTTATACGCATCAAGGATGAGAACCGTGATGAGCATCAAGCACCAAGAAACCCACCGGAGCATTTGTTTACTGTTTTTCGGGGTCTGATCAGACTCCTGGGCTTCTGGAAAAGTTGATTTTCAGATAGTTCGGTTCGAGTAGATGACTTTTCGTTTGAGACTCGCCTAAATCCGATATATGGTTTAGGATTTATAGCCTTCGGAAATCACTACGCCTTTGTAACGACGTGCTGAAAATTCTGACCTACTCGCGCTTGAACCGTCGCCACGGTCAAACGACATCGAGTTAGGATCTGAAAATTTGAAAGAGGTAAGAGGACTCACATACGGATCCTTGGACACTGACCACGCGTCTTTTCAGTTTTTATAGAGGTCGTAGCAGCTGTCCGAATTCAGCCTTTTGTTTCGATCTCTATTCTTGTTGAAAACTTACTTTATCTTTTACGAATGATGATGATGATGATAATACTTAAGACTTAATTTATTCACTTTTAAACTTTTGGGGACAATATACTGACTTAGTAGCCATTGACTTAGGTTTAGGACCTTTTGGATCGACCAACTTACTTGTTTGGACCGACTTACTACTTGCTTACATTTTCGTATCGACTTTACCGCACATTCACTGTGAGTTATAGCTCCCTTTTTACTTTAACTATTTTTGGGACTAAGAATACATGCGCTTTTTATGTTTTACATACTAGACACGAGTACTTAAACTTTATATATGTGTGGGTGATATAACGGCACAAAGATTCCCTTTAGCACGGTAACGTTTAGTCATTGGTTTATGAACCGGTGAACGCGAATCTTAGATATGGATCCATATGGTTTGACATCCCCACTCGGGCTAGTCGCGCTAGCATTCAACGGGTGTTTAATACTTCGTAAACTTACGCACTCGCCAAGTGTACTTTTAGGGGGTGTTATTTATACTTGTTAAGTTAGTTACCAGGTGCCCACGGATAAGCATATACTTTATCATACGGATTTGAGATACTGTTTTGAATACGAAATCTCGTGGTCTACATTACATTGCTGATTACAAACAAACTATAGCTCACCAACATTCGTGTTGACTTTTTAAGCATGTATTTCTTAGGTGCTTAGACGTTGTTGCTTCCGCTGTTAGACTTGCTGTTATAGTCTTGGTGTTATAGACTTGCTGTTACAAACTCGCTGTATTAGACTTCCGCTGCATTACTTAGAGATGTCTCAAGCATGGAACTTTTACTTTGCATTCACAACTTATGATATTTATGAGCTATGGTTTTGTAATGACCTTTGTGTCACGTACTTATGTTAATGCTTTCTATTCGTAGAAGCACGTTATCCTTGTGAAACATTTGACGTTGGTAAAGACGTCATCTTTGGTAAAACATTTGACGTTGGTAAAGACGTCATCTTTTGTAACACATTTGACGTTGGTAAAGACATCATCTTTTGTAAAACATTTGACGTTGGTAAAAACGTTACCTTTTCATGAATGCAAAACTTGTTTTAAAACGGCATATAGTGTTGTAACCGTGTAAAGATCCTGTTGTTGATGATCCGTACACGTTGATTTTGTACGGGGCGTCACACATCATCCACAAACTTGAGCTTGGGTGTTTCATGGCTTCCATGTCCCCACATCTCCATTTTAAGACAACTGTTGGATGTTACATTCACTAATGATGGATATTTGATGCTACAACTGCCCGAGTAGAAATAGTGGTAAGGCAAGGGAGGACAACTTCATCCGTTTCAGTTTCACCCCACATCACCTCCTCTAGATTTCTACAAGATTCAATCCGAACCTTCTTCAGTGAGACAAGCCCTTTTGCGACACTCAATGGAAATAGTCTTACTAACTTATCACATCGCCAAATTTTCAAGTCGACTAGGTTAGTAAGACTTATAAATTCATCTGGGCATTTCCATAGAACCTCTAACTCATCTAGTTGCCTCAAACTCAAGTCTTTTACATCCCTTAAAAACTGTTCATTTGCATTCCCGTCCCTATCACATGTATCCACTAGGCATGTAACATTGTTACACCTTCCCAACACAATACATTCTATATTATTGAAAGCTTCTTGATCTAGGTCCGGTATGACGTTATTCAAGTTTTCTATTGCACTTAGACATATTATATTAGGACGACTTACCTCAATTAGCTTTTGCATCTGTAAGATTGGAAACACAAGAAAAAACTCCATGTTCAAACGTAGATGACGTTCTGAAGTCCAAACGTAGTCAAAACCAAATGGACTATCATCCCTTCCGATTTGAATTGCAAATCCTTTGAGTTTATCAAAATTAATACCTTCAGGAATGTCACGAAGACCAAATGGACACTCGTGAACTTCTTTTCAATGGACCATGAAGTCAATGCGTAACTCCTCCAACCTACTGAGCTTTGAAATGACATCCGGTGGTATATAAGATAGCCTTTTACAATGTACAACTTCAAGCCGCCTTAAGTTAACCAATTGACTAATACATTCAGGAACTTCTTCGATTCCAGTATTATTGAGAATTAGAATCTCAAGGCCTTTCAACTCACCTATTATACTAATTTCACATATAGATCTATTTTTTTCAAGATTGAGCATGCGAAGTTGTGAGAGCCTAGCTAATGACTGTGGGAGTGATGTGATCTCATTATTGGCCAAATCTAAAACTCTAGCGTTTTTTATTCCTTCAATAAATTCATCAGAAATCGATGGCAATTCATTATGTTGCAAATAAGTAGCTTCAAGATGTGGGAAACTAATATGATCTTCAGGAAGCTTACGTATTCTATTGTGCATCAGTGAGATCCCCGTGTAACTTTGTTGGATGTTGTTTCTTGGCGACCATTCAGTCAAACCTTCCCTAGCCATCACAAGAAAATGATTTGTACTACCTTCATTTACAATTAATAATGCCATATCACGGCAAACATCATGCATTCTGATGTAGTATTTTGAATAATCATGCAGCACTATGCTTTCAATCTCCTTAGACTTATCCAACAAACCATAAGACTTGAGTATATTCACTACATTTTGAACAGTGCTTCTTACATCCTCTATGCTTTCAATCTCCTTGGACTTTTCCAGACCTACCCTATAAAGTACCAAGTCTTCCAACAAAATATTATCGTCTTCTGGAAACAAACTACACTGTAAGAAGCACCATTGGGCTTCATTTTTAAGATAATCATAGCTTAGCTTCAAACGATCATATACCGTTTCTATTGGTGGGTCGACATCTTTGTTTTTCAAAGCATTTTTCTGTAACTGAGTTAAAGTTGCCTTCCATAAACTGATACCTTTGTTTTTCAAAGTTTTTTCCAATCACGTTAATGACCAGTGGCAATCCACCACATTCTTTAGCAACCTCCCTTGCAACTGAAGTCAAATCGGTGTTGGTCTCCAATTTGTCACCAACAACAGTTTTGAAAAGAATCCATGCCTCTTCTTGTGGCAAAGTGTTCACACATATTACACTCTGAGCATTCATATTCTCACACACATGTTTGCTTCTAGATGTCAATAAAATTTTGCAGTTCATGTGTTGAATACCACACGGAATGCACAATTCATCAAAATTCAATTCCTCCCACACATCATCTAATATGATTAGAATCTTCTCACCATTTATAATTCTCTTTCTTGTATTTTCAGTATCCTTTTGGATCTTTTCAACATCAAACTTTTTAGAGATAGTTGTAAATGTAACATCAGCAAACATATTCTTTACCGTTAAAGCAACTTCCTTGGCCAATGTAGTTTTTCCTACACCTCCTACACCATAAATTCCAATAACTTGTTTGCTATCATCTTCCAAAGCCTTAATGATATTGTCCAAAACTGAATTATGGGTCACAATATCAACAAGATTCTTGTTTTGGTAGCAGTCAAGTATACAAGGTGCAGGAGTATCCAAAGAAACACAACTTTCATAAATCGTACCTCGTGCTTTGAGCTCCATTAGAGGATCAGTCTGTGCTGCCTTCTTACCGTAATGATGAAGAGTGCTCCAATTACCACACAATCCTATTCCAAAGCAAGTCTTCTTTGCATTACCTTCTTTTGTAATAAATTCTTCGGCTTTCAATATTTCTGCAGTAGCAGCGTTGATCCAGTCTTCAACACCATGAACGAGATTATCTCCTTTATTTTTAGCTAATTCTATTTTTTGTTGAATCCTCCCTTTCATATCTTTGAGGTTTTGAACTTCACTTTTGAACTTTTCAACAAGTTGTTTGCAATTCCACATGTAACCAATCTCCTTCTTGGTGACAACAAACATCAAGTCTACTACTTTGTCAGCTACTGAAGTAACGACCCCCTCTGCCATTTCAATTATCTTCTTTTTTTTCTAGCAACCAGAAGAAATTTATAAGAAAATTACAATGAACCAATAATAAGTGAGTGGCATATGAGATTTATTATTGTATATGTTGGTGCATGAATCCCCAGCCGTGGTTTACGTTATTGATTTTAATACATTCAACTATGTAATGACATTACTGTATGACTATTGATTACATTCGTGTTTGTGTGTGCTTAAATTAAATAATATTCAATATGTTAAACTGCATACACAGTCGACTGAGTGTGTTCACACACTCGACCGACTGTGTGACTCAGTCGACCGACTGTGTCTGATATGTAGTATATATACGGGTTAAAGCCTCCTTTGTGAGGTTACACATTCTATTAACCCAAACCGTCAGGTATTCGTCCCATCCGATCCCTAACACCAATTACCACCAAAATTAATCGTTTAGGCTTCGTTCTAATCTAGATTCACCTCTAGGTTTGACCGATACGAACCCAACGCGACCCGAATCTCGGTTTAAGTCGTCTATAGTGTTTTCCGCCCCTAGATACGATCCAAGCAACCTAAGATCCGTCCAATAATCGTCACAAAGTGGTATCAGAGCTGGAGTCTCTGGTTTTGCTTGATTTAAATTCGTTTTTGGGTCAAAATTGTAGGTTTTTGTTGTTAGTCTTGTTTCTCACGATTAATCACTGTGTTTACGTTATAGTATTTGTGTTTTGTGTTAAAACGTGTTCTTGGTAAACTCATAATAGTGTTTTACGGTTTGTTTTAGGTTTTACCATCAAAAATCGATCGAAAAATCGATTTTCTCCTAGAAACCCTAAAAGTCGACCAGTTCCTGTCAAGAATACACTCGGCCATGTGAGTATTGACAATCGGCTGTGTGAGTCCTTCGATCGACCGAGTGAGCCAGTTAATCGACCGTGTGTGTTTGTGATAAAGTTGTGTTAGTTTCTCAAAGTCAATCGGCCGTGTGAGTATAGTCACTCGACCGTGTGAGTAGGTGAATCGACCGTGTGTTAGAGACAGTCGGCCTTGTGAGTAGTAATACCAAAGTTCAAGTTTGTAACGAAGTGCTGCCCAATTTTTGTAAGACTACCGACCGTGTGACCCACACACCCCGCCGTGTGACCCACACACTCGACCGTGTGAACCACACACTCGACCGTGTGTCGAAGACAATCGACCGAGTGTCGTTTTAATTAGAAATTTAATTCACACTTAATTAATCAAAATGTCGGACACTAATGAACAAGTGACTAATGAATACAGTGCTTTAGTGATCACTCCAGGACTGCAAAAGATAATACTTTCTGAAAGTGAGTCTGGAACTTCTAATAAGGTTCCAAAACTTGATAATCTGAAAGACTTTTTGGATTGGAAGGCCCGGTTTATGATATACCTGAATGGTATCGACTCTAGACTATGGGAGTTTATCGAGACTGAATATGCTTGGCCAAATGGAGCAGATGGTGAACCTAAGGAAACTTCACAGTTTAATCCTGCTGAGCGTGAATAGTATAATCTGGAATGTAAGTGTTACGCACAGCTCACACAAGCACTGTCTAAGAAAATCTTTCAACAGTTCAAGAACAGGAACAAGACTTCGTATACTCTTTGGCTTGCTCTTCAATCAGCCACAGAGGGTACTGCAACTTATCGTGCCACTAAGGGTAAGGTTTTAAAGGATGAATGGAGAGTGTTTGCGGCTCTTCCTTCTGAGTCTTTCGGACAGACTTTGGAGAGATATCGCCTATTGGTTGCTGAAATGGCAGATTATGGAATAGATGTGCCTGATGATAAAGTAGTCAGAGTTTTGAAAGATGGTCTTCCTGAAAAATGGGATAATGAAATTGAAAAGATTCAGAACAGGTACATTACGTCAGGTCGTACGTTAACCTTGACGGCATTTACATCCAAGCTGATGGAAAAGGATATTCAGGTTGAAGCTAAAAGAAAGAGACTTGGTAATGTAGCTGCATCATCCACTATTGGGTCATCTTCAGGAGTTCATGCTTCTTTGCAAACAGCTTACATTTCAACCAAGGCGTCACAAACCTCAGCACCACAGTATGAGTCAGGGTATTTCAATGCTAAGTCTCAAGCACTGAACTCAACTGCTAAACTAGTTGATTCCTCTCCTATTCAGCAGACTCAGACACCTATGATTAAGACGGAGAATATTAAGAAGAGACCTCTAGAATTGATTCAGGAGGATATAGCATTGGCAGCTATCATTGTAAATTCTTACAATGACATGATAAGTGGGCAGATAATTAATGGTCATCTTGAGAATGAAGACTATGATCAGATTGGTGAGGACGAGATTGAGAGAATGGACATCTTGTATGCAATGGGTAGTGTTGTGAGACGTGCAAGAAAGTATTTGAAAAGGACAGGTCAGAGTACTTTGAGTATGAATCATAATACTAAGTTTGGTTTTGATATGTCCAAAGTGAGATGCCATAATTGTGATGAACTTGGTCACTTCAAGAGGACATGTACAAGACCACCTAAGCCTGGTTTTCATAATCCGTTTCATACCTCTACAATTGATGTAACTCCCGGACACACGGGTCCAACAGTGAACAAGGAAGCAACTTCTAGTGGTCAATCTAAAGCTTTGACTACTACTTATGCTGATGAAGTGTGTGATTGGTCGATCTCCATTGATGCTGAGAAGGCTAACGTGGTTTTCGTTGGTAAGAGTGAAGCTGAGATAGAGGAGGAAAGGGTTGTCAGAATGAATGCTGGTTGTATTGGTAAAGATAATCCTAACTGCTATTGTTATGTGTGCAAGTGTGATGCTCGGATGAAGAAAATAGAAGAGATGATGAAAATGTGTCTTAAGAAGAGGATCAAAGATCGTTTGTATGATAAGTTTCGTAAAGCTAAGGACTTGTCTGATTTGGAGTTCACTACAGAATCTTCCGATGAGGACGAGCCGTTGGGTATTGATCTTTCTTCATACACCTGGTTCGCAAAAGAAAATGGTGAGTTGGTTACAATGTGCAGCAACGGTGCTGATCAAAAGGTTGTTACATTGAAAGAATCTGGGGGTAATGTTAAAGCTGAAGGGGTTGAGGGTTATGAGGCAGATTATTCAGACAGTATGAGTTCAGAGTCTGAATCAGAATCAGATGCAGATTCACAAGACGGAAGGAATGATTATGCTTTCATGGCCAACATGTCTGCTAATGACAAGGTATGTGATGACTCAACTTCAGTATGTTCTAAATGCATTGATCTTCAACAGGAGATAGCTAGACTTGAATGTGTAGTTTCTAAGCTTAATGAAATCCCTGCTACTTGTGAAATCTGTCCTAAACTTAGACTTGAACTTAAGAATCTAAGTCTAGAAAATTAGACAAACGAGAAGAACTATGATGATGCTCTTTACTATCTGAATAAGCAGAAAGAGTATGTTGATGTCATTAAGTCTTTAGAGAATCGGGTAGGGCACTTAAAATCAACTGTTGTAGATGATCAGAAAGTGATTAATTTGTATTTGAGCCAGATAGAATCCCTTAAGGAAGAAAAGGATTCATATCGGTTAAAGTATGAATCAGAAAAAGCTAGGATTGATAATTGGCAGAGAACGTCTTATGTGCTGCAAACCTTTAACCAAACTAAGAACGAAAATCATCAAGGTTTAGGATATAATCAGGTTGCAACACCTTTTATGGATAGTTATGTTAAGAAGCCTTTTGAGAAGAGTAAGGATGATTGTGTTGAACAGCAATACGGTGAGTCAAATAAGATTTCCGTTGACATTAAGGATAAGAGTGTGAGTGGAGAGGTTAGAAAACCTGTAGAATCTGTCTATGAAATGGAGTCAGACACTGATGTCGACACCGAAAAGGACAGTAAACCTTTTGTACCGGTGACTAAACCCATCACGATTCTGAAGAATCCTAAGAACGCTGTTGAAAGGAGTGAGAGTCAGAAGACTCCAATAAAAAGTGTCGAAAAGCCAAAACAAGTTAGGAAGAAACCCACTCTATCCACTCCTGTTAAGTTTGTCAAGGAGAGTAGTGCTTTGAATTCACAGGTTGTAAGTCCTAAGGCCGAACATCCACCAAAAGGTGAGAGTTCCACTTCTGGCAAAGTGCCAAAGTATGTTCCCCCTAGTCAGAGACAGACTGTTAAACAACAAGTTTCGTCAACCCCACCGACTAGACCACAGACCACAACACCTAGGAGACAGTCATCATCGCCTAGACATCAAGTGTTTAATGCTAATCATTTTGAGAAGGTTAACTGTTTCAATTGTGGGATGTGGGGACATAGGGCTGTGAATTGTAAACCCATTACACAGACACTGTGACGACCCGGAAATTTCTGACCAAATTTAAACTTAATCTTTATATGATCTCGACATGATAAGCAAAGTCTGTTAAGTTGAAATTCAAAAATTTGGAACTGTGTTCATGTAACCTTCGACTTTTTCGGACGATTCACGAACCACTATTTGTAAATAAAATATGTATATAAATATATGTATATATTTGAGATTGATATTTACATATATATAAATGTTTCCAACATGTTAAAAAAAATCAAACTTGTTAAGACTTGATTAATTGAAACGGATTTTATGTAAACGTTTGACCACCTGGTTTGTCTGACGATTCACGAACGTTAAAACTTGTAAAAACGACATGATGATATATATATGGACATATATATATATATATTTAACATGGTATTATGATAAGTAAGTATCTTATTAAGTATTTTAACAATGGGTTATATACATAAAATGAGACTACTAAATTAAGGAATTTGAAACAAGATATATATGTAACGGTTATCGACGTAATAACGTCTTAATTAAAATAAATACATATGTATTGTATTAAGATATATTAATACATTATGTTTAACATGATATAATGATAATTAAGTATATCATTAAGTGTATTAACAATGAACTATATACATAAAAACGAGACTACTAACTTAAGGGTTTCGAAACAATATATACATGTAACGATTAACGACGAAATAACGACTTAATTAAAATGTATATATATGTATTGTATTAATATGTATTAATACACTTTTGAAAGCCTTAAGAACATATATCAAAATACTTATACTTAATAAAAATTCTTACAATTACATTCTCGTTCATTTTCATCAACAATTTTACTCGTATGCACCCGTATTCGTACTCGTACAATACACAGCTTCTAGATGTATATACTATTGGTATATACACTCAATCATCATCTCCTTAGCATCCCATGTGAGTCATTAAACATGTGGGAACCATCTTTTGGCAACTAGCATGAATGATTACACAAAATTACAAAAATAGTATAAATCATTCATGAATTATTTACATAAAAACAAAATTACACATCCTTTATATCTAATCCATATACCAACGACCAAAAACACCTACAAACACTTTCATTCTTCAATTTTCTTCATCTAATTGATCTCTCTCAAGTTCCATCTTCATGTTCTAAGTGTTCTTCATAAATTCTACAAGTTCTAGTTTCATAAAATCAAGAATACTTTCAAGTTTACTAGCTCACTTCCAATCTTGTAAAGTGATCATCCAACCTCAAGAAATCCTTGTTGTTTACAGTAATATATCATTCTAAATCAAGATAATACTCATATACAAACTTTGATTCAATTCCTATAACTATAACTATCTTAATTCGAGTGATAATCTTACTTGAACTTGTTTTCGTGTCATGATTCTACTTCAAGAACTTTCAAGCCATCCAAGATCCTTTGAAGCTAGATCATTTCATGTCACTTCCAGTAGGTTTACCTACTAAACTTGAGGTAGTAATGATATTCATAACATCGTTCGATTCATACTTATATAATCATCTTATTTGAAGAAAATAACTTGTAATCAATAGAACATAGTTTAGTTAATTCTAAACTTGTTCTCAAACAAAGTTAATCCTTCTAACTAGACTTTTAAAAATAACTAAACACATGTTTTATATCTATATGATATGCTAACTCAATAATTTAAAACTTGGAAACACGAAGAACACCGTAAAACCGGACATACGCCGTCGTAGTAAAACCGGGGGCTGTTTCGGGTTGGATAATAAAAAAAAAAACTATCTTAGACTTTGAATTAAAGATTTATATTTTGGAAAAATAATATTTCATATAAACATGATAACATATCCTAAAATTATGGTTAAACTCAAAGTAGAAGTATTTTTTTTTTCAAAATGGTCATCAAGATGTCGTTCTTTCGACGGAAATGACTACCTCTTTCAAATATGGACTTGTAACCTGTAACTCCGACTATAAACCACTACTTTTTTAGTTTAGTTCTAAATACTACAGTTCGTTACGAAACCATAACAATTTGAATCATTCAAAACCGATTTATAACGAAGAAGATATGGGCAAAACAAGATTGGTTAGAAATCATCAAAATAGCTACGGGATTATTTTGCAAAAATCTATACTAACCATGTCCTAGCTAACTTTTCTTGTATTATACATGTATGTATACATATTTCCTTATACTATACTAGTCTTGGTTAATCGTAAGACACATGTACACAATACGACGAGATAACTTCAAAGACAACAGTTTGTACATTGGGTCGTGATTAAACCTTAGACAATATATTTACAATACGTCAGATAATTCGTAAGACACATGTACACAACACGTCGAGATAACTTCAAAGACAATAGTTGTACAATGGGTCGTGATTGAGTCTTAGACAATATATTTACAATACGTCAGATAAATCGTAAGACACATGTACACAACACGTCGAGATAACTTCAAAGACAATAGTTGTACAATGGGTTGTGATTAAGTCTTAGACATTATATTTACAATACGTCTTGATTATTCCAGGGTGATGTATTGAACTATATATATGGACTACTAACGTTGGACTGCTAACATTAGACTACTAATGTTGGACTGCTAACTTGACAACTTAAATCATCAACACGTAAATAAAAATATGATTTGAATATATTTATCATACTTTGATATATATGTATATATTTGTTATAGGTTCGTGAATCGATCTGTGGCTAAGTCTGATTTTTGACGAATTGAAAATCTGTTAAAGTGAGTTTCATTACTCCCCTTTTACATATATTTTTGGGCTGAGAATACATGCGCTGTTTTATAAACTGTTTTACGAAATGGACACAAGTACTTAAACTATATTCTATGGTTGGATTACGAATACCGAATATCGCCCCTTGTTAGCTTGGTAGCCTAAGAATTAGGGAAATGGCCCCTAATTGACGCGAATCCTAAAGATAGATCTATGGACCTTGACACGTCCCATTCGGGGTACGAATGCTTTAGTACTTCGATTGATATATACTGATTGCGACGGCCGGTATATAGCATGCAGATTGCGAAATGCCTGTATGCGGGGGATATTCTATATGCATCCTGTTAGTTCGGTTACCAAGTGTTCACCATATGAATGATTTTATCTTTATGCAGATTGCGAAATGCCTGTATATTGATTATGGAAATGAAAATGAAAACGAAAATCTTGTGGTCTATTAAATTGTTAGAAATGAATATTTATGATAAACTAATGAACTCACCAACCTTTTGGTTGACACTTTTAAGCCTGTTTATTCTCAGGTATGAAAGAAATCTTCCGCTGTGCATTTGCCCAATTTAAAGATATTACTTGGAGTCATTCATGACATATTTCAAAAGACGTTGCATTCGAGTCGTTGAGTTCAACAAGATTATATTAAAGTAAATGATAGATTAAGTCATTTATAGTCTGATTGTATTGTGAAATGGTATGCATATTTGTCAACTATCGTTGTAATGAAAGTTGTCTTTTAAAAACGAATGCAATGTTTGTAAAACGTATCATATAGAGGTCAAAACCTCGCAATGGGACCAAATGTTATTGTATTCGTCCATATGGATTTGGACGGGCCATTACAGTTGGTATCAGAGCGTTGGTCTTAGCGAACCAGGTCTTGCATTAGTGTGTCTAACTGATAAGTTGTTATGGTGCATTAATGAGTCTGGACTTCGATCGTGTCTGCATGTCAAAAGTTTTGCTTATCATCTCTTGTCGGGAATTACCTGCTTAACATTCTTAATCTAGACACGTCTTACTGCGTTGATTGCATGATTAGTGTATAGACAAAATTCGTATCTTAGCGTATCTGTTACTGTAAACTTTGTCTGACAGCTTCCGAAAATTCCTCCGTAATTTGCGGAATACTTTGTACTCTATATAGGTATTCTATGAAAATAGAATATCATCCGATATCCGAAAATCATTTCATACTGAAAATCCTTTATCTAACCGTGCAAGATGAATCCTGCAACTAGTTCGAGTTCCTCAGAATCTGACAGCTATTCCGATATGGATTTCTACCCGAGCTCCGAAAGCAGTGTAACCGGAATGGATCAACCAATCAGCCATCACCGATTCTGGATGAATTGGGGATGGGTTCGTAGTCGACTTAATCAGTGGAGACAAGAAGAAGGCGATCCCTTCCATCCACCAAATTTCCCTCTTGGCGAAGAACCTGAAGCACTTACCGGCGAACCTGTCCGGAACACCATCTTCACCCTCATTTCCAGAATAGCTCGCAATGATTACGTCATATCTACTATTCTAAACCTTATTCATCCGCTCATTCCGACCGCCCATCATCCCGGAGTAATAGAAGAAGTCAACGAACTTCGCGATCGAGTAATCAATCTGGAGAATATGGTGCACAACTTACAAGCACCAACAACACCACTGGCATCACCAGTACCCCCATCAACAGCACCTATATCACCAGCAGTCTCACCATCATCATCAACACCGACAGTACCACAAGCTCCACAAGTTCCATAACCACCACAGATATCAACACATCAATCACCAATAAGAATATTATACTATCGAGTTATGAAATATTAACTCATTCTTTCCAAAGAATTTATATATATATTTATATATATATATATATATATATATATATATATATATATATATATATATATATATATATATATATATATATATATATATATATATATATATTTTATATATGAATTTTGAAACCATATTATATCTTTTCATACTAAGCTGTTACGTGTGAATTTTGAAGGGTAAATACTACTCGATTAATTCACATTACTAAAATGCCATGATATACATCCTTCGTTAACAACCTAAATCTCTACATCACCTCAAATAATTCTGTCCCTTAATAAACCAAGTGTATTATTCAATTATGTTTGATTTTACATTTTCATTTCAGATGTACCTGAAACCTTCTAGAAAATATCATTCGTACCTTGCAAAATTCACAAGAATTCCACGAACACCAACATCTTCCACCGAGAAATATTTAAGTTCACAATTAATATGTTACACTGTACACTCTTCAATTATTCGATATTCATTATCTATACTCACTACTTTCACAACGATATATATTCTTCCATAGAAATCAGAACAACCATTTTCATTCAGATTCAATTACATATTCTGATTTTGACAGATCAGAATCCAAGTCAAGATATAACAGATAGCATCACTCTTAGATCCTTACATCTTTTAAAACCATACTTTGAATTCAAAACTGTGCTAGAACAACACTCTTATTCATAAAACTCATAAATATATTCATTCAAAATCCTGACTGATTTCATCTTGAACATCATATGTATATTGACGATTACAACCTGCGTTCAAACCCTTTATGATTCTTGAAAATACCCCCAACTACTGATCAATCGAGAAGATGAACCAACCACACATTATCGACAGAAAGAAAGAGTTATACTTATACTCATACACCTGGAAAGCTCTCTAAACATAAGTAAGACTTTAACACGTATTCGTGATAAACCCTTCCGCATTATTATTACTGAAAATAACTTTGCAATTCCTTTTCAAGTATCCAGTTTTGTCACACCTTCAGCAAGACAACTTCGACGTTTCATTTGGAGAAACCTTAATTAAACCTTGATATATACGATTGCCTTTCAATCTTTGTTACCGGGGAACCTTTTATGTTCTACCATATTAGCAGTAAACGTACCAGCGACTCCGTTACTTTGCAACTTAAATCCCTCCGAAATATCACTATCATTATTCATTGAAATCCATCATATACTCATCAACGTCTTGTAACGATAACTGTCATACCACATACCGGGAAGCATCAATCATTATTTCGAATTTCGCAACGTTTCTACGTCAACTGTTATATACTTACATATGACGTCTATCTCCTGGACTTACGTACTCCAATTCTGGAATTCTGAAAAGCACCCCAACCTGCGAATTAGTTCTTTGAGTTTTGAAAATGCTGAAGAAGTAGCAAAAACTGTAAACGACCTTAACAGTCAAAAATTTGATGATAAAGAATAGAGTGTTGGAAACGCTCTACAGAAAATTGATACTAGAAAGCGGATTAAGAAAAACTATGAAGGAGACGGTGAACAAATCAAAAGGACGAAACTTGTACATAAAGAATCCAGATGATTCTATATCCGATGAAATCTTTAGCGAATATCTTGCTCCTTACTTATTCTATATATTTGTGGAAGAATTTTCCTCATCAACCTTCGATCTTAGAAATTCCAAAAATATCATCATAAATATCCTCGATATTTCTGAAGATATTTTCATAAATATTCATGTCCGAAATTACTTATCTCTTCGTTCTATCTGTGTTACATCTTAAAGGAAACTGTTTTTGTTTCTAAATTTCTATAAACTTAGAGTTTAGATTATGAATATTTTTGAAGTAGTGTTGGGAATCGAAGCATGAGTTAGTATAATATAATGACACCTGATCAACGTGGTTATATTACAGTAAGTCATGCTGAGTTTCTAATGGAACATGATGATTCACAGATTATATCGTCATCGTGTGCCATGTTACACGATTCTTTCATTCTATTTAACCTCTAAAAATATCAAGAACATATTTTCTTGATAGTTCTATCTTTTTCGTGATACCTGTAATTTACCAAATTAAATCGTGCTATTATAATTCCTTTCTGCTTAAAACATTAGTTATGTTCATTCGAAATTTTGTACCTACAAAATCGAGACGTCTTGATCACTTTACTTAAAGTTGAGAAGAGAAAACAAAAGCATGGAGCTCCGAAATATAAAGGAAAATATAAAGCCCGATAACAAATCAGAAATTACAAACCATGTATATCAATGCGTATAGCAATATAAAGACACGGAAGAATGATAAATACAACAATCCCTAGAGCATAATAGAAATAAATAGATTCCTCCGGAGGGAGCTGGAAAAGAAGGATAATGGTGGCGAACGTCAATATTAGGTCAAGAACCAGAACTGGATTGAGCATTTTTCACAATCTTTTGGATGTATGAATTGATGAAGAAAGTAGGGATGGTGATAATAATGAGTCGGAAGAGGTCAATTTATAGTGGATATAACAGACAGAGCAATCGAGGCAGATTACCGCATTTAATTAAAGAGGATCCTAATTTCCTTAAATCCCAAAAAATCAAATCTTTTATAGATTTCGAAGATTTTCTTTACATTCCTTGAAATCCGAAAATCAACTTTGACTACGTCAAAAATCAAGACGAAACTTTATTTCCTCAATTCCATCTTTTACGATAGCTTCATTCATACTCTTCGCGTAATCGAATTGTTCTATTCATATTTTCGCAAAGATGAAAAACTCTATATTTATTGAACTCGTGTTATTCATAAAAGGAACTCGACTCATTCAAGGTATTCAAAATACTCCATTAATCTATTTCCTTGATAATGATTATATGAACGATCGAATTCATGATAAGAATTCAAGTTATAGTTCTTGATACAAGAATAATTTTACTTCCATTATCAAACTTTCCTTAACCAAATTTCGGGACGAAATTTCTTTAACGGGTAGGTACTGTGACGACCCGGAAATTTCTGACCAAATTTAAACTTAATCTTTATATGATCTCGACATGATAAGCAAAGTCTGTTAAGTTGAAATTCAAAAATTTGGAACTGTGTTCATGTAACCTTCGACTTTTTCGGACGATTCACGAACCACTATTTGTAAATAAGATATGTATATAAATATATGTATATATTTGAGATTGATATTTACATATATATAAATGTTTCCAACATGTTAAAAAAAATCAAACTTGTTAAGACTTGATTAATTGAAACGGATTTTATGTAAACGTTTGACCACCCGGTTTGTCCGACGATTCACGAACGTTAAAACTTGTAAAAACGACATGATGATATATATATGGACATATATATATTTAACATGGTATTATGATAAGTAAGTATCTCATTAAGTATTTTAACAATGGGTTATATACATAAAATGAGACTACTAAATTAAGGAATTTGAAACAAGATATATATGTAACGGTTATCGACGTAATAACGTCTTAATTAAAATAAATACATATGTATTGTATTAAGATATATTAATACATTATGTTTAACATGATATAATGATAATTAAGTATATCATTAAGTGTATTAACAATGAACTATATACATAAAAACGATACTACTAACTTAAGGGTTTCGAAACAATATATACATGTAACGATTAACGACGAAATAACGACTTAATTAAAATGTATATATATGTATTGTATTAATATGTATTAATACACTTTTGAAAGCCTTAAGAACATATATCAAAATACTTATACTTAATAAAAATTCTTACAATTACATTCTCGTTCATTTTCATCAACAATTTTACTCGTATGTACCCGTATTCGTACTCGTACAATACACAGCTTCTAGATGTATATACTATTAGTATATACACTCAATAATCAGCTCCTTAGCATCCCATGTGAGTCATTAAACATGTGGGAACCATCTTTTGGCAACTAGCATGAATGATTACACAAAATTACAAAAATAGTATAAATCATTCATGAATTATTTACATAAAAACAAAATTACACATCCTTTATATCTAATCCATATACCAACGACCAAAAACACCTACAAACACTTTCATTCTTCAATTTTCTTCATCTAATTGATCTCTCTCAAGTTCCATCTTCAAGTTCTAAGTGTTCTTCATAAATTCTACAAGTTCTAGTTTCATAAAATCAAGAATACTTCCAAGTTTACTAGCTCACTTCCAATCTTGTAAAGTGATCATCCAACCTCAAGAAATACTTGTTGTTTACAGTAATATATCATTCTAAATCAAGGTAATACTCATATACAAACTTTGATTCAATTCCTATAACTATAACTATCTTAATTCGAGTGATAATCTTACTTGAACTTGTTTTCGTGTCATGATTCTACTTCAAGAACTTTCAAGCCATCCAAGATCCTTTGAAGCTAGATCATTTCATGTCACTTCCAGTAGGTTTACCTACTAAACTTGAGGTAGTAATGATGTTCATAACATCGTTCGATTCATACTTATATAATCATCTTATTTGAAGAAAATAACTTGTAATCACTAGAACATAGTTTAGTTAATTCTAAACTTGTTCGCAAACAAAGTTAATCCTTCTAACTAGACTTTTAAAAATAACTAAACACATGTTTTATATCTATATGATATGCTAACTCAATAATTTAAAACTTGGAAACACGAAGAACACCGTAAAACCGGACATACGCCGTCGTAGTAAAACCGGGGGCTGTTTCGGGTTGGATAATAAAAAAAAACTATCTTAGACTTTGATTTAAAGATTTGTATTTTGGGAAAATAATATTTCATATAAACATGATAACGTATTCAAAAATTATGGTTAAACTCAAAGTAGAAGTATTTTTTTTTTCAAAATGGTCATCAAGATGTCGTTCTTTCGACGGAAATGACTACCTCTTTCAAATATGGACTTGTAACCTGTAACTCCGACTATAAACCACTACTTTTTTAGTTTAGTTCTAAATACTACAGTTCGTTACGAAACCATAACAATTTGAATCACTCAAAACCGATATATAACGAAGAAGATATGGGCAAAACAAGATTGGTTAGAAATCATCAAAATAGCTACGGGATTATTTTGCAAAAATCTATACTAACCATGTCCTAGCTAACTTTTCTTGTATTATACATGTATTTATACATATTTCGTTATACTATACTAGTCTTGGTTAATCGTAAGACACATGTACACAATACGTTGAGATAACTTCAAAGACAACAGTTTGTACATTGGGTCGTGATTAAAACTTAGACAATATATTTACAATACGTCAGATAAATCGTAAGACACATGTACACAACACGTCGAGATAACTTCAAAGACAATAGTTGTACAATGGGTCGTGATTGAGTCTTAGACAATATATTTACAATACGTCAGATAAATCGTAAAACACATGTACACAACACGTCGAGATAACTTCAAAGACAATAGTTGTACAATGGGTTGTGATTAAGTCTTAGACATTATATTTACAATACGTCTTGATTATTCCAAGGTGATGTATTGAACTATATATATGGACTACTAACGTTGGACTGCTAACATTAGACTACTAACGTTGGACTGCTAACTTGACAACTTAAATCATCAACACGTAAATAAAAATATGATTTGAATATATTTATCATACTTTGATATATATGTATATATTTGTTATAGGTTCGTGAATCGATCTGTGGCTAAGTCTGATTTTTGACGAATTGAAAATCTGTTAAAGTGAGTTTCATTACTCCCTTTTTACATATATTTTTGGGCTGAGAATACATGCGCTGTTTTATAAACTGTTTTACGAAATGGACACAAGTACTTAAACTATATTCTATGGTTGGATTACGAATACCGAATATCGCCCCTTGTTAGCTTGGTAGCCTAAGAATTAGGGAAATGGCCCCTAATTGACGCGAATCCTAAAGATAGATCTATGGACCTTGACACGTCCCATTCGGGGTACGAATGCTTTAGTACTTCGATTGATATATACTGATTGCGACGGCCAGTATATAGCATGCAGATTGCGAAATGCCTGTATGCTGGGGATATTCTATATGCATCCTGTTAGTTCGGTTACCAAGTGTTCACCATATGAATGATTTTATCTTTATGCAGATTGCGAAATGCCTGTATAATGATTATGGAAATGAAAATGAAAACGAAAATCTTGTGGTCTATTAAATTGTTAGAAATGAATATTTATGATAAACTAATGAACTCACCAACCTTTTGGTTGACACTTTTAAGCATGTTTATTCTCAGGTATGAAAGAAATCTTCTGCTGTGCATTTGCCCAATTTAAAGATATTACTTGGAGTCATTCATGACATATTTCAAAAGACGTTGCATTCGAGTCGTTGAGTTCAACAAGATTATATTAAAGTAAATGATAGATTAAGTCATTTATAGTCTGATTATATTGTGAAATGGTATGCATATTTGTCAACTATTGTTGTAATGAAAGTTGTCTTTTAAAAACGAATGCAATGTTTGTAAAACGTATCATATAGAGGTCAAAACCTCGCAATGAGACCAAATGTTATTGTATTCGTCCATATGGATTTGGACGGGCCATTACAGACACCTCATAGGAAGATTGATCTTAGACCTAAACGTGTTGTCTACAGAAGATCATCTTCACCTGTGTTTAAATCTACTTCTGTTCCATCAACTGGAACTAAAGCTTTTCAAACAAATGATTATTACAGTAAACCTTTACCGAAAAATACCGTTTGGAAATGTAAAAGTGAAGTTAAAGGTGTCCAAAATTCAGAGGGTCCTTCTGGATCTAAGGGACAATGGGTGGAATTACCAGTGGTTGGTGTTGATGGGAAACCCATTGCCATTAGGGCATGGGTGGCCCTTTCTAACTAATCTCCTACAATCCGCACTGCAGTACATGGATTGTTGATAGTGGAGCGTCCAGGCACATAACAGGGAACTTGTCCTTACTTTCTAATGTGAAAACAGTGGATGGAGGACCAATTTCTTTTGCAGGTAGTGAAGGAGGTTTTATTACTGCACAAGGGGTGATTGCAAATGAGAATGTCAGCTTTGATAAAGTCAATTTTGTGGAGCAGATGTCAAACAGTCTGCTTTCCGTTTCACAGGTTGCTGACAAAAAGTATACGGTTGCATTTGATGATAAATTGTGTTATATCTTGAGGAAAGATTTTGTAATTCCGGAAGACATGATTTTAATGACCGCTCCAAGGTGCAAGGATCTCTATATTCTTGATATGCGTAAGGCTCATGTTAAAGCAGCTACAGGCCATCAGGCTTTTGTTTCCAAAGCTACTGAACAGGAGTCTATTATTTGGCACAAGCGTATGGGTCATATGAGTCTAAGGAAGATGAATAATCTTGTTCACAATGGACTAGTTGATGGTGTTAATCTTAAGAGTTTTCATATTCCTGAAGGGTGTCTTTCGTGTAAGAAAGGGAAATAGACAAAGAAGCCTCATGCTACCAAGAAGCATCATTCTGTTAATATTCCTTTGGAGTTGTTGCATATAAATCTCTTTGGTCCAGTTATCACTGGAGAGTTATATTGCTTGGTGGTTACGGATGAGTTTTCACGTTTCTCTTGGGTTGTGATGTTGAAGCATAAGTCAGATACTTTCGAGCACATTAAAGTTTTGATTCTGAAGCTTGAAAGTTTGTATAAGTTGAAGGTTGGAAAGATTTGTACCGACAATGGTACGGAGTTCAAGAATAATAAGATGCTGCTGTTTTGTAATGAAAAGGGGATACAACAACAGTTCAGTCCTGCTTATACGCCACAGTCAAATGGTGTAGCTGAAAGAAAGAATAGGACATTAATTGAGACCACGAGAACTATGCTAGCTGATTCGTGTTTACCCATTGTTTTCTGGGGTGAAGCAGTAAGTACAACGTGCTATGTGATGAACAGAGTTCTAGTGGTGAAGCGACACGGTAAAACTTGTTATGAACTGTTACACAAGAGAAAGCCTAACATTAAGCATCTTGAGCCCTTTGGTGCTCCTTGTACTATTCTGGTACGAGACACAAGAGGGAAATTTAATTCAAAGGCTATCTCTGGTATTTTCTTGGGCTATGGGAATCCGAATAAGCGAGTGTACAATACTGAATCTAAGTGTGTTGAAGAACGTTTCGAGGTAGATATTCAGCGCAATGCTCCGGCTGGTGTTAGTAAAGGGTTCGCATGGCAATTTGAATATGATAAACTTTTTGATTCTTTTAACCTTCCACCGGATGTTACCAACGATGAGGTACTTACTCAGATGCTGTATGATGTTCAGAATTCCACAGAGAATGTCATTTCAATTCCTAGTCAGACTCAGAACCAGATTCAAAGTAATCATCAGATTCCGATTCCGAGTCCGCAGCGAAGTTCCCAAAGTGATCATTCTAATGCAGATTCTAATGTGGAAATAGTGGATGAGACAGATGAAGATAGTGATTCAGAAGAAGATGAGGGAGTTAGTCGGACACGCTTGATAGAGGAACATCTTAATCCTCTTTATAATCAACCACCAACTGTTACAGTGACTGAACAGCCAACCGAAGCAGGAGGTGTACGCAGATCAAACCGTGTTATCATGCCTCCAAAACGTCTAGATGATTATTTTGTAGATTCAAGGGGCATCCCTCATATTGGCATTCCTCATGCTAAGTCTATTGAAGCATCTATGTCTGAAGTTCCTACTACATCTGATGTTCCTGTGGTAAGTGAAAGTCCAACAGCAGCAGAACATGTTGAGATAGAGAGTGCAAATGTGGTGACAGCTTTTTATTCCTCTTTGAATAAGACTGGCAGAATATTTGTGAATGCACATTCCTGCTATATTTGTCAAATTGAACCTAAAGATGTCTATGAGGCATTACAGTTTAATGAATGGGTAAGTGCAATGCAGGAAGAGCTGTTACAATTTAAGCATTTGAAGGTGTGGAAGCTGGTTAATCCACCACATGGTTGTGTACCATATGGTCTTCATTGGGTTCTGAAGAATAAGAAGGATGAACAGGGAATCGTGATCAGAAATAAAGCGCGATTGGTGGTGAAGGGATATCAACAGATCCCTGAAATTGATTATGATGAAGTGTTTGCTCAAGTAGCTAGACTGGAAGCAATTCAGATCTTCTTGGCATTTGCATCATTTATGGGCTTCAAAGTCTATCAGATGGATGCCAAGAGTGCGTTTCCGTATGGTGAAATCAATGAAAGAGTTTATGTTGAACAACCACCTGGTTTTAAAGATCCTTATTTTCCCGAAAAGGTTTATCGACTAGAAAAGGCTTTGTATGGGCTTCATCAAGCTCCGAGAGCATGGTATGCTACGTTATCCAACTACATGCTTGAGAATGGTTTCAGAAGGGGTCTCATTGATCAGACTCTTTTCATCAAGAAGAAAGGACAGCATCTCATGCTTGTGCAGGTCTATGTTGATGTTATCATATTTGGATCAACAGATCAGTCGATGGTTGATGAGTTTGAGAAGGTTATGCAACGGAAGTTCAAAATGAGTTCCATGGGAACTATAAAGTTTTTCTTAGATTTGCAGGTAGCTCAGACGGATAAAGAAATATTCTTGCATCAAACCAAGTATGTTGCTGATATTCTAAAACGTTTCCAAATGGAAGCTGAAAGGCCTGCTAAGACTCCGTTGTCGGTGAATCATGGTATTTCACCAGATTGTGAAGGTGCTAAGGTGGATCAGACTTTGTACAGGGCAATTATTGGGTCTCTAATGTATCTTACAGCTTCTCGACCAGATATTATGTTTGCAGTTTGCTTGTGTGCTCGTTATCAAGAAAATTTGAATGTTCATCATATGCTCGTGGTTAAGAAGATTCTGCGATATTTGAAAGATACACCGAGTTTAGGATTGTGGTACACTTGTGATGATGGTTTTGAGCTTACGGCATATAGTGATTCAGACTACGGCGGATGCAAGAAAGATTTTAAGTCAACTTCTGGGGGATGTCAATTTTTGGGAAGCAGATTAGTTACTTGGCAATGTAAGAAGCAGACAGCAGTAGCTCAGTCTGCTTGTGAAGCTGAATATATTGCTGCAACAAGCTGTACATCTCAGGTCATCTGGATTCAACAGCAGCTACGTTACTACGGTTTGCATATTTCTAACACTCCTATTTATGTTGATAATACTGCTGCTATAGCTGTTACTAAAAATCCCGTAAATCATTCTAAAACGAAACATATAGGGATTAAATATCATTTCATTAGAGATTGATATGAGAAGAAGTTAATAGATGTAGTGCAGATAGACACTACAACTCAAAGGGCAGACCTCTTCACTAAAGCTTTTGATAAACCACGCTTTGATTACTTGTTAAAGGAAATAGGTATTAAATTGTTAAATGATGTGGTTCCTGAAACTGAGGTTCCTAACACAGAGGAACTTGACAAAGAGACTGAGTTGTGAATGCCTTGCATACTGCTTGTATAGTATGTGTAGTTTTGCATAATAGTTTTTAGTTCATTTGCATGTTTAATTTCTGTTTGCATGATAGTTAGTTTATTTCTGATGGTACTACATGCTGGTTTATGTTCTTAGTTATATCTTATGTTAACCATAAAAATTATAAAACCAGAAAATCAAATAAAAAGTTGAAAAATTGGAAATCCAGAAAAATTGAAAAACCCTGAAAATGAGTTGCTGATCCTGTCTGTGGGGAAGTGATTGCAATACTGAAGTGACATGTAACTGGTGAAAAACAAGTAATACAGAATGATTGATGATGTATTTCTAGACTTTATTGACCTAATTCTAGATAGAGATGATCACACTAACAACGAGTAAATATCATGATGAGGAAATCATGGAAAGATTTACAGCGATTGAGGGTAGTCACCTACTTACCACTGAATATGTACTGAGAAATGATTGTTCAGAAACTCAACAGACGGCTGAGGTCTCCCCTACTACGATTTATACTCGGTAGCAAAGGATAATTTTGTGGGTTCCCAAAGTGAGCATACTTTGTCTAGGATGCATATTTGTTTCTATTTACCTTTATTGCTTGGACCAAAAGTCAACAACACACATGTCGGGTATCCGAAGGGAGGTATTCTCTCTAGACGGGTTGAGAAGTGCAGCCTTGTATCACAGACACAGAATGATTTGTAATACAACGTCATCGGGTTATAGATTTCAATCAGAAGATTGATTTTCCGTGCAGATACAACAATATTCAAAAACAGTGGTGCATCAACATGTATAGGTGTGTTTATTTTATTTGTTTCATCTATGTTATGTAATATAGCTTGGAATAAAGTGCAACATCAGAAAATTCCAAAAAAAAAAAAAAAAAAATTTGTTTGATTATTCAAGTTGTAAATAAAAGGATACACCACATTACTACGAGAGAATCATGAATCAAGAATTGAAAAGATTTTGAAGGATTCCTATGTTATCTACGTCTGAGACAACAGATGTTTCAATCACAGAACAGTTTGGAAGATTTAGTTATCTACATCTGAGGGGGAGAAGTTTATCAAAATCATCAGATATAGAGAACTTAAAGCATTCAGTCCACTACACTAATTTAGTGGACTTTACATCTTTTGTCTGTGGTATGGGATTGTACCTATTGACCAAGATTCTTCTGGAGGATATCTTAGCGTTCCATCACTCAAATATATCACTACCATCCATCCAACATCATACATCATACGATTTCCGTTCAAGTATGGGGTTTATAGCGGCCGGTATGCATCTTTTCAAAGTATGCAATAAATTTGAGACAAACAATGTTATCTGAAATGAAAAGTGTAAGTTTAATGTAGAAGCTCATGGCTGACAGCGTTGCTAGAAACATCGTGAGATGGTTCTGTTCAATCAAATTGAAAGTACATCGATGTGATAAGAGGACAGCGTCAAGACTTCTGTGCTCAATTGCTCTACCTAAAACATCGTGCGATCTCAAATGAGGACTGATTCTATGATCAAAATCTAACATTGAAAAATGTTCATGTAATTAATTCAACGTGATCATCGAAGTCTAGGGTGAAAGTTGGTAAATGTTTATTGATATATTTGAAAGTTATTCTGTATATGCTTTATTAAACATGAAAATGTATGAATCGCGAAATAGTATGTCAACATAGTTCAGTTCTGATCCCCGAATCAAAATCAATTTGGTATGTCAACTCACAAAAACATGCATTATGTTCTTCTTAGTGTTGCTCTTGATGAACAGTATTACTTGTTCTTATGATAATAACATCTAATTTCTGATTATGCTGTTGATTAATGAAATTGATGTTATAAGCTGAATGTGAATAATCGCAGAAGATTTACTGAACATGCATGTCATAATATTGTTTATCATGACACACTGGATCGTGTATAGTTTCTTGCTTTGTAGCTTTGCATGTGCTTGTATATCTGAAAAATCCAAATTACTTGCATTATTTGTTAGTTGCATGTGCAGTTATGTTTTGATTATTAAGCTTGGCAACTCGGTTCTCTGAAAGGTTCACTGTGAAAGGAATCCCGTGTTTTTCTTTAAACCTGGAAATAAGTTGTTTTGAGCTTAATGGAACAAAGCATGTTTAATTTTGTACTGTTGAGATCAGTCCCAGGGGGAGTGGACTAGGAAGAGTTTGTGGAATTGAAATTAAAATTTTCTAAGTTTTAAACCCTAGAGACAGTCTGCCGAGTGAGTGTACACACACGACCGGGCGAGTAACTCACACGACCGACTGACTTTGTAATAGATTGAGATGTGTTTTGAATACACTCGGCTGAGTGAGTCACACTCACGGCCGAGTGAGTGACACACTCGACCGAGTGTGTCTGGGGGTATAAAAAGGTTGGGTGGTCAGACGGCTCAACACACTTGTGTGTTTTTAGAACGAATTTTTCATAGATTTTCAACGATAAAAGAAGAAGGTTTTGATCTCATGTTTTAGATACAACTTTTCTTTGTGATCACAGCGCCATTTACTAGGTAACCTAACTCGTTTCCGTTTGATTTAAATCATTGATTTTGTGTTCAAAGTTTAACGTTTAAATCGAATGCATTTTGGACTTTGCTAGTTGAAATTGATGTTATGATAGTGTTAATCGGCCTTCTTAGTCATTATAGAGACCAGGACTCGAACCAAAACAACCTTTTTGATCGATTTGCAAAATTTGGGGAACTCAGATCTGAAGAACACACTCGACCGAGTGTGTGACACACTCGACCGAGTGAGTTCACACACTCGACCGTTTGTCTACACACACGACCGTGTGTATATACACACTCGACCGAGTGTACTGAAACCCTAGTTTCTGATTTTTTTTGTTGCTTTTGGTTGTTTTGTTGAATTCATGCTGTATTATACTGAATGTTTGGTATAGTTTTTTTGTCCTAAGTATGTCAGGTGGTGCATTTTTCGAAAACTGGATGTCTGATCTTAATCGTAGGAAAGCTTTGGCTAGACATCAAGCAATTCAAGTAAAAACAAAAGTCGTTGCGACTTATACCACTCACGAGCTGTGGAAAGGTCTAGACTGTCTGACTTTTCTTAATATAGGGGATTACTACTGTCCCAAGCTAGTTCGGGAATTCTATACCAGTGTAGCACTTGAAGTGGGTAGGACAATGTATGTTCATGCAAATATCTTTGGACAGACTTTTAAATGGACCCTAGATGAATTCTCAGATTTTCTGAAAGTACCTTATTGGGGAGCTAAAATTTACAGTCCATGTAAAGATTTAAGAGAAGTTTCTGGCAAGTTTAGTACTGAAAGTGTGGCTGCTCACATTTGTAAGCCAGGGTATACACCAGGTATGGATAGGATTGAGGTTAGAGATAGTGATGTTCGAAATGATTTGGTACCTCATCTGAGGATCATTAAGAAGAATATCACTTTTAGAGATTTAAATGATGATGTTTTGTCTGGCACTGAAGCAGCTCTGTTGTATTGCCTTACGGAGCGAGTTAAGGTGAATTTTGGTCACATCCTTATTAATACAATGAAGGACATTCTGGAATCAGACAGACCATTTCCTTATGCCGTTCTTTTGAATCATTTGTTTGATGAGCTAGATCTGTTTGAGAACAAGCATTACAACATGAAGTCAGTCCCAGATGATGTTATTGTGGGATAAGTTTGATGTTTTGTGTTTCTGTGTGTTTATGCTTGTTCATGTTAAATATGTAATTTGATAAGGCTAGCCTGTTAGCCTTGACACTCTGGTGTGTAATAACTCAAATGCGACATCTGAACTATGTAATTGTGTGTTAATCAGTTAATGTGTTTATTATGTTTGCCTATTCACTGATTCATATAATTAACATGATACCCCATGATACATGGTGGTGAATGCTTATTGGTTGTGTTGTTTTGAGTATTTTACAGATTATTTGAGATGTCTCAAGAACAGCAACATTCATCAGAGGAGACAGTACCTGAAGAGCAACAAATCTCGTTATCTTCTGAGTTGCCAGGTCTTATCGGACGTGAAGACACGAATGTGTTAGCTTGTGTTGATGATACCGGAACTGAAGCTCAAAGAGGAAAATTTGGTCCTATTATTGTGTTTCTAAAGCGATCTAGAATCTTCATGGCAATTACGATTGAAAGCACTCCGTACTATTCGCATCAGAGAAAGTTCTGGGAGGTTGCTAGTGTTGTTATTGAGAATAATAAGCCAGTAATACTAAGCTCGGTCAACAACACCATTGTTCGAATCTCTGCATAGACTGTCAGGGAGGATATTGGGTTTTTTGATGATGATACAATGCCAACTTCCTTACCGGCTTTGAAGGTAAGAAGATGTTTGAAGCGTTGTGGTTATGCAGGAGACATAACTAAGGTAGTGAAGCGTACAAAGTTCAGTAGACAGTACAGATACTTCACATACGTTCTTTTGAGGTGTTTAAGCCCGATGCAGGGTGGTTTTGATGAGATGACTGAGAAGTACAGTTCGATGTTTTTTGCATTAGTTTTGAATGCGGACTTCAACTTTTCTCAACTTATTTTTGATGGAATGTTGATGAACGTGAAGTGAAAAGTTCATCTGGTGTTTCCGAGGTTCCTGCAGATAATGTTGGAAAATCAGGTTCAAGGTTTAGTGAAAATTCCACAGGATGTGCTGAAAAAAAATCATTTGAATGATCAATCTTTCAATCGGTTCTTGCAGAACAGAATCGGTTCTACTGTGATTCCTGAGAAGAGGCTGATTGGTCATCTGGCTAATGAAAACTATGTGTGTCCTGAGGGTTTGAGCTGTCGTCATGAAAACAGCACTTCGGGTGATGAGACTGATATTACTATCGCTGGAGAAGAAGAGGTGAATCAGCCACCACCGAAGCAAACAGGTCCTCAGTTAGTTGACGAGGATGATGTGACTGCTCTTGATGACAGTCAAGTTAATATGATAAAGAGGAAGTTAGCTGAAGCCTCAAAGGTGTCTACCAAACAGAGACAGAAGCGTTTGAGGATTTTGGTCAAGGCTGGAAGTTCGTCTTCAACTACAAAGTTCCAACCGAAGGTCATCCCAACCACTCAAACTCCTGCTGATGCTGGTGGTTCTACTCAACTTCCACCCACTCAACAACAACAAACACCACCTACTCAACAGGTTCAAACTTCTCAGCGACCTGAGGGTGTTACTGGAGATTTGACTGGAATAGTTAATCGACGACTTATTCAGTTGTCTTCAGATTTTGCAAAATTTCAAAAGGCTGCTGAGGAAGATAGGCAAAGAAGAGAAACAGAGATGTCTGCAATGAGAGAGTTAGTTGATAGACAGCAGACAAGAATTGATGAACTTGAGAAAAATGTGGGGAGTCAAGCTGGAGAGATTTTGGCTTTACAAACTCAAAATCAGGATTTAACAGAGCGGTTAAATGAGTGGGAAAAGAAAATTGTGATTGAAGAAGAGGAGGAAGGGCCGGATCCTTTTGGTACTCTGGATGATGAGGAGGACAGGGCTCTTGAGGTTGCTAAAGGTTACACGGAGGATAACCCATTGTATGTAACTCCACTTCAAGTTATAACTGTATCTGAATTTTTAGCTATGCAGGATCGACTTAGTCACTCTACTGTTTATAATGATTTAGAAGAAGGGGAGATCCCTCCGGATCTAACCAAGACTGAACAGGAATTGATGAAGCGTCTAGAGCGAGAAGCTAAGGAGTCTGCTGACGCTGCATCAAAAGCCTCGACCTCAGGGGCTCATAAGTTTGATGAGGATTTAAGTGATTCTGATGCTGTTGATGAGAGCGATAACAGTTTTGATGAGGTAATAATTGAGGATGAGCCGACAGAGCTGTATCCACGTTATGAAGGTTTCGCTGATGATGATCTTCCAACTTTTGTTGATTATTTTAAAATGAATGATGAGCTTTTGAATAGAAAATGCAAGGAGAAAGAACAGAAAGAGCAGGAAAGTGTGTTGCCAGAAGCGTTTTTGCCGGTGAAGAGTAATAAAGAAAAAGTAGAGGTTTTGGAAGAGGATTGGAAGATATCAATGAGAATCCGTAAGTATGTGATGAAACCTGAGGTGGAGCCTCAATTTTTGAAGTTTATTGAGCACTGCGAAAGTTTGCGTGCTAAAGGGAAGATTATTGCTTGGGCCTACATCAAAGAGTTTGATATTTACGCGATCAAGAAAGAACACGGAGTGGATTACATCAAATATGCACACGAGTTCACTTCGTTACCGTATTTTGAATTTATGCAGGTCGCGAGGCTAAAGATGTTATATCAGGATTATGTTGGTATTCCTGATCTTTTGGTTCGTAAGATAAGAAGATCATTTCGGTCGTCCAATTTCAAAGATTTTCGACCCCAATTTCCAAAGATCTCTTACAGGAACAAGAAAACGGGCATCAGAAGGAAGATAGTTAAATATCAACATGTGAAGTATATGCGAAAGGTTCCTTTGAGGAAAATGCCGCAGCACTTCAGCCCACGTTTTCGTTGGTGGTATTATGACGAACGCTCGGAGGAAGCGGTCATTGTGTTAGATAAGGATGGAGGAGATGTCAATGATAGTATCAGGGTTCTCGATCCGATCTAGTTGAGAAATTACTGTGAAGAAGATATGTTTACCCTATACTACAACAAGATGCTCTCTTACCCAGAAAATCGTGTGCAGGCTGAACAGTATTGCAGAGTAGTGAAACTCTGTTACTTGAAGAACTGGGTGACTGATCCTTTTACTGATTGATAGTTGAATTATTGTAATACGGCTAGGTCTTAGGGGGAGTTTGTTGGTGCATGAATCCCCAGCCGTGGTTTACGTTATTGATTTTAATACATTCAACAATGTAATGACATTACTGTATGACTATTGATTACATTCGTGTTTGTGTGTGCTTAAATTAAATAATATTCAATATGTTAAACTGCATACACAGTCGACCGAGTGTGTTCACACACTCGACCGACTGTGTGACTCAGTCGACCGATTGAGTGACTCAGTCGACCGACTGTGTCTGATATGTAGTATATATACGGGTTAAAGCCTCCTTTGTGAGGTTACACATTCTATTAACCCTAACCGTCTGGTATTCGTCCCATCCGATCCCTAACACCAATTACCACCGAAATTAATCGTTTAGGCTTCGTTCTAATCTAGATTCACCTCTAGGTTTGACCGATACGAACCCAAACGACCCGAATCTCGGTTTAAGTCGTCTCTAGTGTTTTCCGCCTCTAGATACAATCCAAGCAACCTAAGATCCGTCCAATAATCGTCAACAGTATACTACACGTACCTCTTAAAATAATTGATCAAATTGAAAAGGTAATTATTATTATTATTACCCTTAAACACTAAAACCCACGAAGGTTTTGGTCGTTTTGGCCCAAAAAACAAAATCAAACGACAAATGCAAAAAAAAAAAAAAAAGGAAAAAATCAACGCGACTAACTATACGCGAAACGGACATCGTTAAAAAAGCTAAAAATTTCGAGCTATATTACATACATATACATACACGTCCAACAAACAACCCAACCTACTAAATATATTAGGTACCAAACAACGTATATCCAAATTCGACCGCGCGTCGAATACAACCGCAGCAACGCGCGGTCGAATTTTTTTCTAGTTTAGACTAAAACTATCGTCTGATTTTAGATGTAGTTATTAAGATATTTAAAAGCTCATTCTCAATTAATTCCCTTCACGTGCACCTTGTCACCATAAAAAAAAAAAAATTAAACAAAAAAAACATTTGTACAATCATGAAAAGGCAAAAAGAATGAACTGTGAATTGAAACAGAGCATAAAATTGTACCATAAAACTGAATCATCGCTGTACTTACACAAAGGTAACTAACTAAAAGCGGAACCATCATAAAATAGATAGGCAAAGAGGTAATAAGTGTAATCCTTAGAAAATATGAACAAATACATGATAAAAAAAACATCATCATATCATATGTTACCATTAAAACACAAAATAATAAAATTATATGTATAGCACGTGTAAAAAATGGTAGAGATACCTGAGAAAATCGAGCGTCTAGTGACGCGTTCAAGGACCTCCAAAATGATGGCTTGAAAGAGAACAAGGTGGAAAATTGGTAAAGTTAAAAATTGAATGATTGGACAGAGAGAAACATGAAACGTACATAATGAATCAATGATTAAAGAATACTCCACTAATGGAAATATTATTATTCTTTTGTAAAGTAAAAAAGTGACCTTGGATCCAATATGTGATGCTTAAGTAACGAGTTCAAGTATATGAATGTATTTATAAATTTGGGGAGTAGTCAAAGGACAGTAATAGTCCACTAGGGACAAAACCAACTAGTAACAGTGTAACACTGATATGGTTTCGATTTGAGCAGTTCACTCATAGTCCATTTTGTAGCCTTCCCTTAAAAGAGAAACCAAATTATAGATACCTTGTACATGGTATTATATCGATTGCCATTAGCTTCGTTGAAGTTTTCAGTTGCAACATTAAGAGTATTTTTTGAATAGATAAAAATATGAACAGTTTAAATTAAATAGGCAATCTCAAAATAATAAACAGAAAACTTTTATTAGCATTGATTTTGAATAGATGAAAATATGAACAGCTTAAATCAAATAGGCAAACTCAAAATAATAGGTCTCGAAGTTTTTATCTGAAGATAGTATTTTTAGCAAACAAACATAATGCACAGATAAGATGTTTGAATAAGTACACCCCAACACCCAATTATAAAGCTGGCTGTTATTTCTTCTTCATAGAAGAAGAATAGTAATTGTAAAAGGGCCTAACACATATGACAAATCTATTGGTGGTTGGGAACACGGTTTCTTTATTACATGTCAAAATTCAACACCATTTTTTCAAGTTGCAGTATCTAAATAAGCTAATGAGAACATGAGAACCTAATTAAGAATCTTATAAAGGAATAACAAAGTAGGCAGAGTATATCAGTCAATATGCAGAAATTTGGATGAGTAACCTGACCCTTGACAAAAAGAGAAATCATCAATAATAACTTTGTTAAGTATTCAATTTCATCACTTGGTTAACTATACTGCTTACGTTTGAATTTTTATCAACTTCGGCAGCAAGTTTGTTCCAACCAACTGATACACGCAATGTTCTGTTGGTCCACAATTAAGCAACCTAGAACTTTTAGAGATCAATTGAACAGAATAACTATGATAATAAAGTATATTAACAAGTTATAAAGTGCGGAATCTATTGATCTTTTCAATGAAATAAATACAGATAAAGAATGAACAAACAGAGAAGATTATTTTTATTGAATTGACAAATTGGAATGAATTACATGTTCCCTATTTATAGATTTGAGAAACACGCTTCTCAAATCTATTCCATAACAAAATATTCGTAATATAAGGAAACTAGATAATATCAAATCTTTTTATAATCTTCTCCTAGAAATCAGAGATATTCACTTAAATGAAATCTCTTCATTGTTATCTTCAAGGATTTCACGCGTATTTGATTTAGTCTTCACCCACTTATTAGCATCAGTAGAATCTGTGTTATCATTGAGCAGAGTCTGTGTTCCTCAATTTTCCAGACTCTAATTTTACAGACTTCAAAATACTTTAACTAAGACTTCTTTGACTCATCATATTTACATATTTTCTAACAATCTCCCCTGTATGATGATGTCAACACACACACACACACATATATATATATATATATATATATATATATATATATATATATATATATATATATATATATATATATATATATATATATATATATATATATATATATATATAAATGAATGAATTGAACTGTAAAAAAATCTCACATACTCAATTATTTAGAACCATTTTGTCTTTCTTTTATTCCCTCCATCCTTTCTTTGACTTGAAGATCATGTTTCAGCTGTAGACCTTTTCTTCTGAAGTTTAGCATGTTCATCTTTGATTTCATCACTTTTGAACCTCAGACTAGAATCACCTTCAATCTCAGTCAAATGTAAAAACACAAATTCTACCAATTTTCTTCTTAATGGCAGACTCTGTTCAGTTTCACAATTCTTAAAAAGTGCAATCAGATAGCTTGTATCCTTGAACTTACTAACATTCATCAAACATTCAGTATCCTTTCTGTCCCTATACATTAACCCTTCAGGATCATATACATACTCATTTTCTTTAAACCCTAAATGTCTTGGCACTTGAAAAACTGGATCTTTTTCATTCTCAAATATCAGATTAACTCCATTAATCTTAGTTCTTTCTTCTTCTGAATGAGCTCTGCAGTATACCTTGTATTCCTCTTCTTCAATCATTCCCAGCTCAAAAGAAACATGTACCAACATGTGAATCTGTCTAAGAACTTCAGGTTTAAGATCTCTCTTGCAATCTCTTCATACTCCTTGCAATGCTTTTCCATTCAAAGTAACCTAAAATAAACAACTGATCCAAGTCAATTAATCTTTTGCTTTGATCATTTAAAGTCATCTCAATAATGATCACCCCATCATTATTTCTTCTCAGCATACAGTCAGCAATGGTATTATCTTTAAAACCCCTATATGAAAACCTTTCATTTAACTTTTCTGCCAACTCTCTTTCTTCTTCTAGTTGTTGCAGCACAAATCTCTCAGATTTAGAATTTAATTCCTTTTCTTTCAACATTCTCAAGTAGGTTTCAACAGACATACCCTCAGCATCTTTAACCAAATCATCAACTGCTTCTTCACCAGGACGTAGTTTCCTTTTACTAGCAGCTTTTTCTTTTCTCTTTTTCTCTGTTGTTGAGTGCATGAGTTTGTACTCTATTTTGCAGACTTTGCTCTCCTCTCAGCTCTAGCATGTATCCTTTCAGCCCTATTCATAGCTGATAAAGAAGCCACCTCATAAGAATCATCATCATCACTATCACTGTCAGACTCAATGCTAATCACACCTAGCTTACACCCTTCAGCTTTCTTCTTTGCACGACTTTTTTTCCTTGTATACTGCACAGTGACTTCAGGTTTAACTTCATCAGGTATTTAATTTTTGAAATGCCCCGTTCATATCGATTTATAAACGTTTCATATTAATTGGTGTCATTGCGAGGTTTTGACCTCTATATGAGACGTTTTTCAAAACTTGCATTCGTTTTAAGAACAAACCATAACTTTTATTTTATCAACAAAGGTTTAAAGGACATAACCTAGATTATCAACCATTGATAATCTAAAAATACCAAGTTTTTACACAACCATTACAATATAATACAATCATAGACATCCGAATGCAGTTTTTATACAATATTATACAAGCATGCTGACTCAAAGTCTCGTCTTTATTTAGCATGCAACAGCGGAAGTCTTTTAATAGTCACCTGAGAATAAACATGCTTAAAACGTTAACAAAAATGTTGGTGAGTCATAGGTTTAACCTATATAATAAATCGTCATAATAATAGACCACATGATTTCATTTTTTACAAACATACAGGCATATAGCAATCTGTATAAAAATCATTCGTATGATGAACACCTGGTAACCGACATTAACATAATGCATATAGAATATCCCCCGCATACCGGCACATCGCAATCAGTATGCTATATATAAATCGAAGTACTAAAGCAGTTCAAATTTCTTTAACTGGGGCTGGTTAGTGCCCTGTAGATCTACCTTTAGGATTCGCGTCAATTAGGGGTCATTTCCCTAATTCTTAGGTTACCAAGTTAAGGGGCGATATTCGGTATAGTAATCCAACCATAGAATGTAGTTTCAAGTACTTGTGTCTATTTTGTAAAACATTTACAAAGCTGCATGTATTCTCATCCCAAAAATATTAGATAGTAAAAATGAGACTATAACTCACTTTCACAGATTTTCAATTTATTGAAAATCAGACTTGGCCACAAATCGATTCACGAATCTACAACAAATATATACATATGTATCAACGTATGATAGAATTACATTCACATCATATTTTTATTTACATGTTGATGATTTAAGTTGTCAGGTTAGTAGTCCAACGTTAGTAGTCCACAATTAGTAGTCCACAGTTAGTAGTTCACAGTTAGTAGTACATATATAGTTCAAAATATCACCCTTTAATAATCAAAACATAGTGTACACGTATTGTATAAGACTCAATCATGACCCACGATACAGCTATTGTCTTTGAAGTAATCTCGACGTATTGTGTATGTGGTGTCATTCGATTTATCCGATGTATTGTGTAACTATCGTCTTAACTAATCAAGATTACATGATACTATCTCGGATTAACTCGAGACTAGTAAATTACAAGGAAATACTCATGACATGTTAGAATACATGTATAATACAAGAAAAGTTAGTTAGAATATGGTTAGTATAGATTTTGTATAAGCAATCCCGAATTCATTTTAGCCATTTTTAACCAATATTGTTTTGCTCATATCTTTTTCGTTATAAATCCGTTTTGAGTGAATCAAATTGCTATGTTTTCGTAACGAACTGTAGTATTTAGAAATAAACTGAAAAATTAGTGGTTTATAGTCAGAGTTACAGGTTACAAGTCATATTTGAAAGAGGTACTCATTTCCGTAGAAAGAACGACATCTTGATGACCATTTTGAAAAACATGTTTCTACTTAGAGTTAAATCACCATTTTTAGATATATTATCTTGTTCATATGAAATGTCATTTTTCCATAAAATCTACTTTACATTCAAAGATTAAGATAGTTTTTTTTAATTTTCCAACCCGAAACAGCCCCCGGTTTTACTACGACGGCGTATATCCAGTTTTACGGTGTTCTTCATGTTTCCAAGTTTTAGATTATTAAGTTAGCATATCATATAGATATAAAACATGTGTTTAGTTGTTTTTAAAAGTCAAGTTAGAAGGATTAACTTTGTTTGCGAACAAGTTTAGAATTAACTAAACTATGTTCTAATGATTACAAGTTATTTTCTTCGAATAAGATGATTAAATAAGTATGAATCAAACGATGTTATGAACATCATAACTACCTCAAATATAGTAGGTAAACCTACTGGAAATAATAAGAAATGATCTTGAGCTTCAACGGATCTTTGATGGCTTGGAAGTTCTTGAAGTAGAATCATGACACGAAAACAAATTCAAGTAAGATTATAACTTGAATTAAGATAGTTATAGTTATAGAAATTGAATCAAAGTTTGAATATGAATATTACCTTGGATTAGAAAGATAATTTACTGTAAATAACAAAGGTTTCTTGATCTTAGATGATTACTTGAAATGGATTTGAAAGCTTGGAAGTAGACTTGCAAACTTGAAATGATTCTTGAAGTGTTCTTGAAAGATTGTTTTGTATGATGATTTATGTTTGGATTTTTAAGCTAGATTGAAGTAAATTTTGATGAAGATGATGAAGAACACTTAGAACATCAAGATAGAACTTGAGAGAGATGAGTTTGATGCAAAAAATTTTGAAAAGTGAATGTGTTTGTGTGAATGATAAAAAAATGTGTGCATGTAGTTCCATATATGGTCACATTAGTTTTTAATTTTGCTAATAATTTGATGCTAGATGTTAAATGATGGTTCCCACATGTTTGTTGACTAAATGATGGCTGCTAAGAGCTGATCATTGAAGTGTATTTACTATTTGTATATACATATAGAAGCTGGGTATTATACGGGTACAAATACCGAATGAATACGGGTAGAATTCTTAATGAAAATGAATGGGAATACAATTACAACCATCTTTGTTAAGTATAAGTATTTTGATATATGTCTTGAAGTCTTTCAAAAGTGTATTAATACATCTTAATACAATACATATATATACATTTTAATTATGTCGTTAAATCATCGTTAGTCGTTACATGTATGTGTTGTTTTGAAACCTTTAAGTTAACGATCTCGTTTAATGTAATTGATCCATTGTTAATATACTTAATGAGATACTTAATTATCATATTATCATGATAACATAGTGTATTAATATATCTTAATACAATATATATATATATATATATATATATATATATATATATATATATATATATATATATATATATATATATATATATATATATATATATATATATATATATTAAGACGTTATTACATCGATGATCGTTACATATATATATCGTTTCGAAATCCTTAAATTAGTAGTCTCATTTTATGTATATAATTCATTGTCAATATACTTAATGAGATACTTAATTATTATTTTATCATGTTAAACATATACATATGTCCATATATATATATATATTATCATGTCATTTACAAGTTATAAAATTCGTGAATCGTCGGGCAAACTGAGTGGTCAAATGTTTACATCAAATCCGTTTCAATTAATTAAGTCTTAACAAGTTTGATTGCTTAACATGTTGGAAATATTTATTCTTGTAAATATCAATCTCATATATATATATAAACATGGAAAAGTCCGGGTCATTACAGTACCTACCCGTTAAATAAATTTCGTCCCGAAATTTTAAGCAGTTGGAGGTGTCGACGCATCATCTGGGAATAGGTGTGGGTATTTCTACTTCATCTAATCTTCACGCTCCCATGTGAACTCGGGTCCTCTATGAGCATTCCATCGAACCTTAACGATCGGTATTTTGCTTTGCTTGTGTCCTTTAATCTCACGATCCATTATTTCGATGGGTTCTTCAACGAACTGTAGTTTTTCGTCGATTTTAATTTCGTCTAAAGGAATAGTGAGATCTTCTGTAGCTAATCATTTCTTCAGATTTGAGACGTGAAAGGTGTTATGTACGCTGGCAAGTTGTTGAGGTAGTTCAAGTCGATAAGCCACTGGTCCAACACGATCAATAATCTTGAATGGTCCAATGTATCTTGGGTTTAGTTTCCCCCATTTTCCAAAACGAATGACACCTTTCCAAGGTGACACCTTAAGCATGACCATGTCATCAACCTCAAATTCTAAAGGTTTTCTTCTGACATCTGCGTAGCTCTTTTGTCGACTCCTGGTTGTTTTCAACCATTGTTGAATCTGGATGATTTTCTCCATAGTTTCTTGGATAATCTCCGGACCCGTAATCTGTTTATCTCCCACCTCACTCCAACAAATCGGAGACCTGCATTTCCTACCATAAAGTGCCTCGAACGGTGCCGCATCAATACTCGAGTGGTAACTGTTATTGTAGGAAAATTCTGCTAATGGTAGATGTCGATCCCAACCATTTCCAAAATCAATAACACATGCTTGTAGCATGTCTTCAAGTGTCTGTATCGTCCTTTCACTTTGCCCATCAGTTTGTGGATGATAGGCAGTACTCATGTCTAGATGAGTTCCCAATGCTTGATGTAACGTCTGCTAAAATCTTGAAACAAATCTACCATCCCGATCAGAGATAATAGAGATTGGTATTCTATGTCTGGAGACGACTTCCTTCAAATATAGTCGTGCCAACTTCTCCATTTTATCATCTTCTCTCATTGGTAGAAAGTACGCTGACTTGGTAAGATAATCGACTATTATCCAAATAGTATCATAACCACTTGCAGTCCTTGGCAACTTAGTAATGAAATCCATGGTAATATTCTCCCATTTCCATTCCGGGATTTCAGGTTGTTGAAGTAGACCTGATGGTTTATGATGCTCAGCTTTGACTTTCGAACATGTCAAACATTCTCCTACATATGTAGCAATATCAGCTTTCATACCTGGCCACCAAAAGTGTTTCTTGAGGTCTTGGTACATTTTCCCCGCTCCGGGATGTATTGAGTATCTAGTTTTCTGTGCTTCATTTAGTACCATTTTCCTCGAATCCCCAAACTTTGGTACCCAAATTCTTTCAGCCAAATATCGGATTCCGTCCTCCCGAATAGTAAGCTGTTTCTCCGATCCTTTAGGTATTTCATTCTTCAAATTTGCTTCCTTTAAGACTTCCTGTTGCGCTTCTTTTATTTGAGTAGTAAGGTTAGTACGAATAACTATATTCATAGCTTTTACTCGAATAGGATCTCTATCCTTTCTACTCAAAGCATCGGCTACCACATTTGCCTTCCCCGGGTGGTAACGAATTTCAAAGTCCTAATCATTTAACAGCTCAATCCACCTATGTTGCCTCATGTTCAATTGTTTTTGATCAAATATATGTTGGAGACTTTTGTGGTCGGTATATATGATACTTTTGACCCCATATAAGTAATGTCTCCACATCTTCAATGCAAAAACAACAGCGCCCAATTCCAATTCGTAAGTCGTATAATTCTGCTCGTGAATCTTCAATTGTCTAGACGCATAAGCAATTACCTTCGTTCGTTGCATTAATACACAACTGAGACCTCGCTTTGAAGCATCACAATAAATCACAAAATCATCATTCCCTTTAGGGAATGACAATATAGATGCCGTAGTTAACTTTTTCTTCAATAATTGGAACGCCTTCTCTTGTTCATCCTTCCATTCAAATTTCTTCCCTTTATGCGTTAACGCAGTCGGGGGTTTTGCTATTTTGGAGAAATCTTGGATGAATCTTCTGTAGTAACCAGCCAAACCTAAAAATTGGCGTATGTGTTTTGGAGTTTTCGGGGTTTCCCACTTTTCAACGGTTTCAATCTTTGCCGAATCAACCTGAATACCTTCTTTGCTCACGATGTGACCGAGGAATTGAACTTCTTTCAACCAAAATGCACACTTAGAAAACTTAGCGTACAGTTCTTCCTTCCTCAACAATTCTAGCACCATTCTTAAATGTTCTCCGTGTTCTTGGTCATTCTTAGAGTAAATAAGTATGTCATCGATGAAAACAATGACAAACTTGTCAAGATATGGTCAACACACCCAGTTCATGAGGTCCATGAATACAGCTGGTGCGTTAGTCAATCCAAATGGCATAACCATAAACTCATAATGACCGTAACGCTTTCTGAAAGCAGTCTTTGGAATACCATCCTCATTCACCCGCATTTGATGATAACCGGAACATAAATCAATCTTCGAATAAATCGACGAACCTTGCAGTTGATCAAATAAGTCGTCGATTCTTGGTAGTGGATAACTGTTCTGATGGTAAGCTTGTTCAACTCTCGGTAGTCGATACATAATCTGAACGTACCATCCTTCTTCTTGACAAACAAAACAGGAGCTCCCCATGGTGATGTGCTTGGTCGAATAAAACCACGCTCCAAAAGCTCTTGCAATTGGCTTTGTAATTCCATCATTTCGCTGGGTGCAAGCCTGTAAGGAGCACGAGCTATCGGTGCAGCTCCTGGTACCAGATCTATTTGAAATTCAACGGATCGGTGTGGAGGTAGTCCTGGTAATTCTTTCGGAAATACATCAGGAAATTCTTTTGCGACGGGAACATCATTGATGTTCTTTTCTTCGGGTTCGACTTTCTCGACGTGAGCTAAAACAGCATAGCAACCTTTTCTTATTAGCTTTTGCGCCTTCAAGCTACTAATAAGATTTAACTTCGCGTTGCTCTTTTCTCCGTACACCATTAAGGGTTTTCCCTTTTCGCGCATAATGCGAATCGCATTTTTGTAACAAATGACCTCTGCTCTTTCTTTTTTCAACTAGTCCATGCCAATTATTACATCAAAACTCCCCAATTCTACTGGTATCAAATTAATTTTAAACATTTCGCCAAGCAGTTTGATTTCTCGGTTCCGGCATATTTTATCAGCTTTAATTAATTTACCGTTTGCTAATTCGAGTAAAAACTTATTATCCAAAGGCATTAATGGACAATCTAGTTTAGTACAAAAATCTCTACTCATATAGCTTCTATCCGCACCCGAATCAAATAAAACATAAGCGGATTTTTCATCAATAAGAAACGTACCCGTAACAAGCTCCGGGTCTTTCTGCGCTTCTGTCGCGTTGATGTTGAAGGCTCTTCCACGGCATTGTCCATCATTATTCCCTTGGTTTGGACATTCGTTTCTGAAGTGACCCGGTTTTCCGCATCCATAACAACTATTATTTGTGCCGCCATTATTCGTTCCTTTATTCTTGTTAGCCAATGGTCCGTAAACCTCACACTTCGTCGCACCATGACCCTTTCTATTACACTTGGTACATAATGTCGGGAAGAACCCAGTCGTATGGTATCCTTCACACCTTCGGCATGGAATTTTATGCCTCTTGTTGCCATTGTTGTTATTGTTGTTGTAGGGGTTGTTGTTGTTGCGGTTGTTATTGTTGTTGTTGCGGTTATTGTAGTTGTTGTTGTTGGGATTGCGATTGTTGTTTCGATTGTTGTTGTTGTTGTTGTATTGGTGGCCTTTGTCACCATTTTCTTCCCACTTCGTCTTGACTTGCTTCATTTTGGCCTCCTCAGCCGCCCGTTCCTTAATTCTTCTCTCAATCTGGCCTATGAGTTTGTGAGCATTCAACTTGCCTTCTGCATTGAGGTGGGTGCATATGAAATTACATCTTCCTGAATTCTATCAGGTAGCCCTTTCACATACGCATCAATATGTTCTTCCTCATCCTCGAACACTCCTGGACACAATAAAGACAATTCTGTGAATCGTCGCTCGTATGTGGTAATATCGTATCCACGAGTTCTTAATTCTTTAAGCTCTGTCTTGAGCTTATTGATTTCATTCCTGGGACGGCATTACTCATTCATCATGTGTTTGAATGATGACCACAGTAGTGCGTAAGCAGCATCTTGTCCCACCTGCTCGAGATAGGTGTTCCACCATGTTAACGCAGTACCTGTGAAGGTATGCGTAGCGTATTTCACCCTGTCCTCATCAGCACATTTGCTTATTGCAAACACAGATTCGACCTTCTCAGTCGACCGTTTCAGTCCGACCAGTCCTTCGGTTCCATCGAACTCAAGGGGTTTACAGGCTGTGAAAGCCTTGTAGGAGCATCCTACGCGATTTCCGGTGGAATTAACTCCACTGCTCGATCCGGAGTGATTGTTGTGCAATGCAGCCTGCACCGCGGCTATGTTCGCAGCAAGAAAGGTACGGAATTCTTCCTCGCTCATGTTCAGAGTTTGTCGGGTCGTTGGAGCCATTTCCTTCAAAAATAGCCAAAAGAGTTGAGTTGAGTTAATCATATAAAATATTAGGAGTAGTCATTAGTATTTCGTAGCATAATATGAACTTATTTATAAAAGCCTTTTCTTCATATTAGCATTTTATAATTTTAATTCGAGTAGTACCTACCCGTTAAAGTTCATACTTTAATAGCTAATATACAAATCAACTACTACAATTCTATCATGAAAAACCAATTACCATAATACTTCATGTTCAAACTTTGATACAATATTTTACAATCATACAATACCGCTATTTTACATACAGCATGAAATATATCACACGATAACTATAATACAAGGCAGCTGTTAAGACGATTCTAGTTAAACTCAAATCGTTCGGTAAAAACACGTAATTCATAGGACCAAAAACAAGTCATGCACTCCGGTTTAACCAATACTATTTCCCAACCCATGTCTAGTGGAGAATAACCGTTGTAGTCCTTGATAGTACAACACGTAGTAACGTCTTCGAAAGGACGGGGGTTACGTAATATCCAACAGCGTCGTAATAAATCGAAAACCTTAGTTCTCACTTCAACCACTAAATCTGTTACTAGTGGAAATATTTTGTTAAGAAGTTCTAACCCGATGCTCTTTTTCTCAGTTTGATAAGACGCAAACATAACTAACCCGTAAACGTAACATGCTTCTTTAAGTTGCATGTTTGAAGCCCTCTCTAATGAACGAAGCCCTATATTGGGATAAATACAGTCGAAATAAACCCTCAACCCGTAGCAGAAAATTGCGTTAGGGTTTCCAGAATACATAGCCATAAAGAAAATATGGGCCAACTTAGGGTGTCCCCAGTGTGAGATACACCACCTATTGAAGGAAAGCCTTCTATAAACCAAGGCATGCTCAAAATGCTTTTCAAATGCCCTGCAAACTAACTTCGTCATAAACAATTGAGCCGATGATTCTTGACCCACTCTAGACAAGATTTCAACAACCATTTCCTGTGGTAGGTCTTCTAAAATATTCGGTTGTTTATCCCTAACGTCCATTTTGTATTTTTACTGTAAAAAGAGACGGAAATTATACTTAGATCTGTAAAAGATGATAGAAATAACAAAACATTACAAACAATTTTACATATAGCATAAAAGCACAAGCACGTTATCATACATATATTACAAAGCATGGTAAGAGTAAATGACTGCAATTCTTTATTTAGACTTATTTGCCTCTTCTTCCTCGGACTCGATTCGTTTTGCTAATTGTTTAGGGATAAATCCGCCCGTCCTAATACGAGCAGTCCTTTTCACAATTGTTTTAGAAAAGTCTGGTTTCGTAGATGTTCCCTGTAGATAATCAAAATTTAAGTGGTACGGGTGTTTACGGTATTTTCCATCAGGGTATTTCCTAATAACATAGGGTTCATTAGGTTTGGGATCGGGTTTCTCTATCTTGATAGATGGAGATTTTCCCCTATCGTTTTCTTTTTCTTTAAACTGAGCCGGTGAAATTTCTATCACGTCATTGGAATCCTCATCGGGATCCTCTTCCAGTTCCTTAGGGAATTGGGAATCCTCCTAGTATTGTTCTTCCTCAGTGGAGACACTATCAACCATTTTTAACTTTGGTACATTGGTTGAAGACTTTGACTCAATATCTGAGTCGCTTGAGTGACTGCTGTAATCGGAGTCATTTGATAGCTTAACATGATCGGATGAAGTCATATAGCACATAATAGCGAGCATGTTAAGAGATTAATATATCACATAATATTTACATGTTAAGCACATATAGTTTCCAACAAAAATTGTTAAGCAATCATTTTTAAAACAGATACGGTCGAAGTCCAGACTCACTAATGCATCCTAACAAACTCGGTTAGACACACTAATGCAAATTTCTGGTTCTCTAAGACCAACGCTCTGATACCAACTGAAATGCCCCGTTCATATCGATTTATAAACGTTTCATATTAATTGGTGTCATTGCGAGGTTTTGACCTCTATATGAGACGTTTTTCAAAACTTGCATTCGTTTTAAGAACAAACCATAATCTTTATTTTATCGACAAAGGTTTAAAGGACATAACCTAGATTATCAACCAGTGATAATCTAAAAATACCAAGTTTTTACACAACCATTACAATATAATACAATCATAGACATCCGAATGCAGTTTTTATACAATATTATACAAGCATTCTGACTCCAAGTCTCGTATTTATTTAGCATGCAACAGCGGAAGTCTTTTAATAGTCACCTGAGAATAAACATGCTTAAAACGTCAACAAAAATGTTGGTGAGTCATAGGTTTAACCTATATAATAAATCGTCGTAATAATAGATCACAAGATTTCATTTTTTACAAACATACATGCATATAGCAATCTGTATAAAAATCATTCGTATGATGAACACCTGGGAACCGACATTAACATAATGCATATAGAATATCCCCCGCATACAAGGACATCGCAATCAGTATGCTATATATAAATTGAAGTACTAAAGCAGTTCAGATTTCTTTAACTGGGGCTGGTTAGTGCCTTATAGATCTACCTTTAGGATTCGCATCAATTAGGGGCATTTCCCTAATTCTTAGGTTACCAAGTTAAGGGGCAATATTCGGTATAGTAATCCAACCATAGAATGTAGTTTCAAGTACTTGTGTCTATTTTGTAAAACATTTACAAAGCTGCATGTATTCTCATCCCAAAAATATTAGATAGTAAAAATGGGACTATAACTCACTTTCACAGATTTTCAATTTATTGAAAATCAGAATTGGCCAAGAATCGATTCACGAACCTACAACAAATATATACATATATATCAAGGTATGATAGAATTACATTCACATCATATTTTTATTTACATGTTGATGATTTAAGTTGTCAAGTTAGTAGTCCAACGTTAGTAGTCCACAATTAGTAGTCCACAGTTAGTAGTTCACAGTTAGTAGTACATATATAGTTCAAAATATCACCCTGTAATAATCAAAACATAGTGTACACGTATTGTATAAGACTCAATCATGACCCACGATACAGCTATTGTCTTTGAAGTAATCTCGACGTATTGTGTATGTGGTGTCTTTCGATTTATCCGACGTATTGTGTAACTATCGTCTTAACTAATCAAGATTACATGATATTGTCTCGGATTAACTCGAGACTAGTAAATTACAAGGAAATACTCATGACATGTTAGAATACATGTATAATATAAGAAAAGTTAGTTAGGATATGGTTATTATAGATTTTGTATAAGCAATCCCGAATTCATTTTAGCCATTTTTAACCAATATTGTTTTGCTCATATCTTTTTCATTATAAATCCGTTTTGAGTGAATCAAATTGCTATGATTTCATAACAAACTATAGTATTTAGAACTAAACTGAAAAAGTAGTAGTTTATAGTCGGAGTTACAGGTTACAAGTCATATTTGAAAGAGGTAGTCATTTCCGTCGAAAGAACGACATCTTGATGACCATTTTGAAAAACATGTTTCTACTTTGAGTTAAATCACCATTTTTAGATATATTATCATGTTCATATGAAATGTCATTTTTCCAGAAAATCTACTTTACATTCAAAAATTAAGATAGTTTTTTTTTTTTTAATTTTCCAACCCGAAACAGCCCCCGGTTTTACTACGACGGCGTATATCCAGTTTTACGGTGTTCTTCATGTTTCCAAGTTTTAGATTATTAAGTTAGCATATCATATAGATATAAAACATGTGTTTAGTTGTTTTTAAAAGTCAAGTTAGAAGGATTAACTTTGTTTGCGAACAAGTTTAGAATTAACTAAACTATGTTCTAATGATTACAAGTTATTTTCCTCGAATAAGATGATTAAATAAGTATGAATCAAACGATGTTATGAACATCATCACTACCTCAAATATAGTAGGTAAACCTACTGAAAATAATAAGAAATGATCTTGAGCTTCAACGGATCTTTGATGGCTTGGAAGTTCTTGAAGTAGAATCATGACACGAAAACAAATTCAAGTAAGATTACTACTTGAATTAAGATAGTTATAGTTATAGAAATTGAATCAAAGTTTGAATATGAATATTATCTTGGATTAGAAAGATAATCTACTGTAAATAACAAAGGTTTCTTGATCTTAGATGATTACTTGAAATGGATTTGAAAGCTTGGAAGTAGACTTGCAAACTTAAAATGATTCTTGAAGTGTTCTTGAAAGATTGTTTTGTATGATGATTTATGTTTGGATTTTTGAGCTAGATTGATGTAAATTTTGATGAAGATGATAAAGAACACTTAGAATATCAAGAGAAAACTTGAGAGAGATGAGTTTGATGCAAAAAAAAATTGAAAAGTGAATGTGTTTGTGTTTGTGTGAATGATAAAAAATGTGTGCATGTAGTTCCATATATGGTCACATTAGTTTGTAATTTTGCTAATAATTTGATGCTAGATGTTAAATGATGGTTCCCACATATTTGTTGACTAAATGAGGGCTGCTAAGAGCTGATCATTGAAGTGTATTTACTATTTGTATATACATATAGAAGTTGGGTATTATACGGGTACAAATACCGAATGAATACGGGTAGAATTCTTGATGAAAATGAATGGGAATACAATTACAACCATCTTTGTTAAGTATAAGTATTTTGATATATGTCTTGAAGTCTTTCAAAAGTGTATTAATACATCTTAATACAATACATATATATATATATATATATATATATATATATATATATATATATATATATATATATATATATATATATATATACATTTTAATTATGTCGTTAAATCATTGTTAGTCGTTACATGTATGTGTTGTTTTGAAACCTTTAAGTTAACGATCTCGTTTAATGTAATTGATCCATTGTTAATATACTTAATGAGATACTTAATTATCATATTATCATGATAACATAGTGTATTAATATATCTTAATACATATATATATATATATATATATATATATATATATATATATATATATATATATATATATATATATATATATATTAAGACGTTATTACATCGATGATCGTTACATATATATATCGTTTCGAAATCCTTAAATTAGTAGTCTCATTTTATGTATATAATTCATTGTCAATATACTTAATGAGATACTTAATTATCATTTTATCATGTTAAACATATATATATATGTCCATATATATATTATCATGTCATTTACAAGTTATAACGTTCGTGAATCGTCGGGCAAACTGAGTGGTCAAATGTTTACATCAAATCCGTTTCAATTAATTAAGTCTTAACAAGTTTGATTGCTTAACATGTTGGAAATATTTATTCATGTAAATATCAATCTCAAATATATATATATAAACATGAAAAAGTCCGGGTCATTACAATTTTGACCTTATCGTAAGTGACCTTATCGTAAGTTATTTTAATTTTGACACTCTGAACTAAAAGAATTTCAGAAATAAACAAGGGGGGAGGTGGCACGTGTGTTGCGGCGAAGATGTTTTAATGTTTCCTAATAAGATTATTGGTACTAATACATGTTTACATTATATACAACAAATAGCATTTCGTTACAAAAGGTAGTGTTTGATGTGTATTACAGTTTATAATCAACAAATGAACAATAGTGGCCGATACAAAAGGTATGGTGCAAAAAACTTGAAAAATAGGTGTCGTTCCTTGGACAACTTTGTTACCCTATTCATAAACACCACCAGACACGCGTCATTCATAATATAACACCATCCAATGGAGTACCTTCTTTTGGAGGCCATTATGCATCTGCATATCTCCCTGACATATATTGCAAGTAACTCAATTGAGAAGGGTATTTTTTTTTTTTTTTTTTTTTTTTTTTTTTTTTTTTTTTTGCAATTAAGAAAGTTTTGATATCATTTCGGATAGCAATTTGATGGGAACTGGTAATGCACCATACCTAAGGCCTTGGTTTCAATAGAAAATTTCTTTCTATAAAGCATGAGAGCTGCCATCATGAAAGTCAAAACTGGCCAACCGCAAAGCTCGGAGTACATTATAAGTTTATGTTGTGCAACCGATAGCCACATTTTACTAGATTTTTAAAAATGGTGGATCATCTCTATTGAGACCAACAGACAACCTTCATACTGCCAATGATAATTCATAGCAGGAACACCTAATTCACCTGAGAGAATTAATCATGGTTCATAATCTTTTTTTTACTATTGTCTCCCTCTCGAAATCAAAAATCACGACTGAAGATTCATGGTGAATCTCCTTGTTACAATCGACAAATCATAATAGAAGGTCATATTATCTTGCCTACATGACCTTTATAATCTTCTTGTTCCCAATCTTCAGTTGTGTAACAGCAGTTAAAGACTGTAAATCGATCGACACGTCATCATCATCATTATCATAATATATCAAAACTGGAAAAAAGAGTTTTGATCCTTTTTATCATGAGTACACACACAACAAAATATAACAACAACAAAATCCAATTCTACATATATGGATTATGGGGGAGATAACATGCAAACATTTCTTCCCTATCCTAGAATAGAATAAAGAGAAGTCATTTCTCCACCCAGAGTGAAACACCCTAAGAGTAGAGAAAGTCCTCCCTTTCAATGCTCTATGGATATAGAGAGATTGCTTCCGAATGGACCTCCGGCCAATAATTAAGTTTGAAAAGAAAGGTGAGACACTATGAAAATGGTACAATCAAATTTCCATGGGTTTTAAACCTGCTTGAAGTTCAATTTAGGCTCTAAGCGACAGTCAAGTCGCCAATAAATCGACGCTTGATGTTGACTCGATTAATAGTCATCCGTGAGTACACACAAACACACACTAATGGTTGTACCGGCATTATGAAGACGGAATAATTTCTCAACTTATTTAGTCATTTAGCCCCAGTTCAAGATAAATCACCACCCAAAATCAACATATTTTCATTAACTGGGTAGAAATTGCTAAATTCCTTTTCCACGTAATACAAATATATGGTAGAAATATTTGGATTAAATTCGTACCCGTAGTCAGCATTTGAGGCACATTCAGAGCTCCACTATCTAGTATGTTGAAAATCTCCTAACACCCCAATTCATGTAACAAACTTTTAATCTGCGATTCATAAGAATACAAGTATTCAATCATTGAAACTAATAATTTTCAAAGAAACTTACCAAGAAGCAGCAACATGAGAAGTCCGCACAGCATTAAGAATTGTTTCCACACATATTCGTATGTGTCAAAGCCAAACTATGTTGCTAACATCATATATTTTGCAGTAATATATGCTAATACCAAGAGGAATGCATTTATCATCATGAATATATACCAATCATAAGATGCAGGGCACTTGGTCTATTGCCGTTGAAACTTCATTCGCTGCAGTTTATAGTTACAAACAAAACTTGTCAAGCGTACCTACTTCAATTTTTATTTTATTAAATTCAACCTACTATTAACTATTAATTATAAATGATAATGATAGGTTTGTCTCACTTAAAATTTGAACAGTGTTAAGTTGCTCATTACAAGTATAAGGTATATTCGTACCAAATATACCAGTGACTAATGCAAAGATCAACAGTTCTTAAAATTAAAAAGAGCACAATCAGTGATCATGAATAAAAAACAAGATGAGCTGATCTTCAAACAGACGAAATCAATGAATAAAGAGGAAAACGTATTACATAATGAACCTGAATTAGCTGATTTTGTATGATTGTCAAGCACTGATTCATCCAAGCTTATGGTGTAATTCCAAGCTGATTTGTATGATTGTCAAAGATGTATCCAAGTTGATTTGGTACGTAATCATTTGTCTTTCATATAAAACCTTCTATTTATTTGTATTTTCTTTATTCGGTTTCATTTCATGACCATGAGTTTATGATTTATCCTCATGACAATATTTTGTGGTGGCTAGGGATGGGTTGGAAACAGCCAGGAGTAATCCTGACGAGCTGCGTACATCAGAGTATGGGGTCGGATTACTCGCTCTTCCGGGTAGCCCGAACAGGAAAAAATCTTCTACCTTCTATCTTTCTTTCTTTTTTTTGTATACTTTTAAAATCATGTAAATTAAGATGATACATGACGTATTGGGTCAAGTCTGATCTAAAGTGGGAATTCATATTCTATTTGACAGATAATAAGCACAAGTATATAATGACAGAATTAGATGATCCATAATTGTACTTACGCATTTGTAAAGGCCCTTTGTTTTGGAAAGTTGATCGAATAAGTTGTAACCAGCAACAACTTCCAAAAGTGGTACACCAAAACTAAAAACATCGTCATTGATTGACAGATATGATGTCATTGTTGAATACTCAAGTTTAATATATCCCCTGTCACATATGCATTTTTTTTTTTATTTTTTTTTTGCAAAATAACGAAAACTTATATGCAGGTATTACCAATGTAGCAATAATCATTAATCATCAATCAAAACAGTACAATACAATATATCAGAATTCCAAAAGGATGACATGTTGACATGAACACAAATACTAGCATGCTATCTTAACAGTAATTAATTATGACAGGGGATGATTGGCTTGCTCTATAGTAGCTATTATATGTCTTATACCATAATTAATATTAAGGTTGTAAAATTTGAGTTGAGATGACTAGTCAACCGTGACCTATACGCCTAGTAGGCCATTGATCAACTTTGACCAACTTTGACATAAAACTTCGTCTTTGACTGAATAATCCCACTTTGACCTACTAAATCCGAATTTTGACCAATTTTGACAAGTTGACCAGAGACTTTGACCTACTTGGCCTAGTCAGGTCGGACTAGTCCCCATATCCGACTAGTCGGCGACTAGTACAACTACGATTAATATCCATTAGGCCACTACATCACAGATACAATATTTCATCTTCTCAAATTTTTTCAAAATTATTATTTCATTTCCTTATAATACATCTTGAGAGATTGCCAAACAGTAAGTAGAATTTTGTAACCACAACCACTGATAAGAGACTGATCTGTTGTATGATTCTGAGGTAAAGAATCACTAATGATCGATAACTAACATCTATTTGTGATTAACAAGGTACTGGTTATCTAGCTAGCTAGGCTTTATTAAATTAACCAAACTCTTCCATATATGGCACCCCTTCGTTAAATGCAATGTGTTATTCCATATTTAATTATAAATAAATAATAAACAAATAAGCAAGAAATAAGAAACTGAGAGTTCAAATGAATAAAAGTAGATTCAAAATTTAAAAACATTTTTTCACGTTGCAGTATCAAAAAAAGCTAATGAAAACATGAGAAGCTAAGAATCTTATATGGGAATAATAAAGTAGGCAGTATATCAGTATATATGCAGAAATTTGGATGAGTAACCTGACCCTTGACAAAAAGAGAAATCAATAACAACTTTGTTAAGTATTCAATTTCATCAAATGGTTAACTATATTGCTTACTGTTGGAGTATGGAGACATTTAAACAAAGTTGGAAAAAGCGCCACTAAAAGTGAGTTAAAGTGTTGGTGCGCGGTGTTGGTGCGCGGGAAGCGTGAAACAGTGAAAAAATGATGGTGCGCGGTGTTGGTGCGCGGAGCGCACACCTGCGCGCACTAGGAAACTTGATCAGAAGGCTTGCTCAAAAAAAGCAAGAGTGCACGGCGCGCACGTGTGTGCACGGCGCGCACGTGTGTGCACGGCGCGCACATCTAAGCGTGCACGGCGCGCACGTTAGCTGGCAGCAGCTGGCAACCTTTTTCACATGGGATCCGATTTTGATTGATTCACTTTTGACTTTAGGTGCTTAGTGGGTTGCTTTACACCACCAATTAAGGCTGTGATCATGTCATTAATAGGTGTAAAGCTTGACTAGTTGGCTAATGAAGATTCCTTATTAGTTTCATAGTGTTCTTGTTCTCCTATAAGTAGAGCTCATTGTATCATATTGTAACACACCACAAATATTCAGTAAATACATTCTCTAGTTGGCCCGTGGAGTAAAGCAATCACAACGATTGCATATAACCACGTTATCTCCTGTGTCGATTTACATTTCTTGCATTTATAATCTTTCGTTCATTAAGTGGGTTAGTAATCTTGTAGAATTACTATCGGTGAGTGATCTTGTTGAATCACTTGCGTTGTTAGTATTGGGTCCTAATATCCTGACAACTGGTATCTAGAGCACAAGGTTTCGTTAAGGGAAGAATGGCGGAAGATGAAAAGTTTAGAATCGACCGATTCGATGGGAGAGACTTTGGCTTTTGGAAGATGCAAATTGAAGATTACTTGTATCAAAAGAAGCTACACCAACCTTTGTTAGAGACCAAGCCCGAAAGCATGAGCGATGCCGATTGGACGCTTTTGGATCGTCAAGCTTTGGGTGCTATTCGTCTTTCACTTGCTAAGAACGTTGCATACAACATTGTGAATGAGAAGACGATGTTTGCTTGCTTGAAAGCACTCTCTAACATGTATGAGAAACCTACCGCTTCTAATAAGGTATTTTTCATGCGACAATTGTTCAATACAAAGATGAAGGAAGGTACGAGTGCAACGGATCATATCAATGAATTTAATAATATCGTTTCAAGGCTTGAATCGGTAGAGATTAAGTTTGATGATGAACTAAAAGCACTAATTTTGCTTTCATCATTACCGGAAAGTTGGTCGGGTACGGTTACCGCGGTTAGTAGCTCTACGGGAACTACTAAGCTAGCGTTTGAAGGAATAAGGGACTTGATTCTTGGTGAAGATACTCGTAGGAGAAACTCGGGGGAATCGATATCCGGTTCTTTGTTAAGTACCGACAACCATGGTAGGAAATTTGATCGTAATGAGAAGAAGGGTAGAAAGAAGTCTAAGAAAAGGTATCCATCGAAAGATAGAAGTGAAGCCGTTTGTTGGGGTTGCAATCAAAAAGGGCACTTTCAAAGGAATTTTAAAAATGGTCCGGCGAAAGGTGTGAACTTGACCGAAGAAGAAAGTGATGATGCACTTTTATGTAGTGTTGAAAATTCTATGGAGTCTTGGATTTTGGATTCGGGAGCTTCATTTCATACTACTCATGTTAAAAGCATGATGAAGAATTTTCGATCACATCAAGGCAAGGTGAGATTGGCCGACAACAAACAACTCAATATAGAGGGCATTGGAGATGTTGTGTTGAAGACTACTCTTGGTTCTAATTGGACATTAAAAGATGTAAGGTACATTCCTAAATTGAAAAGGAAGCTTATTTCGATTGGTCAATTAGATGATGAAGGTAACGCGGTTACTTTTGAAAACCGCCAATGGAAGATGGTTAAGGGTAGTTGTATTGTGGCTCGTGGACATAAAAGGGGAACTCTTTATATGGTTGAATTGTTTGATGAAGACACGGTGGTTGCTACGGTGAATGTTGAATCCGAATCAACTCTATGGCACCGAAGGCTCGGGCATATGAGTGAAAAAGGTATGAAGATGCTCGTTTCAAGTGGGAGGATTCCAGACTTGAAAAAGGTGGAACTTGGGTTTTGCGAACCATGTACATATGGGAAGCAAAAGAAGGTTACTTTCGGGAAGTCGGGGAATGCACCAAAGTTAGAGAAATTGGAGCTAGTTCATACGGACGTGTTTGGTCCAACAAATGTAATGGAGGTTCTCACTATTATGTTACCGTCATTGACGACTCCACACGAAAGGTATGGGTTTACTTTCTTAAAGCTAAATCTGACGTGTTTGATACTTTCTTGAAGTGGAAAGCTATGGTGGAAAATGAGACCAATTTGAAGGTCAAATGTTTGAAGTCGGATAATGGAGGGGAATATGGTAGTCTTGAGTTTAAAGACCATTGTGCAAAACTCGGTATTAGAATGTTAAAAACGGTACCGTAGACACCGCAACACAATGGGGTCGCTGAACGTATGAATCGTACATTGAATGAAAGGGCTAAGAGCATGAGACTACATGCCGGTTTGCCTAAGATGTTTTGGGCGGATGCGGTAAGCACGGCGGCTTATTTGATAAACAGGGGACCCTCAACACCTTTGGGTTTCCGAATCCCAGAGGAAGAATGGCAAGGTAAAAAGGTGAGTTATGGTCACCTAAAGGTCTTTGGGTGTAATGCATATGTGAAGACCAAAGATGCGGATAGAGACAAGCTTGAGGCTAAGTCGAAAAAGTGTACTTTCATTGGCTACGGGTCGGATGAAATGGGTTATCGTTGTTGGGACAACGAAGCTAGAAAAGTAATTCGTTCGCGAGATGTTACTTTTGATGAAGATTCGGTCTATGGCAAACCGGAAACGGGGAGTCCTAAACCGAGTCAAGTTACTTTTGACGATGTTTCTATTGATGATCTTGCAGGTTCTAGTGGAAATTGGGGAAACAATGAATTGCCGAATGACGGTGAGGCGTCGGAAAATGCTAATAATGGAGATGGTTCGGAAAGCGGTGATGAATCCGAACATAGTGCGAGTTCTAGTGATGAGGAGGCGACAAATGAAACCGGTCCAACCATTCCGATTACTCCTACACTATAGTGCCCAAACCTAATCCTAGGTATTCTCCATCAGCAAACTACTTGCTCTATACCGAGAATGATGAACCCGAAAGTTACTTTGAGGCAAGAAAAACAAAAGAATCCATACAATGGGAGCTTTCCATGAAAGAAGAGATGGGGTCACTTGAGAAGAATAAAACTTGGTCACTAGTGAAGTTACTTCATGATAAAAGGGCGTTGCAAAACAAATGGGTGTATCGAATCAAGAATGAGTCGGATGGCAAGAAAAGGTACAAGGCTCGTTTGGTAGTCAAAGGATTTCAACAAAAGGAAGGGGTTGACTACAAAGAGATATTTTCACCGGTAGTTAAAATGACTACTATCCGTTTGGTACTTTCTATGGTTGCATCCGAAGACTTACATCTAGAGCAACTAGATGTGAAGACCGCATTCTTGCATGGTGATCTTGTTGAAGAGATCTACATGAGGCAACCCGAGGGCTTTGAGGTAAAGGGTAAAGAGAAGTGGGTTTGTAAGCTAAAGAAAAGTTTGTATGGATTGAAGCAAGCACCTCGGCAATGGTACTTGAAGTTTGATGATTTTATGAGGAAGATTGGTTTCTTAAGATGTGAAGCGGATCACTGTTGGTACTTGAAGAAACTCAAGTCTTCTTATATAATCTTATTGTTGTATGTTGATGACATGTTACTTGCAAGTTCCAACATGTCCGAAATTAACAAGTTGAAGGGATTACTTTCCCGTGAATTCGAGATGAAAGATCTTGGTGGTGCTAGGCAAATACTTGGCATGAGTATTGTGCGTGATCGTGTGAAAGGTACTCTATACTTGTCTCAATCCAAATATATTGAGAAAGTAGTAGAGAGGTTCAATATGGAGAATTCAAAGGCTCGTTCTATGCCTTTGGGTAGCACGATTAAGTTATCGAAAAGTCAATCACCAAAGACGGTAAAAGGCAAAACGGATATAGAAAAGGTTCCATATGCATCGGCCGTGGGTAGTATTATGTATGCCATGGTTTGTACAAGACCCGATATTGCTCAAGCAGTGGGAGTTGTAAGTCGTTATATGTCTAATCCGGGGAAAGAGCATTGGGAAGCGGTCAAATGGTTGCTTCGTTATTTGAAAGGTACTTCTAATATGGGATTGTGTTTCTCCAAAAACAATCTCATATTTAGGAGTTATGCGGATGCTGATTTGGGTGGATGTGATGATTCGGGGAAAAGCACTACGGGTTATGTTTTCACAATAGGGAAGACGGCGGTTAGTTGGATGTCTCGACTACAAAAGAGTGTTGCTTTATCAACCACTGAAGCCGAATATATGGCTATTGCAAAAGCTTCTAAAGAGCTTATTTGGTTGAAGAACTTCTTAGGTGAGTTGGGTAAAAGACAAGACTATTGCGTCTTGTATTTTGATAATCAAAGTGCGGTTCATCTTGGAAAGAATCCGGTGTTTCATAGTCGTACGAAACACATCAAGATAAGGTATCATTTTATTCGACAACATATAAATGATGGTACTTTATTATTGGAGAAAATCCTTGGTACGAAGAATCCTGCTGATATGTTTACTAAGGTGGTTACGACAGAGAAATTGATGTTTTGCATTACTTCAATTGGTCTTCTGATGAATTGATGAGAGAAAACCCCAACTAGAGAATTAGAGAGCTAATGTTACAAGTTTAACAAGTAGTATTGAAGACCTTTTATCGAAAGTCTACTCATCCGAAGTATGTGTTGAGCGTGTGTGTCCCAAATGGTATTTGGCGGTAATCGAAGGTAGTTTAATGTTCTTGGTTAGATCATTGATATGAATGGAGTTTGTTCAAAGTCTCCAAGTGGGAGATTGTTGGAGTATGGAGACATTTAAACAAAGTTGGAAAAAGCGCCACTAAAAGTGAGATAAAGTGTTGCACGGATTTTGCAGATTTCGGGAAGCGTGAAACAGTGAAAAAATGATGGTGCGCGGTGTTGGTGCACGGGGCACACACCTGCGCGCACTAGGAAACTTGATCAGAAGGCTTGCTCAAAAAAAGCAAGAGTGCACGGCGCACACATTTACGCGTGCACGGCGCGCACGTGTGTGCATGGCGCGCACATCTAAGCGTGCACGGCGCGCACGTTAGCTGGCAGCAGCTGGAAACCTTTTTCACATGGGATCCGATTTTGATTGATTCACTTTTGACTTTAGGTGCTTAGTGGGTTGCTTTACACCACCAATTAAGGCTGTGATCATGTCATTAATAGGTGTAAAGCTTGACTAGTTGGCTAATGAAGATTCCTTATTAGTTTCATAGTGTTCTTGTTCTCCTATAAGTAGAGCTCATTGTATCATATTGTAACACACCACAAATATTCAGTAAATACATTCTCTAGTTGGCCCGTGGAGTAAAGCAATCACAACGATTGCATATAACCACGTTATCTCCTGTGTCGATTTACATTTCTTGCATTTATAATCTTTCGTTCATTAAGTGGGTTAGTAATCTTGTTGAATTACTATCGGTGAGTGATCTTGTTGAATCACTTGCGTTGTTAGTAGTGGGTCCTAATATCCTAACACTTACGTTTGAAATTTTTATCAACTTTGGCAGCGAGCTTGTTCTTACCAACTGATACACGCAGCTTTCCAAAAATTATACCGTATCCTTCTCCTAGTCCATCACCCAATGAGCTTTCTTCAGGTACTCAAAACAGCATTCTGTTCGCCAGTTTATGCATGTCCGTCATACCATATCTCTCCTTCATCTTCCTAAGCCGACGACCACCTCTTTTCTTCTTAGGTTCGGAATTAGGTATGAGGTGTCATTTTCATTGCCAGGGGTTGCTTTGCAGGATGTGGCTCTTGCCACTTTTTAATCTTGTTACAAATTTATTCGCGATATTTTCTTCCTGTGCTTCCCGATGGATCACCTCTTTCTAAATCTACACGTGCTGCAAGTGTCGATTTTGCCGCCAAAACCCGGCAAACACGTTTTTTTAGACTAGGAGGCGTAGACTGAATAACCTCCGTTTATTCAAGGTAACCAACACGAAACTGAGACATGTTTACTAGAGACGATAAACCTCCAGCTGTCACCATCAGTTTTGCAGCAACTGCACTACCAACAATGGCAGAATGATTGGGTGCAATGTACCCCATTCTACTTTCAAAAAATTTAGAAACCTTCTTCAGGAAGTGGTTTACCAATGGTAGTTGATGCTATAACAGATATAACCATAATAGTAGCCGAAGGTAACAGCCCTTGAAGATCTACAAGGGTTAAGTCGACTTCATTACCGATCTTCTTCACCACACGTGCATAATCAATTGGGTGGCGCACAATAGACTCAAGCTCAGGAAACTTGGGGCGGTACTTATCACGAATGAAATTATGGATAATAATAATCTCGTTTTCTATTAAAATAGACAATTCATTACATTCCGCAATCAGCTGGTTCTCTGTATCTGACCCCTTATTAAGAGCATTCTGAATTTTCTTCATGATATCGGTATATCTCTGTGTCTTTTGTAACTTTGAGACACTATCATCATCGTAATTGATCATAGCTTCAATATCAGCTGCCAAATCTCCACTAACATCATCATCATCTTCCATGACGTCCAAGTTTTCGTTATTATTGTCGGAAAGATCCTCAAGATCTGCTAGAAACGAATCTTCTAGATTTGCCATTTATATGAGTAAACCCAAAATAATATATGTATTCTATTCTTTGTCCAAACGAAAAACCAAATTCATTGGTTTACGTAAATTACGTTTGTTTCCGTATGCGGCAGAAAGAAAGGAAAGTTAGGGTTTTTAATTTTTTGCGCGTATCAGAAAACAAGAATTATGCAAACATATATACGAGTACGGAGTATTATGTTAACCGATTCCAAAGTCGGTGGGTTATAGGCGTTTCTAAAAGAAAAGAAGCAAGATATAATGGAATACAATTTAATTACAACTCAATTCCTTATGATGTCCATGAAGCAATTATATTTTGTAAAATACTATTCTAAAACAAACCCATCTAATTTGATTAAATTATAATCCAATTATAATTTGTAAAAATACATACATACATGAATTAATTTAATTAATATACTAAATACTAATTAATTAAGATGTGTTTCTATGTAGAACAACCACTTAACCTCTTCATCTAGCCCAAGAAGGATTAACCCAAGCCCATTACATGGAAAGCTTGCCAAGAAGGAATCAGGCTCAGATCAATTAGTTAGTTATTCGGCTTGTGAGGGAACACTCCGTAATATATAGTCGCTGTGACAGAGAGAGTCATGGTGTGCGTTTTGTAGTCTGTTAGACTTAGGGGCAAGAAGCTTATCCTCAACTGATTTTGTAAATAATTGAATATAATATCTTTATCATTCCATTGTTCTTCATTATTATTCAATCACTGTTATATACAATCTGCTGCTGCTATTTTGTTTCCTATCAGCCATTTGTTCTTTTGTTTCTATTTTTCTTGTCATATTCATTTGGTTATTTATATGATCTATAAAACAAGGATCATCAACTTGTTTATTGTATCATGAATACGTGGTCAACTTCAAGTACATTACGTTGTAACAAACATGAGTGCGACAAAAATCACAAAAAAAATATAGTGAAAATAACACTTTGTTCTACATTCACATTCAGATAGGCTACAGACTTTGTTTTTACTTGTGTCCTGGCAAGTACTCTGCTGACACGCTCACACGTATACGACTTGCCTTACAAAATTAATGAAGAAAACAAGAGAAAAAAGCCATAGGTTAATTCGACAACCAGCCTAAGATATCATATCTAATATAATTAGTGAAAAAATTAGGTATAAGTAGTTAAAATAATCTATGAGTCATTGTTTGAATTTAGAATGACCAAAAAAGACAACAGTTATAGTTACCAGCTGGCCTATATGAAACCAAAAAGTACTTCTAATATACTTAAAACCAATATCTATCAAGATACAATTTTATCCAATTAAAATGCTTACAACAAAGAGAATCATTTATGTATAGACCCTTTTCTTGTAAACTCCAGTACTGCTTTTTTGACAATAATCAATACATCCAAGAAATACAAATAACTATAAGACTGATATCCTTCAATTTTTGTAAGCTTTTCACTTTGAAAACAATAAAAATAAGAATAAGAATGGGAGTTTCAACAATAGAAAAAGGTGTGCTTAAATTGGTGCATCCCGGTAGGCACGTGGAGTATCATCGAAGATCAATAACAGCTGCTGAAATCATGAAGAATGTGACGCCCCGTACAAAATCAACGTGTACGGATCATCAACAACAGGATCATTACACGGTTATAACTCTATATGCTGTTTAAAAACAAGTTTTGCATTCATGAAAAGATAACGTCTTTACCAACGTCAAATGTTTTACAAAAGATAACGTGCTTCTACGAATAGAAAGTATTAACATAAGTACGTGACACAAAGGTCATTACAAAGCCATTGTTCAAATGTAACATAAGTTGTGAATGCAAAGTAAAAGTTTCATGATTGAGACATCTCTAAACAATGCAGCGGAAGTCTAACACATCGAGTCTGTAACAGCAAGACTATAACAGCAAGACTATAACAGCAAGTCTAACAGCGGAAGCAACAACGTCTAAGCTTAAATGTCCCGTTCTTATTGATTAAAAACGTTCCATATTAATTGATTTCGTTGCGAGGTTTTGACCTCTATATGAGACGTTTTTCAAAGACTGCATTCATTTTAAAACAAACCATAACCTTTATTTCATCAATAAAGGTTTAAAAAGCTTTACGTAGATTATCAAATATTGATAATCTAAAATATCCTGTTTACACACGACCATTACATAATGGTTTACAATACAAATATGTTACAACAAAATAAGTTTCTTGAATGCAGTTTTTACACAATATCATACAAGCATGGACTCCAAATCTCGTCCTTATTTAAGTATGCGACAGCGGAAGCTCTTAATAATCACCTGAGAATAAACATGCTTAAAACGTCAACAAAAATGTTGGTGAGTTATAGGTTTAACCTATATATATATATCAAATCATAATAATAGACCACAAGATTTCATATTTCAATACACATCCCATACATAGAGATAAAAGTCATTCATATGGTGAACACCTGGTAACCGACATTAACAAGATGCATATATAAGAATATCCCCATCATTCCGGGACACCCTTCGGATATGATATAAATTTCGAAGTACTAAAGCATCCGGTACTTTGGATGGGGTTTGTTAGGCCCAATAGATCTATCTTTAGGATTCGCGTCAATTAGGGTGTCTGTTCCCTAATTCTTAGATTACCAGACTTAATAAAAAGGGGCATATTCGATTTCGATAATTCAACCATAGAATGTAGTTTCACGTACTTGTGTCTATTTTGTAAATCATTTATAAAACCTGCATGTATTCTCATCCCAAAAATATTAGATTTTAAAAGTGGGACTATAACTCACTTTCACAGATTTTTACTTCGTCGGGAAGTAAGACTTGGCCACTGGTTGATTCACGAACCTATAACAATATATACATGTATATCAAAGTATGTTCAAAATATATTTACAACACTTTTAATATATTTTGATGTTTTAAGTTTATTAAGTCAGCTGTCCTCGTTAGTAACCTACAACTAGTTGTTCACAGTTAGATGTACAGAAATAAATCGATAAATATTATCTTGAATCAATCCACGACCCAGTGTATACGTATCTCAGTATTGATCACAACTCAAACTATATATATTTTGGAATCAACCTCAACCCTGTATAGCTAACTCCAACATTCACATATAGAGTGTCTATGGTTGTTCCGAAATATATATAGATGTGTCGACATGATAGGTCGAAACATTGTATACGTGTCTATGGTATCTCAATATTACATAATATACAATACAAGTTAATTAAGTTATGGTTGGAATAGATTTGTTACCAATTTTCACGTAGCTAAAATGAGAAAAATTATCCAATCTTATTTTACCCATAACTTCTTCATTTTAAATCCGTTTTGAGTGAATCAAATTGCTATGGTTTCATATTGAACTCTATTTTATGAATCTAAACAGAAAAAGTATAGGTTTATAGTCGGAAAAATAAGTTACAAGTCATTTTTGTAAAGGTAGTCATTTCAGTCGAAAGAACGACGTCTAGATGACCATTTTAGAAAACATACTTCCACTTTGAGTTTAACCATAATTTTTGGATATAGTTTCATGTTCATAATAAAAATCATTTTCTCAGAATAACAACTTTTAAATCAAAGTTTAACATAGTTTTTAATTAACTAACCCAAAACAGCCCGCGGTGTTACTACGATGGCGTAAATCAGGTTTTACGGTGTTTTTCGTGTTTCCAGGTTTTAAATCATTAAGTTAGCATATCATATAGATATAGAACATGTGTTTAGTTGATTTTAAAAGTCAAGTTAGAAGGATTAACTTTTGTTTGCGAACAAGTTTAGAATTAACTAAACTATGTTCTAGTGATTACAAGTTTAAACCTTCGAATAAGATAGCTTTATATGTATGAATCGAATGATGTTATGAACATCATTACTACCTTAAGTTCCTTGGATAAACCTACTGAAAAAGAGAAAAATGGATCTAGCTTCAATGGATCCTTGGATGGCTCGAAGTTCTTGAAGCAGAATCATGACACGAAAACAAGTTCAAGTAAGATCATCACTTGAAATAAGATTGTTATAGTTATAGAAATTGAACCAAAGTTTGAATATGATTATTACCTTGTATTAGAATGATAACCTACTGTAAGAAACAAAGATTTCTTGAGGTTGGATGATCACCTTACAAGATTGGAAGTGAGCTAGCAAACTTGAAAGTATTCTTGATTTTATGAAACTAGAACTTTTGGAATTTATGAAGAACACTTAGAACTTGAAGATAGAACTTGAGAGAGATCAATTAGATGAAGAAAATTGAAGAATTAAAGTGTTTGTAGGTGTTTTTGGTCGTTGGTGTATGGATTAGATATATAAAGGATATGTAATTTTGTTTTCATGTAAATAAGTCATGAATGATTACTCATATTTTTGTAATTTTATGAGATATTTCATGCTAGTTGCCAAATGATGGTTCCCACATGTGTTAGGTGACTCACATGGGCTGCTAAGAGCTGATAATTGGAATGTATATACCAATAGCACATACATCTAAAAGCTGTGTATTGTACGAGTACAAATACGGGTGCATACGAGTAGAATTGTTGATGAAACTGAACGAGGATGTATTTGTAAACATTTTTGTTAAGTAGAAGTATTTTGATAAGTGTATTGAAGTCTTTCAAAAGTGTATAAATACATATTAAAACACTACATGTATATACATTTTAACTGAGTCGTTAAGTCATCGTTAGTCGTTACATGTAAGTGTTGTTTTGAAACCTTTAGGTTAACGATCTTGTTAAATGTTGTTAACCCAATGTTTATAATATCAAATGAGATTTTAAATTATTATATTATCATGATATTATCATGTATGAATATCTCTTAATATGATATATATACATTAAATGTCTTTACAACGATAATCGTTACATATATGTCTCGTTTAAAAATCATTAAGTTAGTAGTCTTGTTTTTACATATGTAGTTCATTGTTAATATACTTAATGATATATTTACTTATCATAGTATCATGTTAACTATATATATATATCCATATATATGTCATCATATAGTTTTTACAAGTTTTAACGTTCGTGAATCACCGGTCAACTTGGGTGGTCAATTGTCTATATGAAACATATTTCAATTAATCAAGTCTTAACAAGTTTGATTGCTTAACATGTTGGAAACATTTAATCATGTAAATATCAATCTCAATTAATATATATAAACATGGAAAAGTTCGGGTCACTACAGTACCTACCCGTTAAATAAATTTCGTCCCGAAATTTTAAGCTGTTGAAGGTGTTGACGAATCTTCTGGAAATAGATGCGGGTATTTCTTCTTCATCTGATCTTCACGCTCCCAGGTGAACTCGGGTCCTCTACGAGCATTCTATCGAACCTTAACAATTGGTATCTTGTTTTGCTTAAGTCTTTTAACCTCACGATCCATTATTTCGACGGGTTCTTCGATGAATTGAAGTTTTTCGTTGATTTGGATTTCATCTAACGGAATAGTGAGATCTTCTTTAGCAAAACATTTCTTCAAATTCGAGACGTGGAAAGTGTTATGTACAGCCGCGAGTTGTTGAGGTAACTCTAGTCGGTAAGCTACTGGTCCTACACGATCAATAATCTTGAATGGTCCAATATACCTTGGATTTAATTTCCCTCGTTTACCAAATCGAACAACGCCTTTCCAAGGTGCAACTTTAAGCATGACCATCTCTCCAATTTCAAATTCTATATCTTTTCTTTTAATGTCAGCGTAGCTCTTTTGTCGACTTTGGGCGGTTTTCAACCGTTGTTGAATTTGGATGATCTTCTCGATAGTTTCTTGTATAATCTCCGGACCCGTAATCTGTCTATCCCCCACTTCACTCTAACAAATCAGAGACCTGCACTTTCTACCATAAAGTGCTTCAAACGGCGCCATCTCAATGCTTGAATGGTAGCTGTTGTTGTAGGAAAATTCTGCTAACGGTAGATGTCGATCCCAACTGTTTTCGAAATCAATAACACATGCTCGTAGCATGTCTTCAAGCATTTGTATCGTCCTTTCGCTCTGCCCATCAGTTTGTGGATGATAGGCAGTACTCATGTCTAGACGAGTTCCTAATGCTTGCTGTAATGTCTGCCAGAATCTTGAAATAAATCTGCCATCCCTATCAGAGATAATAGAGATTGGTATTCCATGTCTGGAGACGACTTCCTTCAAATACAGTCGTGATAACTTCTCCATCTTGTCATCTTCTCTTATTGGCAGGAAGTGTGCTGATTTGGTGAGACGATCAACTATTACCCAAATAGTATCAAAACCACTTGCAGTCCTTGGCAATTTAGTGATGAAATCCATGGTAATGTTTTCCCATTTCCATTCCGGGATTTCGGGTTGTTGAAGTAGACCTGATGGTTTCTGATGCTCAGCTTTGACCTTAGAACACGTCAAACATTCTCCTACGTATTTAGCAACATCGGCTTTCATACCCGGCCACCAAAAATGTTTCTTGAGATCCTTGTACATCTTCCCCGTTCCAGGATGTATTGAGTATCTGGTTTTATGAGCTTCCCTAAGTACCATTTCTCTCATATCTCCAAATTTTGGTACCCAAATCCTTTCAGCCCTATACCGGGTTCCGTCTTCCCGAATATTAAGATGCTTCTCCGATCCTTTGGGTATTTCATCCTTTAAATTTCCCTCTTTTAAAACTCCTTGTTGCGCCTCCTTTATTTGAGTAGTAATGTTATTATGAATCATTATATTCATAAATTTTACTCGAATGGGTTCTCTGTCCTTCCTGCTCAAGGCATCGGCTACCACATTTGCCTTCCCCGGGTGGTAACGAATCTCAAAGTCGTAATCATTCAATAATTCAATCCACCTACGCTGCCTCATATTCAGTTGTTTCTGATTAAATATGTGTTGAAGACTTTTGTGGTCGGTATATATAATACTTTTGACCCCATATAAGTAGTGCCTCCAAGTCTTTAATGCAAAAACAACCGCGCCTAATTCCAAATCATGCGTCGTATAATTTTGTTCGTGAATCTTCAATTGTCTAGACGCATAAGCAATCACCTTCGTTCGTTGCATTAATACACAACTGAGACCTTGCTTTGATGCATCACAATAAATCACAAAATCATCATTCCCTTCAGGCAATGACAATATAGGTGCCGTAGTTAGCTTTTTCTTCAATAACTGAAACGCTTTCTCTTGTTCATCATTCCATTCAAATTTCTTCCCTTTATGCGTTAATGCAGTCAAGGGTTTTGCTATTCTGGAAAAGTCTTGGATGAACCTTCTGTAGTAACCAGCTAGTCCTAAAAACTGGCGTATGTGTTTCGGAGTTTTCGGGGTTTCCCACTTTTCAACAGTTTCTATCTTTGCCGGATCCACCTTAATACCTTCTTTGTTCACTATGTGACCGAGGAATTGAACTTCTTCCAACCAAAATGCACACTTTGAAAACTTAGCGTACAATTCTTCCTTCCTCAATACTTCTAACACCTTTCTCAAATGTTCACCGTGTTCTTGGTCATTCTTTGAGTAAATAAGTATGTCATCAATGAAAACAATGACAAACTTGTCAAGGTATGGTCCACACACTCGGTTCATAAGGTCCATGAACACAGCTGGTGCATTAGTTAAACCAAACGGCATGACCATAAACTCGTAATGACCGTAACGTGTTCTGAAAGCAGTCTTTGGAATATCATCTTCTTTCACCCGCATTTGATGATACCCGGAACGTAAGTCAATCTTTGAATAAACAGACGAGCCTTGTAGTTGATCAAATAAGTCATCGATTCTCGGTAGTGGGTAGCGGTTCTTGATGGTAAGTTTGTTCAACTCTCGGTAGTCGATACACAACCTGAATGTACCATCTTTCTTCTTGACAAACAAAACAGGAGCTCCCCACGGTGATGTGCTTGGTCGAATGAAACCACGCTCTAAAAGTTCTTGTAATTGGCTTTGTAGTTCTTTCATCTCGCTAGGTGCGAGTCTGTAAGGAGCACGAGCTATTGGTGCAGCTCCTGGTACAAGATCTATTTGAAATTCAAAGGATCGATGTGGGGGTAATCCCGGTAATTCTTTCGGAAATACATCAGGAAATTCTTTTGCGACGGGAACATCATTGATGCTCTTTTCTTCAGTTTGTACTTTCTCGACGTGTGCTAGAACAGCATAGCAACCTTTTCTTATTAGTTTTTGTGCCTTCAAATTACTAATAAGATGTAGCTTCGTGTTGCCCTTTTCTCCGTACACCATTAAGGGTTTTCCTTTTTCTCGTATAATGCGAATTGCATTTTTGTAACAAACGATCTCCGCTTTCACTTCTTTCAACCAGTCCATACCGATTATCACATCAAAACTCCCTAACTCTACTGGTATCAAATCAATCTTAAATGTTTCGCTAACCAGTTTAATTTCTCTATTTCGACATATATTATCTGCTGAAATTAATTTACCATTTGCTAATTCGAGTAAAAATTTACTATCCAAAGGCGTCAATGGACAACTTAATTTAGCACAAAAATCTCTACTCATATAGCTTCTATCCGCACCCGAATCAAATAAAACGTAAGCAGATTTATTGTCAATAAGAAACGTACCCGTAACAAGCTCTGGGTCTTCTTGTGCCTCTACCGCATTAATATTGAAAACTCTTCCACGGCCTTGTCCATTCATGTTCTCCTGGTTCGGGCAATTTCTAATAATGTGGCCCGGTTTTCCACATTTATAACAAACTACATTGGCATAACTTGCTCCGACACTACTTGCTCCGCCATTACTCGTTCCGACACCATTTGTTCCTTTCGTTCTATTAACCCCTGGTCCGTAGACCTCACACTTCGCCGCGCTATGACCATTTCTTTTACACTTGTTGCAAAATTTGGTGCAGAACCCCGAGTGATTCTTTTCACACCTTTGGCATAGCTGCTTCTGATTGTTGTTGTTGTTGCGGTTATTATTGTTGTTGGGATGATTGTTGTAGTTGTTGTTGTTGTTGTTGTTGTTGTTGTTGTTTTTGTTGGGCCGTTTGTTGTAGTTGCGATTGATGTTGCGATTGTTGGGATAATTGTTGCGATTATTGTTGTAATTGCTGTTGTTGTTGTATTGGTGATTCTTATCACCGTTTTCCTCCCACTTTCTTTTGACTTGCTTCACATTGGCCTCTTCAGCAGTCTGTTCTTTAATTCTTTCTTCAATCTGGTTCACGAGTTTGTGAGCCATTCTACATGCCTGTTGTATGGAGGCGGGCTCGTGTGAACTTATATCTTCTTGGATTCTTTCCGGTAATCCTTTCACAAATGCGTCGATCTTCTCTTCCTCATCTTCGAATGCTCCCGGACACAATAGGCACAATTCTGTGAATCGTCTTTCGTACGTGGTAATATCAAATCCTTGGGTTCGTAACCCTCTAAGTTCTGTCTTGAGCTTATTGACCTCGGTTCTGGGACGGTACTTCTCGTTCATCAAGTGCTTGAATGCTGACCACGGTAGTGCGTACGCATCGTCTTGTCCCACTCGCTCTAGATAGGTATTCCACCATGTTAACGCAGAACCTGTGAAGGTATGCGTAGCGTACTTCACTTTGTCCTCTTCAGTACACTTACTTATGGCAAACACCGATTCGACCTTCTCGGTCCACCGTTTCAATCCGATCGGTCCTTCGGTTCCATCAAATTCCAAAGGTTTGCAGGCAGTGAATTCTTTGTAGGTGCATCCTACACGATTTCCTGTACTGCTAGATCCAAGGTTATTGTTGGTATGTAGCGCAGCCTGTACTGCGGCTATGTTTGAAGCTAGAAAAGTACGGAATTCCTCTTCATTCATATTCACGGTGTGTCGAGTAGTCGGTGCCATTTCCTTCAAAATAGTTAAATGGAACAAGTTAATCATACAGAATATTAAGAGTAGTTAATAGTATTTCGTAGCATAATATGAACTCATTTATAAAAGCTTTTTCTTCATATTAGCGTTTTATAAGTTTAAATTCGGGTAGTACCTACCCGTTAAGTTCATACTTAGTAGCTAATATACAATTCAACTACTACAATTCTATATGAAAAACTGATTATAATAATATTTCGCGTTCAAACTTTTACACAATATTTTACAAACTTACAATACCGCTTATTTTACATATAGCATGAAATATAGCACACAATAAATTTGATACAAGATGGTTGTGAAGATAATTCTAGCTAGTACACAAGTCGTTCAGCAAAGGCAATAAAGACACGTAATTCATACGTCCAGAAACAAGTCATGCATTCTGGTTTTACTAGGATTACTTCCCATCCTTGGTCTTGTGGAACATAACCGTTATGGCCGTTGATAAGACAGCGTGTTGTAACGTCGTCAAAGGGACGAGGGTTACGTAATGTCCAACAGTCCCGTAACAATCTAAAAACCTCATTTCTTACCCCAATTACCGACTCCGTCACTTGTGGGAACGTTTTGTTTAATAGTTGTAGCCCGATGTTCTTGTTCTCACTTTGGTGAGAAGCGAACATTACTAATCCGTAAGCATAACATGCTTCTTTATGTTGCATGTTAGCCGCTTTTTCTAAATCACGAAGTCCAATATTCGGATATATTGAGTCAAAATAATTTCTTAACCCATTGCGTAAAATAGCATTTGGGTTCCCCGCAATATATGCGTCAAAGTAAACACATCGTAACTTATGGATTTCCCAATGTGATATCCCCCATCTTTCGAACGAAAGCCTTTTATAAACCAAGGCATTCTTGGAACGTTCTTCGAATGTCTTACAAACTGATCTCGCCTTAAATAGTTGTGCCGAAGAATTCTGACCGACTCTAGACAAGATTTCATCAATCATGTCTCCGGGTAGGTCTCTTAAAATATTGGGTTGTCTATCCATTTTGTGTTTTTATACTGTAAAATAGACAAGAGTTAGATTCATAAAAAAAAATACTTATTAATACAAGAAATTTTTACATATATCATAAAGCATAAGCACACTATATTACATATATTACACCACACGAATACAACTATCTTATTCCGACTCGCTTGTTTCTTCTTCTTCGGTTTTGGTTCGTTTTGCCAAGTTTCTAGGGATATATGATGTTCCTGTAATACTAGCCGTCGTGATCCACATTGGTTTAGAAAAACCTGGTGGTTTAGAGGTTCCCGGGTCATTGTTACAACTTAAGGACTTCGGGGGTTGACGATACATATAAAGTTCATCGGGGTTGGAATTAGATTTCTCTATTTTTATGCCCTTTCCCTTATTATTTTCTTTTGCCTTTTTAAATTCAGTTGGGGTAATTTCTCTAACATCATCGGAATTCTCGTCGGAATCCGATTCATCGGAGAATTGGTAATCCTCCCAATATTTTGCTTCCTTGGCGGAAACACCATTGACCATAATTAACCTTGGTCGGTTGGTTGAGGATTTTCTTTTACTTAACCGTTTTTTTATTTCCCCCACCGGTTCTATTTCTTCATCCGGTTCCGATTCTTCTTCCGGTTCCGATTCTTCTTCCGGTTCCGACTCTTCTTCCGGTTCCTCTTCGGGAACTTGTGAATCAGTCCACGAATCATTCCAATTTACATTTGACTCTTCATTATTATTAGGTGAGTCAATGGGACTTGTTCTAGAGGTAGACATCTATCACATAATATCAAACGCGTTAAGAGATTAATATATCACATAATATTCACATGTTAAAAAATATATAGTTTCCAACAAAATTTGTTAAGCAATCATTTTTCAAGTAAACACGGTCGAAATCCAGACTCACTAATGCATCCTAACAAACTCGATAAGACACACTAATGCAAAATTCTGGTTCTCTAAGACCAACGCTCGGATACCAACTGAAATGTCCCGTTCTTATTGATTAAAAACGTTCCATATTAATTGATTTCGTTGCGAGGTTTTGACCTCTATATGAGACGTTTTTCAAAGACTGCATTCATTTTAAAACAAACCATAACCTTTATTTCATCAATAAAGGTTTAAAAAGCTTTACGTAGATTATCAAATATTGATAATCTAAAATATCCTGTTTACACACGACCATTACATAATGGTTTACAATACAAATATGTTACAACAAAATAAGTTTCTTGAATGCAGTTTTTACACAATATCATACAAGCATGGACTCCAAATCTCTTCCTTATTTAAGTATGCGACAGCGGAAGCTCTTAATAATCACCTGAGAATAAACATGCTTAAAACGTCAACAAAAATGTTGGTGAGTTATAGGTTTAACCTATATATATATCAAATCATAATAATAGACCACAAGATTTCATATTTCAATACACATCCCATACATAGAGATAAAAGTCATTCATATGGTGAACACCTGGTAACCGACATTAACAAGATGCATATATAAGAATATCCCCATCATTCCGGGACATCCTTCGGATATGATATAAATTTCGAAGTACTAAAGCATCCGGTACTTTGGATGGGGTTTGTTAGGCCCAATAGATCTATCTTTAGGATTCGCGTCAATTAGGGTGTCTGTTCCCTAATTCTTAGATTACCAGACTTAATAAAAAGGGGCATATTCGATTTCGATAATTCAACCATAGAATGTAGTTTCACGTACTTGTGTCTATTTTGTAAATCATTTATAAAACCTGCATGTATTCTCATCCCAAAAATATTAGATTTTAAAAGTGGGACTATAACTCACTTTCACAGATTTTTACTTCGTCGGGAAGTAAGACTTGGCCACTGGTTGATTCACGAACCTATAACAATATATACATGTATATCAAAGTATGTTCAAAATATATTTACAACACTTTTAATATATTTTGATGTTTTAAGTTTATTAAGTCAGCTGTCCTCATTAGTAACCTACAACTAGTTGTCCACAGTTAGATGTACAGAAATAAATCGATAAATATTATCTTGAATCAATCCATGACCCAGTGTATACGTATCTCAGTATTGATCACAACTCAAACTATATATATTTTGGAATCAACCTCAACCCTGTATAGCTAACTCCAACATTCACATATAGAGTGTCTATGGTTGTTCCGAAATATATATAGATGTGTCGACATGATAGGTCGAAACATTATATACGTGTCTATGGTATCTCAAGATTACATAATATACAATACAAGTTGAATAAGTTATGGTTGGAATATATTTGTTACCAATTTTCACGTAGCTAAAATGAGAAAAATTATCCAATCTTATTTTACCCATAACTTCTTCATTTTAAATCCGTTTTGAGTGAATCAAATTGCTATGGTTTCATATTGAACTATATTTTATGAATCTAAACATAAAAAGTATAGGTTTATAGTCGGAAAAATAAGTTACAAGTCGTTTTTGTAAAGGTAGTCATTTCAGTCGAAAGAACGACGTCTAGATGACCATTTTAGAAAACATACTTCCACTTTGAGTTTAACCATAATTTTGGATATAGTTTCATGTTCATAATAAAAATCATTTTCTCAGAATAACAACTTTTAAATCAAAGTTTAACATAGTTTTTAATTAACTAACCCAAAACAGCCCGCGGTGTTACTACGATGGCGTAAATCAGGTTTTACGGTGTTTTTCTTGTTTCCAGGTTTTAAATCATTAAGTTAGCATATCATATAGATATAGAACATGTTTTTAGTTGATTTTAAAAGTCAAGTTAGAAGGATTAACTTTTGTTTGCGAACAAGTTTAGAATTAACTAAACTATGTTCTAGTGATTACAAGTTTAAACCTTCGAATAAGATAGCTTTATATGTATGAATCGAATGATGTTATGAACATCATTACTACCTTAAGTTCCTTGGATAAACCTACTGGAAAAGAGAAAAATGGATCTAGCTTCAATGGATCCTTGGATGGCTCGAAGTTCTTGAAGCAGAATCATGACACGAAAACAAGTTCAAGTAAGATCATCACTTGAAATAAGATTGTTATAGTTATAGAAATTGAACCAAAGTTTGAATATGATTATTACCTTGTATTAGAATGATAACCTACTGTAAGAAACAAAGATTTCTTGAGGTTGGATGATCACCTTACAAGATTGGAAGTGAGCTAGCAAACTTGAAAGTATTCTTGATTTTATGAAACTAGAACTTTTGGAATTTATGAAGAACACTTAGAACTTGAAGATAGAACTTGAGAGAGATCAATTAGATGAAGAAAATTGAAGAATGAAAGTGTTTGTAGGTGTTTTTGGTCGTTGGTGTATGGATTAGATATAAAGGATATGTAATTTTGTTTTCATGTAAATAAGTCATGAATGATTACTCATATTTTTGTAATTTTATGAGATATTTCATGCTAGTTGCCAAATGATGGTTCCCACATGTGTTAGGTGACTCACATGGGCTGCTAAGAGCTGATCATTGGAGTGTATATACCAATAGTACATACATCTAAAAGCTGTGTATTGTACGAGTACAAATACGGGTGCATACGAGTAGAATTGTTGATGAAACTGAACGAGGATGTAATTGTAAGCATTTTTGTTAAGTAGAAGTATTTTGATAAGTGTATTGAAGTCTTTCAAAAGTGTATAAATACATATTAAAACACTACATGTATATACATTTTAACTGAGTCGTTAAGTCATCGTTAGTCGTTACATGTAAGTGTTGTTTTGAAACCTTTAGGTTAACGATCTTGTTAAATGTTGTTAACCCAATGTTTATAATATCAAATGAGATTTTAAATTATTATATTATCATGATATTATCATGTATGAATATCTCTTAATATGATATATATACATTAAATGTCTTTACAACGATAATCGTTACATATATGTCTCGTTTAAAAATCATTAAGTTAGTAGTCTTGTTTTTACATATGTAGTTCATTGTTAATATACTTAATGATATGTTTACTTATCATAGTATCATGTTAACTATATATATATCCATATATATGTCATCATATAGTTTTTACAAGTTTTAACGTTCGTGAATCACCGGTCAACTTGGGTGGTCAATTGTCTATATGAAACATATTTCAATTAATCAAGTCTTAACAAGTTTGATTGCTTAACATGTTGGAAACATTTAATCATGTAAATATCAATCTCAATTAATATATATAAACATGGAAAAGTTCGGGTCACTACATAAGCACCTGAGAAATACATGCTTAAAAATGTCAACACTAATGTTGGTGAGCTATAGTTTGATTGTAATAAGAAATGTAATGTAGACCACGAGATTTCAGTACTTCAAATCAGCGTTTTAAATCAGTATTTCAAATCAGTATGATAAAGTATATGCTTATCCGTTGGCACCCGGTAACTAACTTAACAAAGTAATATAAATATCACCCCCTAAAAGTACACTTGGCGAGTGCATAAGTTTACGAAGTATTAAACACCCGTTAAATGATAGCGCGACTAGCCCGAGTGGGGATGTCAAACCCTATTGATCCATATCTAAGATTCGCGTTCACCGGTTCATAAACCAATGACTAAACGTTACCGTGCTAAGGGAAATCTTTGTGCCGTTATATCACCCACACATATATAAAGTTTAAGTTCTCGTGTCTAGTATGTAAAACATAAAAAGCGCATGTATTCTCAGTCCCAAAATAGTTAAAGTTAAAAGGGAGCTATAACTCACAGTGAAAGTGCGGTAAAGTCGATACGAAATAAGTAAGCAAGTAGTAAGTCGGTCCGAAAGGTCCTCAACCTATATCAAAGGTTACTAAGTCAGTAAATGGTCCCCAAAAGTTTAAAAGTAAATAAGTTAAGTCTTAAGTATCATCATCATCATCATACGTAAAAGATAAAGTAAGTTTTCAACAAGAATAAAGATCGAAACAAAAGGCTGACTTCGGACAGCTGCTATGACCTATATACAAACTGAAAAGACATGTGGTCAGTGGCCAAGGCTCCGTATGTGAGTACTTTTACCTCTTTCAAATTTTCAGATCCTAACTTGATGTCGTTTGACCTTGGCGACGGTTCAAGCGCGAGTATGTCAGAAATTTCAGCATGTCGTTACAAAGGCGTAGTGATTTTCAGAAGGCTATAAATCCTAAACCGTATATCGGATTTAGGCGAGTCTTAAACAAAAAGTCATCTACTCCAACCGAACTATCTGGAAATCAACTTTCCAGAAGTCCCAGGAGTCTGATCAGACCCTGAAAAACAGAAAACAAGTGCTCCGGTGGATTTCTTGGTGCTTGATGCTTATCACGGTTCTCATCCTTGATGCATATAAGCCTCAAGTGTACAACTCTTTGATGTTTTAGCATCACTATGACCAAGTTTTAACCATCAACACACAACTAAAAGTAAAAACTAACTTTCTATAAGTTTGGAACATCAAAGTTGTCTCTTTATTGTATAAACACAATAAAGCTTCAACCTTTGTCCTTTTGATACAAGTTTATGCATCTTCATCATATGAGATGATGAAGACTTCATTTTTATCACCACAAACATCATAGAAAGGTTCCAAGTAAGTGAGATCTACAATAATAACTTAGATCTCAAGTGTTAAGAAACCCTAAGCTAGAAATCTTGGATTTTTACAAGATTAATGAGACCATAAGCTAGAAAGCTAAGATCTAGTAAAAGTAATGAGACCATAAGCTAAAAAGCTTAGATATAAACAAAATAATAAAACCCTAAGCTAGAAAGCTTGGATCTTTAATGTTCTTGAAGATCCTTAAAGCAAAAAGCAAGATCTACAAGTTACATGAAGATCATAAACACAAGTTTTGATCTTTTAACAAAATAAAATAATCTTAAGCTATAAAACTTAGATCCAACAAAGTTATGAAGATTCAAAGCTAAAAAGCTTGAATCTTTCATGTTCTTGAGAGATTCAAATCAAAGTTTGAATCTACAAGATGTAACAAGATCAAAAAGCTAAAAAGCTTGATCCTTTGATGATGATGATGATGTTGTGACCAAGAAGAAAAAAAAAATTGAAGAACTTACAATTTTAGTGTGAGAAAGACTAGAGAGAATATTAGAGAGTAAGTGTGTGTAAAATGAGAATGAGATCAAGTGTGAAATGAAAGAATAAGGCTTGTATATTTATAGTGGTGGAGGGGTGGTTTGGTGTCTCTAAAACCGTAGGCACCATGGGGGACAATGGGGACAACTTTTTACTTTTTGCATGGTGATGGTCTAAAGGTGGTGCTTGTTGTTGGAATCCCATGCAACATGTGTAGTAGTGGCTAACAAAAATGCTAGTATGTTGGCTTATCTAAATAGGTTTTTGTCTTACATTTTAATGGGTCATAATTTCATTAAAATTGGGCTAACTTAAAAGTCCATTAGCTAGAGTAGTGTGGGCTTAAGTCTATTAAGGTAAAAAGTCCATTTAGACTAACTAGTGCGCATTAGTAAAACACTAAGCGTAATTAAGCAACCAATAAGCCAAGTAATTGTCACTAGAAAATAACAATTAGTTTCAAGTAGTCATAATATTCCAATTATGACCAAAGTTAAACGTGTACCAAGTACATAGCTCGTTTCAAACGACAAGTGACGCTAACGGTCGTAAAAACATTCGAGGATCAAGTTAAGTGATTAAGCACTTAATAACACGTTGTAAGATATTAATGAAAGTAATTAATCATAAATAATGATCCTAGAATATAATCTAACACAGTACGCACAAATACGCAGTTTCGTGAAAGTAATAAGTAAAATTAAAAGTCGAAAAAGTCGGGTCGTTACATTACCCACCCGTTAAAGAAAATTTCATCCCGAAATTTTGAGGAGTGACTAACAATGGTACCGAATTTGAAAAAGAAGGAGCGTATCATAGTTCCGAGAGACTCGTGGGCTCAGTAGTGAGCTATTTACCTTGAAAGGTACTTGGGCGTATAAAAGTAAGAATAGGTATATGCCATTAATTAGGTCTCTTGACCTTAAGATTAACAAATTGATTTCGTTTCTTGTTAACATGAACATGTCATCTGAATATATACCCACAAAAGGAAAGATGATGTTTTTAGCCTTACAGGCATCTTCAGTAAGCTGGATGCATGAAATGCATCATGAATGTTACCAAACTCATCTAAAACATTGAGCGCTTATGTTGCAATGCAATGCTGACAGATAGGATGGAAAACATGGTGATCACAACCATGCGATTTGATGTCTGGATTGTGTTAGCCTCAAATTTTACTAACCCCCTTAATTTCGGAAGGAGACCATAGGCATAAAGAACCCGATATTTAAAAAACGTTTGATTCGAATAAATGAATTGAAATTTTTGCTGAAAGTGACTAATCAGACTTACATGCAATACAAGCCATAATTATTTATAGTGTCTTCAGGACGGTCTGAACGAACAATGAAGGATATCACCCAGTTTAACATATTGCATGTGAACTTATCCTTGGATGGAATGAAAGCACAGTTCCATAATGTATGCTTTCAGTTACATGCTGAAGTTAGGGTTAACATCGACTAGAACAACATATAGTTTCAACCAACGAAGGAAGAAATATATAGAGTAACCACATCAGTGCTATAGATGTTTTAAGCAGTCCCTTCCAAGAGGATAACAAGATTCATAGATTTTTAAAGTAATTTACATTACATTTTTGAAAGAAAATCGCACGAAAGGTGTGATCTTTGAACGAGAGTGAACTCTTCGTACAACGAGCGAGTTGATCTGAATTTATCCTTATACTTAAGGGGGTGTGCGGATGAGAAGATATGTGAACCCTTGGTCATAAAGAATGGTTTACTTTGTAGTGACCCGAACTTTTCCATGTTTATATATATTAATTGAGATTGATATTTACATGATTAAATGTTTCCAACATGTTAAGCAATCAAACTTGTTAAGACTTGATTAATTGAAATATGTTTCATATAGACAATTGACCACCCAAGTTGACCGGTGATTCACGAACGTTAAAACTTGTAAAAACTATATGATGACATATATATGGATATATATATAGTTAACATGATACTATGATAAGTAAACATATCATTAAGTATATTAACAATGAACTACATATGTAAAAACAAGACTACTAACTTAATGATTTTTAAACGAGACATATATGTAACGATTATCGTTGTAAAGACATTTAATGTATATATATCATATTAAGAGATATATGATAATATCATGATAATATAATAATTTAAAATCTCATTTGATATTATAAACATTGGGTTAACAACATTTAACAAGACCGTTAACCTAAAGGTTTAAAAACAACACTTACATGTAACGACTAACGATGACTTAACGACTCAGTTAAAATGTATATACATGTAGTGTTTTAATATGTATTTATACACTTTTGAAAGACTTCAATACACTTATCAAAATACTTCTACTTAACAAAAATGCTTACAATTACATCCTCATTCAGTTTCATCAACAATTCTACTCGTATGCACCCGTATTCGTACTCGTACAATACACAGCTTTTAGATGTATGTACTATTGGTATATACACTCCAATGATCAGCTATTAGCAGCCCATGTGAGTCACCTAACACATGTGGGAACCATCATTTGGCAACTAGCATGAAATATCTCATAAAATTACAAAAATATGAGTAATCATTCATGACTTATTTACATGAAAATAAAATTACATATCCTTTATATCTAATCCATACACCAACGACCAAAAACACCTACAAACACTTTCATTCTTCAATTTTCTTCATCTAATTGATCTCTCTCAAGTTCTATCTTCAAGTTCTAAGTGTTCTTCATATATTCTACAAGTTCTAGTTACATAAAATCAAGAATACTTTCAAGTTTGCTAGCTCACTTCCAATCTTGTAAGGTGATCATCCAACCTCAAGAAATCTTTGTTTCTTACAGTAGGTTATCATTCTAATACAAGGTAATAATCATATTCAAACTTTGGTTCAATTTCTATAACTATAACAATCTTATTTCAAGTGATGATCTTACTTGAACTTGTTTTCGTGTCATGATTCTGCTTCAAGAACTTCGAGCCATCCAAGGATCCGTTGAAGCTAGATCCATTTTTCTCTTTTCCAGTAGGTTTATCCAAGGAACTTAAGGTAGTAATGATGTTCATAACATCATTCGATTCATACATATAAAGCTATCTTATTCGAAGGTTTAAACTTGTAATCACTAGAACATAGTTTAGTTAATTCTAAACTTGTTCGCAAACAAAAGTTAATCCTTCTAACTTGACTTTTAAAATCAACTAAACACATGTTCTATATCTATATGATATGCTAACTTAATGATTTAAAACCTGGAAACACGAAAAACACCGTAAAACCGGATTTACGCCGTCGTAGTAACACCGCGGGCTGTTTTGGGTTAGTTAATTAAAAACTATGATAAACTTTGATTTTAAAGTTGTTATTCTGAGAAAATGATTTTTATTATGAACATGAAATTATATCCAAAAATTATGGTTAAACTCAAAGTGGAAGTATGTTTTCTAAAATGGTCATCTAGACGTCGTTCTTTCGACTGAAATGACTACCTTTACAAAAACGACTTGTAACTTATTTTTCCGACAATAAACCTATACTTTTTCTGTTTAGATTCATAAAATAGAGTTCAATATGAAACCATAGCAATTTGATTCACTCAAAACGGATTTAAAATGAAGAAGTTATGGGTAAAACAAGATTGGATAATTTTTCTCATTTTAGCTACGTGAAAATTGGTAACAAATCTATTCCAACCATAACTTAATCAACTTGTATTGTATATTATGTAATCTTGAGATACCATAGACACGTATACAATGTTTCAACCTATCATGTCGACACATCTATATATATTTCGGAACAACCATAGACACTCTATATGTGAATGTTGGAGTTAGCTATACAGGGTTGAGGTTGATTCCAAAATATATATAGTTTGAGTTGTGATCAATACTGAGATACGTATACACTGGGTCGTGGATTGATTCAAGATAATATTTATCGATTTATTTCTGTACATCTAACTGTGAACAACTAGTTGTAGGTTACTAACGAGGACAGCTGACTTAATAAACTTAAAACATCAAAATATATTAAAAGTGTTGTAAATATATTTTGAACATACTTTGATATATATGTATATATTGTTATAGGTTCGTGAATCAACCAGTGGCCAAGTCTTACTTCCCGACGAAGTAAAAATCTGTGAAAGTGAGTTATAGTCCCACTTTTAAAATCTAATATTTTTGGGATGAGAATACATGCAGGTTTTATAAATGATTTACAAAATAGACACAAGTACGTGAAACTACATTCTATGGTTGAATTATCGAAATCGAATATGCCCCTTTTTATTAAGTCTGGTAATCTAAGAATTAGGGAACAGACACCCTAATTGATGTGAATCCTAAAGATAGATCTATTGGGCCTAACAAACCCCATCCAAAGTACCGGATGCTTTAGTACTTCGAAATTTATATCATATCCGAAGGGTGTCCCGGAATGATGGGGATATTCTTATATATGCATCTTGTTATTGTCGGTTACCAGGTGTTCACCATATGAATGATTTTTATCTCTATGTATGGGATGTGTATTGAAATATGAAATCTTGTGGTCTATTGTTACGATTTGATATATATAGGTTAAACCTATAACTCACCAACATTTTTGTTGACGTTTACAGCATGTTTATTCTCAGGTGAATATTAAGAGCTTCAGCTGTTGCATACTAAAATAAGGACAAGATTTGGGGTCCATGTTTGTATGATATTGTGTAAAAACTGCATTCAAGAAACTGATTTCGATGTAACATATTTGTATTGTAAACCATTATGTAATGGTCGTGTGTAAACAGGATATTTTAGATTATCATTATTTGATAATCTACGTAAAGCTTTTTAAACCTTTATTTATGAAATAAAGGTTATGGTTTGTTTTAAAAATGAATGCAGTCTTTGAAAAACGTCTCATATAGAGGTCAAAACCTCGCAACGAAATCAATTAATATGGAACGTTTTTACTCAATAAGAACGGGACATTTCAGTTGGTATCAGAGCGTTGGTCTTAGAGAACCAGAAAATTTGCATTAGTGTGTCTTATCGAGTTTGTTAGGATGCATTAGTGAGTCTGGACTTCGACCGTGTTTTCTTTAAAAATGATTGCTTAACATTTTTGTTGGAAACTATATATTTTTAACATATGAATATTATGTGATATATTAATCTCTTAACGTGTTTGATATTATGTGATAGATGTCTACCTCTAGAACAAGTCCCATTGACTCACCTAATAATAATGAAGAGTCAAATGTAAATTGGAATGATTTGTGGACTGATTCACAAGTTCCCGAAGAGGAACCGGAAGAAGAGTCGGAACCGGAAGAAGAATCAGAACCGGAAGAAGAATCGGAACCGGATGAAGAAATAGAACCGGTGGGGGAAATAATAAAACGGTTAAGTAAAAGAAAATCCTCAACCAACCGACCAAAGTTAATTATGGTCAATGGTGTTTCCGCCAAGGAAGCAAAATATTGGGAGGATTACCAATTCTCCGATGAATCGGATTCCGACGAGAATTCCGATGATGTTATAGAAATTACCCCAACTGAATTTAAAAAGGCAAAAGAAAATAATAAGGGAAAGGGCATAAAAATAGAGAAATCTAATTCCAACTCCGATGAACTTTATATGTATCGTCAACCCCCGAAGTCCTTAGGTTGTAACAATGACCCGGGAACCTCTAAACCACCAGGTTTTTCTAAACCAATGTGGACAATGACGGCTCGTATTAGGGGAACATCATATATCCCTAGAAACTTGGCAAAACGAACCAAAACTGAACAAGAAGAAACGAGCGAGTCGGAATAAGATAGTTGTATTCGTGTGGTGTAATATATGTAATATAGTGTGCTTATGCTTTATGATATATGTAAAAATTGCTTGTATTAATAAGTATTTTTTTATGAATCTAACTCTTGTCTATTTTACAGTTTAAAAACACAAAATGGATAGACAACCCAATATTTTAAGAGACCTACCCGGAGACATGATTGATGAAATCTTGTCTAGAGTCGGTCAGAATTCCTCGGCACAACTATTTAAGGCGAGATCAGTTTGTAAGACATTCGAAGAACGTTCCAAGAATGTCTTGGTTTATAAGAGACTTTCGTTTGAAAGATGGGGGATATCACATTGGGAAACCCATAAGTTACGATGTGTTTACTTTGACGCATATATTGCGGGGAACCCAAATGCTATTTTACGCAACGGGTTAAGAAATTATTTTGACTCAATATATCCGAATATTGGACTTCGTGATTTAGAAAAAGCGGCTAACATGCAACATAAAGAAGCATGTTATGCTTACGGGTTAGTAATGTTCGCTTCTCACCAAAGTGAGAAAAAGAACATCGGGCTACAGCTATTAAACAAAACGTTCCCACAAGTGACGGAGTCAGTAATTGGGGTAAGAAATGAGGTTTTTAGATTATTACGGGACTGTTGGACATTACGTAACCCTCGTCCCTTTGATGACGTTACAACACGCTGTCTTATCAATGGCCATAACGGTTATGTTGCGCAAGACCAAGGATGGGAAGTAGTCCTAGTAAAACCAGAATGCATGACTTGTTTCTGGACGTATGAATTACGTGTCTTTATTGCCTTTGCTGAACGACTTGTGTACTAGCTAGAATTGTCTTCACAACTATCTTGTATCAAAGTTATTGTGTGCTATATTTCATGCTTTATGTAAAATAAGCGGTATTGTAAGTTTGTAAAATATTGTATAAAAGTTTGAACGCGAAATATTATTACAATCAGTTTTTCATATAGAATTGTAGTAGTTGAATTGTATATTAGCTACTAAGTATGAACTTAACGGGTAGGTACTACCCGAATTTAAACTTATAAAACGCTAATATGAAGAAAAAGCTTTTATAAATGAGTTCATATTATGCTACGAAATACTATTAACTACTCTTAATATTCTGTATGATTAACTTGTTCCATTTAACTATTTTGAAGGAAATGGCACCGACTACTCGACACACCGTGAATATGAATGAAGAGGAATTCCGTACTTTTCTAGCTTCAAACATAGCCGCAGTACAGGCTGCGCTACATACCAACAATAACCTTGGATCTAGTAGTACAGGAAATCGTGTAGGATGCACCTACAAAGAATTCACTGCCTGCAAACCTTTGGAATTTGATGGAACCGAAGGACCGATCGGATTGAAACGGTGGACCGAGAAGGTTGAATCAGTGTTTGCCATAAGTAAGTGTACTGAAGAGGACAAAGTGAAGTACGCTACGCATACCTTCACAGGTTCTGCGTTAACATGGTGGAATACCTATCTAGAGCAAGTGGGACAAGATGATGCGTACGCACTACCGTGGTCAGCATTCAAGCACTTGATGAACGAGAAGTACCGTCCCAGAACCGAGGTCAATAAGCTCAAGACAGAACTTAGAGGGTTACGAAACCAAGGATTTGATATTACCACGTACGAAAGACGATTCACAGAATTGTGCCTATTGTGTCCGGGAGCATTCGAAGACGAGGAAGAGAAGATCGACACGTTTGTGAAAGGATTACCGGAAAGAATCCAAGAAGATATAAGTTCACACGAGCCCGCCTCCATACAACAGGCATGTAGAATGGCTCACAAACTAGTGAACCAGATTGAAGAAAGAATTAAAGAACAGACTACTGAAGAGGCCAATGTGAAGCAAGTCAAAAGAAAGTGGGAGGAAAACGGTGATAAGAATCACCAATACAACAACAACAGCAATTACAACAATAATCGCAACAATTATCCCAACAATCGCAACATCAATCGCAACTACAACAAACGGCCCAACAACAACAACAACAACAGCAACTACAACAATCATCCCAACAACAATAATAACCGCAACAACAACAACAATCAGAAGCAGCTATGCCAAAGGTGTGAAAAGAATCACTCGGGGTTCTGCACCAAATTTTGCAACAAGTGTAAAAGAAATGGTCATAGCACGGCGAAGTGTGAGGTCTACGGACCAGGGGTTAATAGAACGAAAGGAACAAATGGTGTCGGAACGAGTAATGGCGGAGCAAGTAGTGTCGGAGCAAGTTATGCCAATGTAGTTTGTTATAAATGTGGAAAACCAGGCCACATTATTAGAAATTGCCCGAACCAGGAGAACACGAATGGACAAGGCCGTGGAAGAGTTTTCAATATTAATGCGGTAGAGGCACAGGAAGACCCGGAGCTTGTTACGGGTACGTTTCTTATTGACAATAAATCTGCTTACGTTTTATTTGATTCGGGTGCGGATAGAAGCTATATGAGTAGAGATTTTTGTGCTAAATTAAGTTGTCCATTGACGCCTTTGGATAGTAAATTTTTACTCGAATTAGCAAATGGTAAATTAATTTCAGCAGATAATATATGTCGGAATCGAGAAATTAAACTGGTTAGCGAAACATTTAAGATTGATTTGATACCAGTAGAGTTAGGGAGTTTTGATGTGATAATCGGTATGGACTGGTTGAAAGAAGTGAAAGCGGAGATCGTTTGTTACAAAAATGCAATTCGCATTATACGAGAAAAAGGAAAACCCTTAATGGTGTACGGAGAAAAGGGCAACACGAAGCTACATCTTATTAGTAATTTGAAGGCACAAAAACTAATAAGAAAAGGTTGCTATGCTGTTCTAGCACACGTCGAGAAAGTACAAACTGAAGAAAAGAGCATCAATGATGTTCCCATTGCAAAAGAATTTCCCGATGTATTTCCAAAAGAATTACCGGGATTACCCCCACATCGATCCGTTGAATTTCAAATAGATCTTGTACCAGGAGCTGCACCAATAGCTCGTGCTCCTTACAGACTCGCACCCAGCGAGATGAAAGAACTGCAAAGCCAATTACAAGAACTTTTAGAGCGTGGTTTCATTCGACCAAGCACATCACCGTGGGGAGCTCCTGTTTTGTTTGTCAAGAAGAAAGATGGTACATTCAGGTTGTGTATCGACTACCGAGAGTTGAACAAACTTACCATCAAGAACCGCTACCCACTACCGAGAATCGACGACTTATTTGATCAACTACAAGGCTCGTCTGTTTATTCAAAGATTGACTTACGTTCCGGGTATCATCAAATGCGGGTGAAAGAAGATGATATTCCAAAGACTGCTTTCAGAACACGTTACGGTCATTACGAGTTTATGGTCATGCCGTTTGGTTTAACTAATGCACCAGCTGTGTTCATGGACCTTATGAACCGAGTGTGTGGACCATACCTTGACAAGTTTGTCATTGTTTTCATTGATGACATACTTATTTACTCAAAGAATGACCAAGAACACGGTGAACATTTGAGAAAGGTGTTAGAAGTATTGAGGAAGGAAGAATTGTACGCTAAGTTTTCAAAGTGTGCATTTTGGTTGGAAGAAGTTCAATTCCTCGGTCACATAGTGAATAAAGAAGGTATTAAGGTGGATCCAGCAAAGATAGAAACTGTTGAAAAGTGGGAAACCCCGAAAACTCCGAAACACATACGCCAGTTTTTAGGACTAGCTGGTTACTACAGAAGGTTCATCCAAGACTTTTCCAGAATAGCAAAACCCTTGACTGCATTAACGCATAAAGGGAAGAAATTTGAATGGAATGATGAACAAGAGAAAGCGTTTCAGTTATTGAAGAAAAAGCTAACTACGGCACCTATATTGTCATTGCCTGAAGGGAATGATGATTTTGTGATTTATTGTGATGCATCAAAGCAAGGTCTCGGTTGTGTATTAATGCAACGAACGAAGGTGATTGCTTATGCGTCTAGACAATTGAAGATTCACGAACAAAATTATACGACGCATGATTTGGAATTAGGCGCGGTTGTTTTTGCATTAAAGACTTGGAGGCACTACTTATATGGGGTCAAAAGTATTATATATACCGACCACAAAAGTCTTCAACACATATTTAATCAGAAACAACTGAATATGAGGCAGCGTAGGTGGATTGAATTATTGAATGATTACGACTTTGAGATTCGTTACCACCCGGGGAAGGCAAATGTGGTAGCCGATGCCTTGAGCAGGAAGGACAGAGAACCCATTCGAGTAAAATCTATGAATATAATGATTCATAATAACCTTACTACTCAAATAAAGGAGGTGCAACAAGGAGTTTTAAAAGAGGGAAATTTAAAGGATGAAATACCCAAAGGATCGGAGAAGCATCTTAATATTCGGGAAGACGGAACCCGGTATAGGGCTGAAAGGATTTGGGTACCAAAATTTGGAGATATGAGAGAAATGGTACTTAGAGAAGCTCATAAAACCAGATACTCAATACATCCTGGAACGGGGAAGATGTACAAGGATCTCAAGAAACATTTTTGGTGGCCGGGTATGAAAGCCGATGTTGCTAAATACGTAGGAGAATGTTTGACTTGCTCTAAGGTCAAAGCTGAGCATCAAAAACCATCAGGTCTACTTCAACAACCCGAAATCCCAGAATGGAAATGGGAAAACATTACCATGGATTTCATCACTAAATTGCCAAGGACTGCAAGTGGTTTTGATACTATTTGGGTAATAGTTGATCGTCTCACCAAATCAGCACACTTCCTGCCAATAAGAGAAGATGACAAGATGGAGAAGTTAGCACGACTGTATTTGAAGGAAGTCGTCTCCAGACATGGAATACCAATCTCTATTATCTCTGATAGGGATGGCAGATTTATTTCAAGATTCTGGCAGACATTACAGCAAGCATTAGGAACTCGTCTAGACATGAGTACTGCCTATCATCCACAAACTGATGGGCAGAGCGAAAGAACGATACAAACGCTTGAAGACATGCTACGAGCATGTGTTATTGATTTCGGAAACAGTTGGGATCGACATCTACCATTAGCAGAATTTTCCTACAATAACAGCTACCATTCAAGCATTGAGATGGCGCCGTTTGAAGCACTTTATGGTAGAAAGTGCAGGTCTCCGATTTGTTGGAGTGAAGTGGGGGATAGACAGATTACGGGTCCGGAGATTATACAAGAAACTACCGAGAAGATCATCCAAATTCAACAACGGTTGAAAACCGCCCAAAGTCGACAAAAGAGCTACGCTGACATTAAAAGAAAAGATATAGAATTTGAAATTGGAGAGATGGTCATGCTTAAAGTTGCACCTTGGAAAGGCGTTGTTCGATTTGGTAAACGAGGGAAATTAAATCCAAGGTATATTGGACCATTCAAGATTATTGATCGTGTCGGACCAGTAGCTTACCGACTAGAGTTACCTCAACAACTCGCGGCTGTACATAACACTTTCCACGTCTCAAATTTAAAGAAATGTTTTGCTAAAGAAGATCTCACTATTCCGTTAGATGAAATCCAAATCAATGAAAAACTTCAATTCATCGAAGAACCCGTCGAAATAATGGATCGTGAGGTTAAAAGACTTAAGCAAAACAAGATACCAATTATTAAGGTTAGATGGAATGCTCGTAGAGGACCCGAGTTCACCTGGAAGCGTGAAGATCAGATGAAGAAGAAATACCCGCATCTATTTCTAGAAGATTCGTCAACACCTTCAACAGCTTAAAATTTCGGGACGAAATTTATTTAACGGGTAGGTACTGTAGTGACCCGAACTTTTCCATGTTTATATATATTAATTGAGATTGATATTTACATGATTAAATGTTTCCAACATGTTAAGCAATCAAACTTGTTAAGACTTGATTAATTGAAATATGTTTCATATAGACAATTGACCACCCAAGTTGACCGGTGATTCACGAACGTTAAAACTTGTAAAAACTATATGATGACATATATATGGATATATATATAGTTAACATGATACTATGATAAGTAAACATATCATTAAGTATATTAACAATGAACTACATATGTAAAAACAAGACTACTAACTTAATGATTTTTAAACGAGACATATATGTAACGATTATCGTTGTAAAGACATTTAATGTATATATATCATATTAAGAGATATATGATAATATCATGATAATATAATAATTTAAAATCTCATTTGATATTATAAACATTGGGTTAACAACATTTAACAAGACCGTTAACCTAAAGGTTTAAAAACAACACTTACATGTAACGACTAACGATGACTTAACGACTCAGTTAAAATGTATATACATGTAGTGTTTTAATATGTATTTATACACTTTTGAAAGACTTCAATACACTTATCAAAATACTTCTACTTAACAAAAATGCTTACAATTACATCCTCGTTCAGTTTCATCAACAATTCTACTCGTATGCACCCGTATTCGTACTCGTACAATATACAGCTTTTAGATGTATGTACTATTGGTATATACACTCCAATGATCAGCTCTTAGCAGCCCATGTGAGTCACCTAACACATGTGGGAACCATCATTTGGCAACTAGCATGAAATATCTCATAAAATTACAAAAATATGAGTAATCATTCATGACTTATTTACATGAAAACAAAATTACATATCCTTTATATCTAATCCATACACCAATGACCAAAAACACCTACAAACACTTTCATTCTTCAATTTTCTTCATCTAATTGATCTCTCTCAAGTTCTATCTTCAAGTTCTAAGTGTTCTTCATATATTCTACAAGTTCTAGTTACATAAAATCAAGAATACTTTCAAGTTTGCTAGCTCACTTCCAATCTTGTAAGGTGATCATCCAACCTCAAGAAATCTTTGTTTCTTACAGTAGGTTATCATTCTAATACAAGGTAATAATCATATTCAAACTTTGGTTCAATTTCTATAACTATAACAATCTTATTTCAAGTGATGATCTTACTTGAACTTGTTTTCGTGTCATGATTCTGCTTCAAGAACTTCGAGCCATCCAAGGATCCGTTGAAGCTAGATCCATTTTTCTCTTTTCCAGTAGGTTTATCCAAGGAACTTAAGGTAGTAATGATGTTCATAACATCATTCGATTCATACATATAAAGCTATCTTATTCGAAGGTTTAAACTTGTAATCACTAGAACATAGTTTAGTTAATTCTAAACTTGTTCGCAAACAAAAGTTAATCCTTCTAACTTGACTTTTAAAATCAACTAAACACATGTTCTATATCTATATGATATGCTAACTTAATGATTTAAAACCTGGAAACACGAAAAACACCGTAAAACCGGATTTACGCCGTCGTAGTAACACCGAGGGCTGTTTTGGGTTAGTTAATTAAAAACTATGATAAACTTTGATTTTAAAGTTGTTATTCTGAGAAAATGATTTTTATTATGAACATGAAACTATATCCAAAAATTATGGTTAAACTCAAAGTGGAAGTATGTTTTCTAAAATGGTCATCTAGACGTCGTTCTTTCGACTGAAATGACTACCTTTACAAAAACGACTTGTAACTTATTTTTCCGACAATAAACCTATACTTTTTCTGTTTAGATTCATAAAATAGAGTTCAATATGAAACCATAGCAATTTGATTCACTCAAAACGGATTTAAAATGAAGAAGTTATGGGTAAAACAAGATTGGATAATTTTTCTCATTTTAGCTACGTGAAAATTGGTAACAAATCTATTCCAACCATAACTTAATCAACTTGTATTGTATATTATGTAATCTTGAGATACCATAGACACGTATACAATGTTTCGACCTATCATGTCGACACATCTATATATATTTCGGAACAACCATAGACACTCTATATGTGAATGTTGGAGTTAGCTATACAGGGTTGAGGTTGATTCCAAAATATATATAGTTTGAGTTGTGATCAATACTGAGATACGTATACACTGGGTCGTGGATTGATTCAAGATAATATTTATCGATTTATTTCTGTACATCTAACTGTGAACAACTAGTTGTAGGTTACTAACGAGGACAGCTGACTTAATAAACTTAAAACATCAAAATATATTAAAAGTGTTGTAAATATATTTTGAACATACTTTGATATATATGTATATATTGTTATAGGTTCGTGAATCAACCAGTGGCCAAGTCTTACTTCCCGACGAAGTAAAAATCTGTGAAAGTGAGTTATAGTCCCACTTTTAAAATCTAATATTTTTGGGATGAGAATACATGCAGGTTTTATAAATGATTTACAAAATAGACACAAGTACGTGAAACTACATTCTATGGTTGAATTATCGAAATCGAATATGCCCCTTTTTATTAAGTCTGGTAATCTAAGAATTAGGGAACAGACACCCTAATTGACGCGAATCCTAAAGATAGATCTATTGGGCCTAACAAACCCCATCCAAAGTACCGGATGCTTTAGTACTTCGAAATTTATATCATATCCGAAGGGTGTCCCGGAATGATGGGGATATTCTTATATATGCATCTTGTTATTGTCGGTTACCAGGTGTTCACCATATGAATGATTTTTATCTCTATGTATGGGATGTGTATTGAAATATGAAATCTTGTGGTCTATTGTTACGATTTGATATATATAGGTTAAACCTATAACTCACCAACATTTTTGTTGACGTTTAAAGCATGTTTATTCTCAGGTGAATATTAAGAGCTTCAGCTGTTGCATACTAAAATAAGGACAAGATTTGGAGTCCATGTTTGTATGATATTGTGTAAAAACTGCATTCAAGAAACTGATTTCGATGTAACATATTTGTATTGTAAACCATTATGTAATGGTCGTGTGTAAACAGGATATTTTAGATTATCATTATTTGATAATCTACGTAAAGCTTTTTAAACCTTTATTTATGAAATAAAGGTTATGGTTTGTTTTAAAAATGAATGCAGTCTTTGAAAAACGTCTCATATAGAGGTCAAAACCTCGCAACGAAATCAATTAATATGGAACGTTTTTACTCAATAAGAACGGGACATTTCATACTTCAAGTGAAAAGAATCTCAAAAATGATTTCTTGTACCTCAACATACTGAATCATAGAGATGATGTTTACGAGGGTGTTGCGATTAGCCGTGAAATATTGAGAGTAGAAACCCACCTAGTGCCTTTCCTACAATGGGGTGACCACTGAGTGTACCTCAGAAAACTGATTTATCGACCCGCGTTTTTGCCATGTCTAACCTTCAAAGTAACATTTTATGAGCGCAAAGGCTTCCTAACAGATTTTATAAAACTGCCATCCAAAGTGGCTCAAGAGTTTTTAACAAAGATCTTAATGTTGAGATTCATCCCTAACGAAGGGCGAGAAGAAGTGTGATCCATACATGGTGTAGTCTAATACGAAAAAAAACTTTAATAAAATCAACCATGGAAGTTTTGAAAAACCTTTAAACGTTTGATGTGACAACATAAACGGAACAAAGTTCCTAGTAAATTTAGAAGTATGTACAACGTGTACCATTTTGCACAAAACTATTTGACTTAAGTTAAACAACTCAATAAAGGAGCGATTTTTAAATAATTTAAAGGTATAACTTAGTATGTACTAACCCAAAATAAGTAAGGGTAAATTTATTAACTTAATTATATACATACATATATGATTTTATAAATCGCATAAGTGACTGGAAAAAAAATTATTACTTTCATTTGTCCATAAATCTCGTGAGGACCGCACAATAAACGTGTAAAAATTTTGATAAACATAGTTTTTCGTATTTCAGAGGTTACGAGTTGAAAAAGATCGAGTGAAAAATCTTTGAATCATCGGGTGACATGCCACTAGGTAATGAAAACTAATGAATTCAATATAGTTTTGATAATTATCAGGATATAAGTTTTTGGGCCAAAAATGTTCACGTGCGAAGTCGTTGCTAAAAAGTGAGGTATGAAGATAGAGCATGAGGACGAGAAGTTAATAGCTTCTTGACTTTGCAAAATGCCAAACAGGTTATGACTAATATTAAAGTCAGAATACTGATGGTGTTAATATCACTAAATGAGAATCCCCTGGAATAAGTCAGGACTTAGAGTTATGTAAGAAAGAGCATCGCTCCAACAGGTGTGGCAAATAAGATCCCTGGGGTAACGCAATAATTTTTGAATGGTTTAAGTGTTAGTGGATGCCCAAAGGCTCTGCATGATGTGGCAGTAAGTGCCTTTATCACACACACACACACACACATGAATCTCTCGATTTCAACGGTTGTAAAGTCTTCATGATGACTTGGATACGAATAACACAAGCAACGAAAATTTTATAGAAATCGTTTAAGGTGACAATGTAAGAAAAGAAACGAAGTTCTTAGTAAACTAGAGTTATGTACAACATGTACTATTCTAAGTAAAATATCTTTTGAATAAAAGAATTGATTTGTAAAAGTGAAAGTAAAATTTCATATGTACTAGGCAAAAATAAGTAATTATTTACTTTATTATATATAACATATACGATTTCTAAAATTTGTACGAACGGCAATAAATTTATTTTTATAAATCTTCGAGAGGATCGCACAGTAAAATAGTGTGTGTAAAATTTTGGCAAACAAAATTTTCATATTTAGGAAGTTACAATTTGGAAAAAGATTGATGAGGATCGAGTAAAAGATTTTTAAAAATTTTGGGTGATATTTGAGCAACAATGTCACGAGGTAATGAAAACTATTTCATTTAAATGTGGTTGATGACTATTAGTAGGGCATAAGTCATTCGATCAACAATGCTTAAGTGTGAAGCTGTTGCTTATAAGTGAGATACGAATGGGAGAGTATGAGGATGAGAATTAACCATCCATTGATTTTGGAAAATTTTGAACTGGTATGACTAATATAGGAGTAAGAAGGATGATGGTGTGATTTTCATCAAATAAGAAATCTCTCGGAATAAGTTAGGATTTAGAGTAGCGTAAGAATGAGTATCAAATAAGATTCTTGGGTAGTCTTTAATATAGAATCTGAATCGCTGAAGTGACGGGATACAATTTCCTTTATGTATCGTTGTGCAAGTTTGTCCATTGTATCGGTTTGTTTCTTGGCTAGAAAGTGAGCAGATTTGGTGAGACGGTCAACAATAACCCAGATAGTGTCATAACCGCCTACCGTTTTCGGTAGCTTCGTGATGAAATCCATTGTTATTCCTTCCTATTTCCATTGTTGGGTTTCGGGTTGTTGAAGTAACCCAGATGGCTTTTGGTGTTCGGTCTTTGACCTCAGACACTTCCTAACATAAGTAGCAAAACGCCCTTTTCTCATGACCTTTTGTGCCCTCATGCAACTAATAAGATTCAGCTTCGGGCTATTTCTCTCCCCGTAAACTATTAATGGCTCACCATTCTCGCGAGGTATACGAATAATCTTCTAACTATAAATAACTTTCGCTTTCATCCTTGAAAGCCAGTCCGTTCCAACTATTACATCAAAGCTTCCTAACCTGATGAGTATTAGGTTAATCCTAAAGTCCATTCCAACTATTACATCAAACTTCCCAAATTGATGAGTGTTAGGTTAATCTTAAGGTTCATTCCAACCAAATCTTATTATACTACCGTGAAAAATTCTATCAATCTTCTCAAATAACATCTGCTTGTGCGTAGGTAACTAATCCTTTCCAACTACTACTTTAAAACTTCCAAGTTTTGTTGACATGAGGTCATCTCCAAATGACCCACCTGTTAATTTTAAGGTACTACCTCAAATTATTCCTCTATCTCTGTCAGCTTACCATTAGCTTGTCCTATAGAATACTTAACTCTCATGGTTGTTAATGGCTTATTAGTCATAACACTAAGGTTCTTAGATATAAGGTTTCTATCGCTCTAGTATTAAACAACTCTGAGACAATAAAACGTTGTGATGAAACGTACCCTAACTAAAATCAGGATCCATGCGAGTCTCCATAGCTGAGATAACGATTGCTCTACCGCAAGTAAGTCCAAAGTTTTTCCTATTTGAGAAATTTTTCCTTAAGTGTCCAGGGTGTCTATATTTATAACAAATTTTCGAGTTATCAATTCTGCAATCAAGGCCCTTCTTGTACAGTATCTGGGCTACGTGGTTATTCTTTCCCTACCTCTAACAGACCATAATGCGTATACTCAAGTGGTTCCTACCAAAATTTTCTTTGAATCACTTCATATTCCTTATGTAGTAACATTGGAACTTCTGCATGATTTACTTCAACATAATCACGCTGGCCGGGTGTCATTATATCGTACTAAATCATACGTTCATTCCAATATCACTCCATATGGTCAATGTAACGTGATCACTTCAAGTTCTACTCAATTTCATCTAACGGTGCTTTATCTATGCTATCTCAAAACAAAATCTACATAATTAATCTCACGGCTTCTCGGTGTGGGTGCGTAGGTTCCGCAGGTCATGCATCAATGCCTAAATATCCCGAAATTTTCTTCAAAATGTTCGGGTTCAGGTGATGTCGTTAGGTTCCTTTCTAAAAATTCAATCTGGGTCTCATGTCGAGTTGTACGTGTAGCAAGTAGTAATACGATATGTCTTGTGGCGACTCCCAAGTCTTTGGGTATGGCTGAGCATCAGTAGAAGACACTCTAACCTTGTGAAAGGAGATGCCTTCCCGACTTCTCCAATGCCTAAGAGTGTTAGGGACCTAAGTCCAGAAGTGTCGTTAGATCGTCGAGTAGTGGTATAGAATGAAAGAGATAAGCGACGGTCATGAAAGCGTACGGGATACGGGCCAACTTGCGGAAACTGAACAACCTTCTAATGTTCATACGTTGTACGTGGCTAATTAAGGTGAGCTCGGGGGGTGGGGCGAGGTGCGGTTACTCCGACAAGTCCTCACATATCCCCTCCTCCGAGGATCAACTTTAGTGGGCGTGTAATCCGAGGGGTACTCTTCCTAGATTGCGTGAAGTAATGTTTCGATCTCTGGAACGGTGGAACGGTAGTAACAGGTGGATTACAATACTAGTCCTTAGGGTTATACGAGTGGGAAAAGGGTTCAGAAAAACATCTGAACTAGGAAAGATAAATTTTCCAAGTCGGTATTGTGAATAGCAGACATGTAGCAAGAAACAACATCAACAATAACCTAGGTAGTCTATTGCAGTGCACAAAACTGTAGTAGATAGTAGTGTCATGCAGTAGTATCAGGTAACCAGTAACATGCAGTAGTAATAAGCAGTAACATGCAGTAATATACAACAGTAGCATGCAGCAGTTTCGCAGAAACAAGTAACGATCAAGTTGTAGATTAGTCCTATTAGTGAATCCTACTCGACTCGGTCAAGACACACTAATGCAACCTAATTCCCTACAACCAATGCTCTGATACCAAATGCGACGCCCCGTACAAAATCAACGTATACGGATCATCAACAACAGGATCATTACACGGTTACAACTCTATATGCTGTTTAAAAACAAGTTTTGCATTCATGAAAAGATAACGTCTTTACCAACGTCAAATGTTTTACAAAAGATAACGTGCTTCTACGACTAGAAAGCATTAACATAAGTACGTGACACAAAGGTCATTACAAAGTCATTGTTCAAATGTAACATAAGTTGTGAATGCAAAGTAAAAGTTCCATGATTGAGACATCTCTAAACAATGCAGCGGAAGTCTAACACAGCGAGTCTGTAACAGCAAGACTATAACAGCAAGTCTAACAGCGGAAGCAACAACGTCTAAGCACCTGAGAAATACATGCTTAAAAATGTCAACACGAATGTTGGTGAGCTATAGTTTAATTGTAATCAGAAATGTAATGTAGACCACGAGATTTCAGTGCTTCAAATCAGCGTTTTAAATCAGTATTTCAAATCAGTATGATAAAGTATATGCTTATCCGTGGGTACCCGGTAACAAACTTAACAAAGTAATATAAATATCACCCCCTAAAAGTAAACTTGGCGAGTGCGTAAGTTTACGAAGTATTAAACACCCGTTAAATGCTAGCGCGACTAGCCCTAGTGGGGATGTCAAACCCTATGGATCCATATCTAAGATTCGCGTTCACCGGTTCATAAACCAATGACTAAACGTTACCGTGCTAAGGGGAATCTTTGTGCCGTTATATCACCCACACATATATAAAGTTTAAGTACTCGTGTCTAGTATGTAACACATAAAAAGCGCATGTATTCTCAGTCCCAAAATAGTTAAAGTAAAAAGGGAGCTATAACTCACAGTGAAAGTGCGGTAAAGTCGATACGAAATAAGTAAGCAAGTAGTAAGTCGGTCCGAAAGGTCCTCAACCTATGTCAAAGGTAACTAAGTCAGTAAATGGTCCCCAAAATTTAAAAGTAAATAAGTTAAGTCTTAAGTATCATCATCATCATAATCATACATAAAAGATAAAGTAAGTTTTCAACAAGAATAAAGATCGAAACAAGGGGCTGACTTCGGACAGCTGCTACGAGCTCTATACAAACTGAAAAGACGCGTGGTCAGTTGCCAAGGCTCCGTATGTGAGTCCTTCTACCGTTGTCAAATTTTCAGATCCTAACTCGATGTCGTTTGACCGTGGCGACGGTTCAAGCGCGAGTAGGTTAGAAATTTCAGCACGTCGTTACAAAGGCGTAGTGATTTTCAGAAGGCTATAAATCCTAAACCGTATATCGGATTTAGGCGAGTCTTAAACAAAAAGTCATCTACTCAAACCGAACTATCTGGAAATCAACTTTCCAGAAGTCCCAAGAGTCTGATCAGACCCTGAAAAACAGAAAACATGTGCTCCGGTGGGTTTCTTGGTGCTTGATGCTTATCACGGTTCTCATCCTTGATGCGTATAAGCCTCAAGTGTACAACTCTTTGATGTTTTAGCATCACTATGACCAAGTTTTAACCATTAACACACAACTAAAAGTAAAAACTAACTTTCTATAAGTTTGGAACATCAAAGTTGTCTCTTTATTGTATAAACACAATAAAGCTTCAACCTTTGTCCTTTTGATACAAGTTTATGCATCTTCATCATATGAGATGATGAAGACTTCATTTTTATCACCACAAACATCATAGAAAGGTTCCAAGTAAGTGAGATCTACAATAATAACTTAGATCTCAAGTGTTAAGAAACCCTAAGCTAGAAAGCTTGGATTTTTACAAGATTAATGAGACCATAAGCTAGAAAGCTAAGATCTAGTAAAAGTAATGAGACCATAAGCTAAAAATCTTAGATCTAAACAAAATAATAAAACCCTAAGCTAGAAAGCTTGGATCTTTAATGTTCTTGAAGATCCTTAAAGCAAAAAGCTAGATCTACAAGTTACATGAAGATCATAAACACAAGTTTTGATCTTTTAAAAAAATAAAATAATCTTAAGCTATAAAACTTAGATCCAACAAAGTTATGAAGATTCAAAGCTAAAAAGCTTGAATCTTTCATGTTCTTGAGGGATTCAAATCAAAGTTTGAATCTACAAGATGTAACAAGATCAAAAAGCTAAAAAGCTTGATCCTTTGATGATGATGATGATGTTGTGACCAAGAAGAAAAAAAAAAAAATTTAAGAACTTACAATTTTAGTGTGAGAAAGACTAGAGAGAATATTAGAGAGTAAGTGTGTGTAAAATGAGAATGAGATCAAGTGTGAAATGAAAGAATAAGACTTGTATTTATAGTGATGGAGGGATGGTTTGGTGTCTCCAAAACCGTAGGCACCATGGGGGACAAGGGGGACAACTTTTTGCTTTTTGCATGGTGATGGTCTAAAGGTGGTGCTTGTTGGTGGGATCCCATGCAACATGTGTAGTAGTGGCTAACAAAAATGCTAGTATGTTGGCTCATCTAAATAGGTTTTTGTCTTACATTTTAATGGGTCATAATTTCATTAAAATTGGGCTAACTTAAAAGTCCATTAGCTAGAGTAGTGTGAGCTTAAGTCCATTAAGGTAAAAAGTCCATTAAGACTAACTAGTGCGCATTATTAAACACAAAGCGTAATTAAGCAACCAATAAGCCAAGTAATTGTCACTATAAAATAACAATTAGTTTCAAGTAGTCATAATATTCCAATTATGACCAAAGTTAAACGTGTACCAAGTACATAGCTCATTTCAAATGACAAGTGACGCTAACGGTCGTAAAAGCATTCGAGGATCAAGTTAAGTGATTAAGCACTTAATAACACGTTGTAAGATATTAATGAAAGTAATTAATCATAAATAATGATCCCAGAATATAAACTAACACAATACGCACAAATACGCAGTTTCGTGAAAGTAATAAGTAAAATTAAAAGTCGAAAAAGTCGGGTCGTTACATTACCCACCCGTTAAAGAAAATTTCATCCCGAAATTTTGAGGAGTGACTAACAATGGTACCGAATTTGAAAAAGAAGAAGCGTATCATAGTTCCGAGAGACTCGTGGGCTCAGTAGTGAGCTATTTACCTTGAAAGGTACTTGGGCGTATAAAAGTAAGAATAGGTGTATGCCATTAATTAGGTCTCTTGACCTTAAGATTAACAAATTGATTTCGTTTCTTGTTAACATGAATATGTCATCTGAATATATACCCACAAAAGGAAAGATGATGTTTTTAGCCTTACAGGCATCTTCAGTAAGCTAGATGCATGAAATGCATCATGAATGTTACCAAACTCATCTAAAACATTGAGCGGTTATGTCGCAATGCAATGCTGACAGATAGGATGGAAAACATGGTGATCACAACCATGCGATTTGATGTCTGGATTGTGTTAGCCTCAAATTTTACTAACCCCCTTAATTTCGGAAGGAGACCATAGGCATAAAGAACCCGATATTTAAAAAATGTTTGATTCGAATAAATGAATTGAAATTTTTGCTGAAAGTGACTAATCAGACTTACATGCAATGCAAGCCATAATTATTTATAGTGTCTTCAGGACGGTCTGAACTAACAATGAAGGATATCACCCAGTTTAACATACTGCATGTGAACTTATCCTTGGATGGAATGAAAGCACAGTTCCATAATGTATGCTTTCAGTTACATGCTGAAGTTAGGGTTAACATCGACTAGAACAACATATAGTTTCAACCAACGAAGGAAGAAATATATAGAGTAACCACATCAGTGCTATAGATGTTTTAAGCAGTCCCTTCCAAGAGGATAACAAGATTCATAGATTTTTAAAGTAATTTACATTACATTAACGAAAGAAAATCGCACGAAAGGTGTGATCTTTGAACGAGAGTGAACTCGTCGTACAACGAGCGAGTTGATCTGAATTTATCCTTATACTTAAGGGGGTGTGCGGATGAGAAGATACGTGAACCCTTGGTCATACAGAATGGTTTACTTCAAGTGAAAAGAATCTCAAAAATGATTTCTTGTACCTCAACATACTGAATCATAGAGATGATGTTTACGAGGGTGTTGCGATTAGCCGTGAAATATTGAGAGTAGAAACCCACCTAGTGCCTTTCCTACAATGGGGTGACCACTGAGTGTACCTCAGAAAACTGATTTATCGAACCGCATTTTTGCCATGTCTAACCTTAAAAGGAACATTTTATGAGCGTAAAGGCTTCCTAACAGATTTTATAAAACTGCCATCCAAAGTGGCTCAAGAGTTTTTAACAAAGATCTTAATGGTAAGATTCATCCCTAACGAAGGGCGAGAAGAAGTGTGATCCATACATGGTGTAGTCTAATACGAAAAAAAACTTTAATAAAATCAACCAAGGAAGTTTTGAAAAACCTTTAAACGTTTGATGTGACAACATAAACGGAACAAAGTTCCTAGTAAATTTAGAAGTATGTACAACGTGTACCATTTTGCACAAAACTATTTGATTTAAGTTAAACAACTCAATAAAGGAGCGATTTTTAAATAATTTGAAGGTATAACTTAGTATGTACTAACCCAAAATAAGTAAGGGTAAATTTATTAACTTAATTATATACATACATATATGATTTTATAAATCGCATAAGTGACAGAAAAAAAAAATTATTACTTTCATTTGTCCATAAATCTCGTGAGGACCGCACAATAAACGTGTAAAAATTTTGATAAACATAGTTTTTCGTATTTCAGAGGTTACGAGTTGAAAAAGATCGAGTGAAAAATCTTTGAATCATCGGGTGACATGCCACTAGGTAATGAAAACTAATGAATTCAATATAGTTTTGATAATTATCAGGATATAAGTTTTTGGGCCAAAAATGTTCACGTGCGAAGTCGTTGCTAAAAAGTGAGGTATGAAGATAGAGCATGAGGACGAGAAGTTAATAGCTTCTTGACTTTGCAAAATGCCAAACAGGTTATGACTAATATTAAAGTCAGAATACTGATGGTGTTAATATCACTAAATGAGAATCCCCTGGAATAAGTCAGGACTTAGAGTTATGTAAGAAAGAGTATCGCTCCAACATGTGTGGCAAATAAGATCCCTGGGGTAACGCAATAATTTTTGAATGGTTTAAGTGTTAGTGGATGCCCAAAGGCTCTGCATGACGTGGCAGTAAGTGCCTTTATCACACACACATACACACACACACACATGAATCTCTTGATTTTGACGGTTGTAAAGTCTTCATGATGACTTGGATACGAATAACACAAGCAACGAAAATTTTATAGAAATCGTTTAAGGTGACAATGTAAGAAAAGAAACGAAGTTCTTAGTAAACTACAGTTATGTACAACATGTACTATTCTAAGTAAAATATCTTTTGAATAAAAGAATTGATTTGTAAAAGTGAAAGTAAAATTGCATATGTACTAGGCAAAAATAAGTAATTATTTACTTTATTATATATAACATATACGATTTCTAAAATTTGTACGAATGGTAATAAATTTATTTTTATAAAACTTCGTGAGGATCGCACAGTAAAATAGTGTGTGTAAAATTTTGGCAAACAAAATTTTCATATTTAGGAAGTTACAAGTTGAAAAAAGATTGATGAGGATCGAGTAAAAGATTTTTAAAAATTCTGGGTGATATTTGAGCAACAATGTCACGAGGTAATGAAAACTATTGCATTTAAATGTGGTTGATGACTATTAGTAGGGCATAAGTCATTCGATCAAAAATGCTTAAGTGTGAAGTTGTTGCTTATAAGTGAGATACGAATGAGAGAGTATGAGGATGAGAATTAACCATCCATTGATTTTGGAAAATTTTGAACTGGTATGACTAATATAGGAGTAAGAAGGATGATGGTATGATTTTCATCAAATAAGAAATCTCTCGGAATAAGTTAGGATTTAGAGTCGCGTAAGAATGAGTATCAAATAAGATTCTTGGGTAGTCTTTAATATAGAATCTGAATCGCTGAAGTGACGGGATACAATTTCCTTTATGTATCGTTGTGCAAGTTTGTCCATTGTATCGGTTTGTTTCATGACTAGAAAGTGAGCAGATTTGGTGAGACGGTCAACAATAACCCAGATAGTGTCATAACCACCTACCGTTTTCGGTAGCTTCGTGATGAAATCCATTGTTATTCCTTCCTATTTCCATTGTTGGGTTTCGGGTTGTTGAAGTAACCCAGATGGCTTTTGGTGTTCGGTCTTTGACCTCAGACACTTCCCAACATAAGTAGCAAAACGCCCTTTTCTCATGACCTTTTGTGCCCTCATGCAACTAATAAGATTCAGCTTCGGGCTACTTCTCTCCCCGTAAACTATTAATGGCTCACCATTCTCGCGAGGTATACGAATAATCTTCTAACTATAAATAACTTTTGCTTTCATCCTTGAAAGCCAGTCCATTCCAACTATTATATCAAAGCTTCCTAACCTGATGAGTATTAGGTTAATCCTAAAGTCCATTCCAACTATTACATCAAACTTCCCAAATTGATGGGTGTTAGGTTAATCTTAAGGTTCATTCCAACCAAATCTTATTATACTACCGTGAAAAATTCTATCAATCTTCTCAAATAACATCTGCTTGTGCGTAGGTAACTAATCCTTTCCAACTACTACTTTAAAACTTCCAAGTTTTGTTGACATGAGGTCATCTCCAAATGACCCACCTGTTAATTTTAAGGTACTACCTCAAATTATTCCTCTATCTCTGTCAGCTTACCATTAGCTTGTCCTATAGAATACTTAACTCTCATGGTTGTTAATGGCTTATTAGTCATAACACTAAGGTTCTTAGATATAAGGTTTCTATCGCTCTAGTGTTAAACAACTCTGAGACAATAAAACGTTGTGATGAAACGTACCCTAACTAAAATCAGGATCCACGCGAGTCTCCATAGCTGAGATAACGATTGCTCTACCGCAAGTAAGTCCAAAGTTTTTCCTATTTGAGAACTTTTTCCTTAAGTGTCCAGGGTGTCTATATTGAAGGTATTTCGTATGCCCGAGAGACATATTAAATTAACGTGGCTGACGTGTTATGATCCAAGTCGGGTCATACCCAATAACAAACTTACCGACACCTTATTGGTATTTGATTTTAACGATTGGTTCGTTGATCAAATACGCGACACTTGAACTTTAAGAAAAATGGTTTTCTTAAATATTACTTGATGTGTATATATATAAATTATGGAATAATTTATATAACAAGAGTTTAAATTATTTATAGGTTAAATAATTTATTTTGTTATGTTACATTTTATAAAGTTTTGGTTTTATAAAAATATATGTACATAACAAATATATAAATATGGAAGTATTATAAAGAGTTTTATAAAATCTAATCCTTTATTTTATAAAACTTATTTTATAACACAAATGTGGAAGTGGCATGGGAATGAGAAACACATGCTCTAGTCTTAGATTCCTTGACCCATGCTTTCCCATTTCCATATACAAGCAACATGACTCTTTGAGAAACACATTCATGCATTCATACTTCAAAAAATCTGCACAAAAAACCTCTATATTCAGCTGCTACTGCCGTGGGTATTTGGGAGCTTCAAGGGGTTCAAAATTTGATTTTTGCAAGTTTGATTCAAGTGTTAACAAATCCTATCCAAAGTACAAGGTGTTGGTACAAAGTTTGGGGTATAACTACTTGAGGTTTCATAGTTTTGGAGTTCCTTTCATCATCATCTTCATCATCATCTATCAACAAGCTAGGAGAAGGTATAAACACTTTTCTTACTTGTAGTTTGTAAGTATGTTTCACAACTTGATCCTAATTGGGATTTAACTTTAATTGGTTAAAGATTAACATGTTCTAAAATGGTAATTACATGCTTCCGCTTTTAATTGATTCTTAAATGGTTTTAAGTATAATGGAACTTGTAAAATCCCAACAATGGTATCTAGAGCCGAAGTTGTTGAAGTATGCTTCGAGATGGTTATTAAACTCACTATATATTTTGCATTTTATGTACATGCATGAAAGTAAAATGCAAAAATTATAAATTTTGGGTGGGTTTATGGTTAGGCCAAATTCTTGGACACCCAAAATGGGTTTTGGGTTGTTCCATTTTGGTCATATTTGTTGTATGTTAAAGTTCACAATCAAGCCTTGACCTTGTGTTTGAATGGTTGCATGTTTGGTTGAATTAATCTATTCATTTGGTATGTAATATTAATTCATTCATGTGGTTGTAATATTCATGTAATTTGGTTTGTAATAATTGTTCTTTTGGTTATGTAATTTATTTTATATTTGGCATGTAAAATAGATTAGGTTGTATTTCATTTTCTAGACAAAATGTATTAGGATATATTTTGTAAAATGATGAAGATGATGAAGACTTGAAGAACACAAGAAGAAGCATTTGGATGCAAGATTAAGTGGGAGATTTAAAATCTCCTACTTTGTGTTATTACCCTTAACCGGTGGCATTTGTTTTCGGCTAAACAAATGTCTACCAAAAATGGCTTGATTGTGAACATATGATTTTGCATGCGTGGTTGTTTTGTATGATTATGTGGATTGTATGTTTGTATGCTACAAGTTAATCACACAAGTTAACAACAATCTAAAATGGCAATTTAAATTGGTTAAAATTGACATTATTAACGACATGCAAAACGTCAATTTAAATGGTTAAATTAAAAACGGCTAAAAGGACATTAATAATCGGTTATTAAGAACATGATAAGGATCATACATATAAAATGGTTTATATCAAAGTAATAAAATTGGCTTTATTACATAACATGAAAATGGATTTTCAAATAAACCATACACTAAATGCATGTTGGTGTATGGTGCAAAAGTTTTCTCAAACTAGAATTAATGAAAACTTAAAATCCCTTATTAACAAGGCAAACAAGTTAAACGCCATCCTTTTGTGGAAACACTTAGACGTATTAGGAAACTCTTGATGGGATAAAGGTCACCTAACCGTCATGAGCGAACTAATATGAATAAGGTACACTTAACATACATGTGGGATAAAGGTCACCTAACCACTTGTATGTTAAGTCTACAAGTCTATACAAGTAGGACGACTTGATTTGGGAATCATGAACTTAGGGTCACCGAAGCATGAAGAACAAATAGGCTTTGATGGGATAAATATGCCATACAAAAGGATTGCATGATCCCATAACTTAGAAGTTGCAAAAGGATTGCAATTGTCATATAATGACTACCTAGCTAAATCAAATAACGGGATAAAGGTCACCTAACCGAAATTTGATTTACCGTTGGATTCTAATATTTAATAAGTCAATTAAAATTTAAAAGGGTATTGAATGTTAAATTAAAAATCGATACTTAAACGAACTTTGTTAATTTTGTAGATGGCCGCCAATAATAACAACAACATTCCAAACGCACCACTTAACCTAAACCACCTATCATTAAGGTCTCTCTTAGAGAAAGACAAACTCAACCATACAAACTTTATGGATTGGTTCCGCAATCTTCGGATTGTCCTCAAACAAGAGGATAAAATGTATGTGCTTGAGGACCCCATTCCCGATCAACCGGATGAGAATGATGTGGAGGCAATGGCCTCTTACGATAAGTATTGCCACGACTCCCTTCAAGTCTCATGCTTAATGCTTGGGACTATGATACCCGAACTCCAAAAGGATTTCGAGCACCATAGTGCATACGACATGATAACGCAATTGAAGGAGATGTTCCTCCAACAAGCGCGTGTCGAGCGCTTCGAAACGGTTCGGGCGCTACATGCTTGTCGTATGGACGATACCCAATCGGTTTCATCTTATGTACTCAAGATGAAAAGCCTTATCGATCGTGCTAACCGACTTAACCTAAACATATCCAATGAGTTAGCCACCGATCTTATCCTTAACTCCCTATCAAAAAGGTTTGATCAATTTGTAATTAATTACAATATGAATGGGATGGATAAGAGCATAGGTGAGCTTCACGGTATGCTTAGAACGGCGGAAACTAGCATGGGTAAAAGGGCTTTACCCGTGTTAGCAATCGATCAAGGTGGGTCCAAAGGTAACACCTCTAAGCCAAAGGTGGCTAAGAGAAAAGGACCCGCCCATCAAGGCAAAGGGAAAGGGAAGATGGTTACCCCAAACATCAACAAGGCTAAGAAGCAAAAGGTAGCCGAGAAGGCAAACCCCAAGGAAGACCCATGTTTCGGTTGCGGTGAGATGGGTCATTGGAAACGAAACTGTCCGGTTTATCTTAAGGAGTTGAAGGACAAGAGGGATGCAGGGCAAACCTCAGGTAATATATATATGGTATATATAGAGCTTAGTATTACTTCTTCTAATACATGGGTATTAGACACGGGATGTGGAACTCATATTTGCAATTCTTTGCAGGGGTTCAAAAGAAGTGATCGTATGGCGGGAACATCAAATCTCTATATGGGCAATGGTGCAAAGGTGCATGTTAAAGCTCAAGGAGAATTTGTTTTGAAGCTTCCAAGTGGATTGGAGCTTATTTTAGAAAATGTTTTGTATGCTCCGGATTTGTGTAGAAACATTATTTCTATTTCTCGCTTAAAACAATGTGGTTACGTTGTTAATTTTATTGATGATGATATTCATATTTCTAAAAATAATGTATTCTATTTCAAGGCTTCGCCTTCAAATGGAATTTATGAATTGGTTCATGATGACGCATCATCGAGCTCTATATACCACACTAGCACCAAGAAACTCAAAAGGGATTTGAGTGATTCCTATTTATGGCATTGTCGCCTTGGTCACATAAACAAGAACCGAATGCATACACTTCAAAGGAATGGACTTTTGAAATCAAATGAAATGGATTCGTTTGATGTATGCGAATCTTGTTTACAAGGCAAGATGACTAAAGCACCTTTCAAAGGGACTTATGAAAGGGCTAAAGATTTATTGGGATTAATACATTCGGATGTATGTGGACCCTTTAAACCCATGACTAGGAATGGTGAAAGATACTTTGTTACTTTCATTGATGACTTTAGTCGTTTCGGATATGTCTACTTATTAAGACACAAGGACGAAACGTTTGAAGCATTCAAAGAATATCAAAACGAAGTACAAAATCAACTCAATAGGACAATTAAGGTACTTCGTACTGATAGAGGAGGTGAATACCTAAGCGATGCCTTCCAAGATCATCTTAGGAGTTGTGGGATTATCTCACAACTTACTCCACCCGGAACACCCCAACTCAATGGAGTTTCCGAAAGGAGGAACCGAACCCTAATGGATATGGTTCGGTCTATAATGGCAAGAAGCTCGTTACCTCTATCATTTTGGGGTTATTGTCTAAGCTCCGCGGTTCGTATTTTAAATATGGCCCCAACCAAGAAAGTGGAACGAACTCCTCATGAGATGTGGTTTGGAAAACCTCCTTCTCTTTCATACTTGAAAGTATGGGGATGTGAAGCTTATCCTAAGCGCCATGTAGCTAATAAGTTACATGCTCGATCCACAAAGTGTATCTTCATAGGATATCCCAAGGATGATATGGGATACTATTTCTATGATCCGACCGAGCAAAATGTATTTGTTGCTCGAAAGGCGGAATTCCTTGAAACCAAATTCCTAATGGAAGGTGATGGTGAAAGGAAAATAGATCTTGTAGAGGTACAAGATCAAGTTGATGATACACAAATGGTTGACACTAGTACTCAACATGAGGATGTTGAAAATGATCAAGTGGATGATCAAGGTACACAAGACGTTCGAAGATCTAGTAGGATTAGTAATCCTCCCGAGAGATATGGGTTTCTCGTGGATGGTTGCTATACGGTTGATTTGGATGAACCGAGAAACTACGAAGATGCTTTATCAAGGATTGATAAAGATAAATGGCAGGATGCCATGAACGCCGAGATGCAATCCATGTATGAAAACCAAGTGTGGGAACTTGTTGAGCAACCTCCTAGCTCTAAGCTAGTTGATTGCAAATGGCTTTTCAAGAAGAAAACCGACATACATGGAAACTTGGATACATATAAAGCTAGACTTGTAGCAAAAGGTTTCACTCAAACTCAAGGGGTTGATTATGATGAAACTTTCTCGCCAGTGGCAATGCTAAAGTCTATTAGGATATTATTTGCCATTGCTGCTCACTACGACTATGAAATATGGCAAATGGATGTCAAAACCGCTTTCCTAAATGGATATCTTATGGAAGATGTCTATATGGTCCAGCCTGAAGGTTTTGTTGATCCAAAATATCCTAAAAAGGTATGCAAGTTAAAGAAGTCAATCTACGGATTGAAACAAGCATCTAGAATGTGGAATCATCGTTTTAATGAGGAAGCCGAGAAATTTGGCTTCATTAAAAATGGTGATGAAGCTTGTGTATACAAGAAGGCTAGTGGGAGCTCTATAATGTTCCTTGTGCTATATGTGGATGATATATTATTATTTGGGAATGATATAACCACAATGCAAGAGGTCAAAACTTGGCTAAAGAGTTGCTTCTCCATTAAGGATCTTGGAGAAGCACAATACATTTTGGGGATAGGGATCTATAGGAATAGATCCAAGAGATTGATAGGTTTAAGTCAAAGTACATACATTGATAAAATCTTGAAAAGGTTCAAGATGGAAAACTCCAAGAGAGGTTTGGTACCTATTCAAAAGGGAACCGTTCTCAGTTCATCTCAGTGTCCTGCCACGAAAGATGAACAAGAGAGAATGAAGAAAGTCCCATACGCATCTGCTATTGGGTCTATCATGTATGCAATGATATGTACTAGGCCGGATGTGTCATGCGCTTTAAGCTTGACAAGTAGATACCAGAATAACCCAGGAAATAGTCATTGGATTGCTGTTAAAAGCATATTGAAATACCTTAGGAGGACTAAGGATATGTTTCTAATATATGGGTCTGGTGAGGAGGAACTCGCCGTAAAAGGTTACGTGGACGCGAGTTTCCAAACTGATCGAGATGACTCTCGATCACAGTCCGGTTATGTCTTCATGTTAAATGGTGGTGCGGTCTCTTGGAAGAGTTCGAAACAGGAGGTTGTTGCGTTATCCACTACAGAGTCGGAGTACATTGCCGCCTCACTGGCAGCTCAGGAAGCTGCATGGATGAAGAAATTCATCGACGACTTAGGAGTGGTCCCTTCCATTCAGGACCCTCTTGAGATCTTTTGTGACAACGAGGGTGCGATTGCTCAAATCAAGGAACCTCGTGCCCATCAAAAGACTCGTCACATTGAGCGGAGATTCAACTACATAAGGGATGAAGTTGAAAAAGGAAAGATATGTATTCGCAAAGTTCATACAGATCATAATGTTGCGGATCCACTCACGAAGCTTTTACATGGGCCAAAACATGAGGGACATGTTTGTTCATTAGGGCTTCGATATTCTAGTGATTGGATATGATCTATTTTATGTATTGTACCGGAACGAAATTATTCAAACTCATTAATATAACTATGGTGTTAATTTATTTGAGTTATGTTCCTATTTTGCATATTTCATCCATGAATAAGCAATTATTCTAAATTTCCGTAGTCGATCACATTTGTGGGAACAAGTGTGAGGTTTAGACTATTATGAACTTGGATTGGTACACATTCAGGTTGAATGTAGGGCAAGGTTGCTACCAAGGTTCATAGATATTTGTGGGACACGAATATTGGAAGACCCGCTCTCAAGATTTACTGTATGGAGCCTTTGTGGTTGATCACATGTAATCTTGAGTAAAGGCGAATATCATAGTATCCTCTGACCTGAGATACATATTGGGTCCTAATATTCACCGAGTATTATGCCTTGATTCTTTCCTTCGCTATTCTGAAACATGGTAGTACATAAGGGAGAACTCAGGTATATTACAAAGTGTATATCTAGGACGTATGTAGTCAAGATGGAATTTGTCCCTCTTATTCGTTGAGAGTCAGATGTCTAAGGCCTGAAAAGTTAAATCTATAAGAGAGTGATCACTCTGTATCTCTTGGATTTAACATGACATCTAGGACGAAAGGAAATAATGAAAGATTCACCTAATCATGTTCGAGATGGGAACTCGAAAGGGATGATGTTATTGAATGGCACAAAGTCATGACATATTAGGGGTGATGGACGGTGTGTTAGGCTGTATCCATCACTTGCATTAATTTCTTATGTTTCTCGTGCAAGTGGGAGATTGAAGGTATTTCGTATGCCCGAGAGACATATTAAATTAACGTGGCTGACGTGTTATGATCCAAGTCGGGTCATACCCAATAATAAACTTACCGACACCTTATTGGTATTTGATTTTAACGATTGGTTCGTTGATCAAATACGCGACACTTGAACTTTAAGAAAAATGGTTTTCTTAAATATTACTTGATGTGTATATATATAAATTATGGAATAATTTATATAACAAGAGTTTAAATTATTTATAGGTTAAATAATTTATTTTGTTATGTTACATTTTATAAAGTTTTGGTTTTATAAAAATATATGTACATAACAAATATATAAATATGGAAGTATTATAAAGAGTTTTATAAAATCTAATCCTTTATTTTATAAAACTTATTTTATAACACAAATGTGGAAGTGGCATGGGAATGAGAAACACATGCTCTAGTCTTAGATTCCTTGACCCATGCTTTCCCATTTCCATATACAAGCAACATGACTCTTTGAGAAACACATTCATGCATTCATACTTCAAAAAATCTGCACAAAAAACCTCTATATTCAGCTGCTACTGCCGTGGGTATTTGGGAGCTTCAAGGGGTTCAAAATTTGATTTTTGCAAGTTTGATTCAAGTGTTAACAAATCCTAACCAAAGTACAAGGTGTTGGTACAAAGTTTGGGGTATAACTACTTGAGGTTTCATAGTTTTGGAGCTCCTTTCATCATCATCTTCATCATCATCTATCAACAAGCTAGGAGAAGGTATAAACACTTTTCTTACTTGTAGTTTGTAAGTATGTTTCACAACTTGATCCTAATTGGGATTTAACTTTAATTGGTTAAAGATTAACATGTTCTAAAATGGTAATTACATGCTTCCGCTTTTAATTGATTCTTAAATGGTTTTAAGTATAATGGAACTTGTTAAATCCCAACATATATCTATAACAAATTTTCGGGTTATCAATTCTGCAATCAAGGCCCTTCTTGTACAGTATCTGGGCTACGTGGTTATTCTTTCCCTACCTCTAACAGACCATAATGCGTATACTCAAGTGGTTCCTACCAAAATTTTCTTTGAATCACTTCATATTCCTTATGTAGTAACATTGGAACTTCTGCATGATTTACTTCAACATAATCACATTGGCCGGGTGTCACTATATCGTACTAAATCGTACGTTCATTCCAATATCACTCCATATGGTCAATGTAACATGATCACTTCAAGTTCTACTCAATTTCATCTAACGGTGCTTTATCTATGCTATCTCAAAACAAAATCTACATAATTAATCTCACGACTTCTCGGTGTGGGTGCGTAGGTTCCGCAGGTCATGCATCAATGCCTAAATGTCCTGAAATTTTCTTCAAAATGTTCGGGTTCAGGTGATGTCGTTAGGTTCCTTTCTAAAAATTCAATCTGGGTGTAAAGACCCGTCCTTATCCATCTGGACAAAATCTTCAACATTTGGTTCCATTGCGATGATCGACTCCAAGTAATGTCTTTGGTATGAGCTAATGCACAGCGGAAGACTTAATTCGTACCTAAGAATAAACATGCTTTAAAATGTCAACATAAAGTTGGTGAGATATAGGTTTTAAAGTCAGCATAAAATATAATAATAGACCACAAGATTTTATGTTATAAACGTTTCTGCAAAGATATTCTATACGTTTGTTGAGCGCCCAGTAACTATACTTAACAGATGTTTTCCGTGCATATTCCCTTTTCAAAGTTATCTCTACACCGTACCAAGTGTAGTAAAACGAAGTACTAAACACCCGTTATGAACTAGCGCTAACTAGCCCGAGTGGGGTTGTCAAACCCGATAGATCTATCAATAGGATTCGCGCTTACATGTTAACCACATGTAACAAATAGTTACCAGACTATTAGGGATATATACAAAGGTACAACTCAACATAGAATATATTTTTAAGCACTTGTGTCTATTTTGAAAAACAAAAGCTGCATGTATTCTCATCCCAAAATATTGAAGAGTTTAAAAATGGGACTATATACTCACCATACTGTATTTTGTAGTAAAAATACATATAACATCATTTAACATGTGCAAGATTGGCCTTTGATTCACGAACCTAAATTAATTATATATTTTTAAATATTGATTAATATCTGTTTAACAATTAAAGTCAATTTATAGTGTACCACAATCCTAATGCTCGAGACTAATATGCAACAGTTAACAAAAATGAATTTGACTCAAAATGATTTCCAAAATTTACATATGATTAAATATCGTCATTTTATATTTTTACAAAATTTATTAGAGTAAATAATAATATAATTCATTTATTAATAAATAAAACTTTATATAAAAATATACTAAAATGATAAGTTAATATTTTATAATAATATTTCCATTAAAAATAATACTTTTTATAAAAATAAAAATTTTAATGTTAATGATAATAAATTGATAGTTTTAATAATAATAATAATCAAAATAATAATTTGATAATTTTTTGATAAAAGTATTAATTATTTTTAATTAATAATAATAATCATAACAATGATAATAATAATAATAATAATAATAATAATAATAATAATAATAATAATAATAATAATAATAATAATAATAATAAAATAATAATTGTGATGATTTTAACGACGTCATAATAATAATAATAATCATTTTTAATAATGAATACAAAAATTCAATTGACTATAACTTCTAATCCGTCCGTCGAATCCATTCGATATCTAAATGAAAAGTTTTTAGTTTTCCGCCACCTTTCCAAAAACATGCATATCATATATTTTATTTCAACCGCATGAGTAACCAATTCAGATTCTATCCTAAAATATATTTTGACAAAATTAAATATAGAAACATGCATGATCCTAAATTCTCAAGCACTAGTCAGGGACACACTAATAATAAATAAAAGTTAAGTTTTGAGTGCTCACGTATCAATATTGAGATTCAATATTGCAGGAAAGAATGTAGACGCAACGGAGATGATAAACACTAGTTTGACTCACGAGCAAAACCCCCGAACATTACCCATAACCTCCATAGCTATAACCCATAATCTCCTTAACTCTATCCCATTCATGAAACCAGTTTTGAAAACATTTGGGCAGAATCCCATCGTAATACTAATATTATCGCTCCCTATATCACTAATATTAATAAGATTTATAATCTTAATATTAATAATAATAATATTAATTTAAATAAATAAATGTATACGGAGTATTATTTTTGATAAAATTGCGCAGAATGTGTTCGAGATTTATAGGCATTTTCAAAATTGATCCCTCCGCCATCGCGGAGGGTTAAGGTATAGTTTTGCCGCGATCGCGGCTTTGTGCTGTCCAGCTCACATTTTAACTTTATCTTTGCCGACATATGATTTATATATATATATATATATATATATATATATATATATATATATATATATATATATATATATATATATATATATATATATATATATATATATATATATATATATATATATATATATATATATATATATATATATATTTAATTTATATAATTAATTAAATATTATATTAAATTTACGTTAATGGTAAAAATATAATTTTTACAAAAATTACTTTTACGTTGTCAAACGACTAATGTCCCGGTTCCGGTTTTTCAAATGAAGTTTCGTACGCTAAGAAAACTAACACTTTACGTTTCGTGACTCGTACCTTTATCAAAAATTAGACTTAAATTAATCAACAACTAACCCACTCAAAATATAACTTAATCTTTTGAACATTGTGGTCATTTACTTTTATAAATCATCGTCTCACTATTTGTTAAAATACATTTTTAAAATAGTGTTTTACTGTAGCAATTCACTGTAGCATTTTGGGTACTGTAGCAATTTGAAAATACTGTAACAAATTAGTGTTTTACTGATTCATCTTAAACGTTTAACTTATCCAAATATCAATCGAATCAATAATCGAATGTTACTATCTTTTACTAAATAACTTGAAATCATATATTGTCATAACCCGTCCTTAACCATAAGAACGAGTTAGATAACGTATGATTTCATTGCGAGGTATTGACCTCTATATGCGACATTTTTAAAAGAACAACTGCATTTATTTTACATTACAAACCATAACTCTTATTTTAATACAAGCTTTAGACAATAAAAAGATGATTATCGTTTAGCGATAATCTTAGACTTACAAACTTTACATGTGATGATAACAATACGATTTCTAGCATATTTTACATTACAATTCCTCGGATATGCAGTTTTATTTTTGACACAAATATGCATACTCAAGATCTTGCTTAAATTCAACATGTTGCAGCGGAAGCTTCTAATTATCACCTGAGAATAGACATGTTTAAAACGTCAACATAAAGTTGGTGAGATATAGGTTTAATGCCGGCAGCAATATATATATATAGACCACAAGATTTCATATATAAACGTTTTAATAAAAATATTCTAAGTGGTTGAGCACTTGGTAACCATACTTAACATTTAATCACGTCGCATATTCCCTTTATTATGAAATCTTACTACCCCGTACCAAGTGTAGTCACAAAACGAAGTACTGTGCAACCGTTGAATACTGGTCGTCCAGTCCGGTTGGGGTTGTCAGGCCCGATAGATCTATCAACAGGATTCGCGTTTACAATACCGCTGTAAATAACAGTTACCAAGCTACAGGGAAGTATGCCAGTGGTACAACTCAACGTAGAATATATTTTTCAGTTACTTGTGTCCATAACGTAAAACATAAAATACATGTATTCTCATCCCGAAATACTTAGAGTTTTAAAAGTGGGACTATATACTCACTTTCGTCTTGAAGATATGTAATTTTGACTTGGTCTCCGATTGATATCACGAACCTATCCATATATAATATATCAATACCTTTTCTTTTTAAACAATCGTCACATATATATACTTATAATACTTTTAATACTTTTAATAATTCCTTAGTCCGTAGTTAGCAGTCCGATGTTAGTAATTCAATTTTAAATGGTTCATTTTTAGGTGTTTAATAAACCCCCAACGAAATAAATAAAACCCCCATCGTATATGTATTGGTCGAGATTAATCTTGACCCACGGTACCGGTGTTGTCAAATGACGTGTTGCGTACATAAAGTACCGGTGTTGTCAAATGACGTGTTGCGTACAATCATGGGAATCTTATGATTAATCTTCTCGTATTGTTTACGGGTGATCCTGAACCATATAAAATTAAATTATGAGTACATATATATGAAATATCATGTTATTTTAAAAATATGTGATTTATTTAATTTTCTCCAATTATTTTCGTAGCTAAACTAGTCTTAGATATCCGATCTCGTTTTGGTCATAGTTTCTTCGTTACAACTCCGTTTTCGTTGGTTCAACTTGCCACTTCCTTGGATCGAGTCCCTCTTTAAGAATATGAACTGTAAATACCTTATTTTGTATTCAAAATCACAGGTCATAGGTCAAACTTTAGTGAAACTTATGAAGTTAATCATTTTTGTTACAAAAATATCATTTAATGACCATTTTTCTAAAAATACTTATACTTTGAATTAAATCATGAAATTTTTATGTGTTAACATATAAGAAATATCATTTTTCCAGAATATAAACCTCCAATTCAAAGTTCAAGATGGTTTTTAATTATCCAACCCAAAACAGCCCCCGGTTACACTCCGACGTCGTAAATTCAGTTTTTAAGGTGTTCTTTGAAAAACCAAGTTATACCTTGTTAAATTAGCATATATTTATGTTATATTACAGGTCTTGAAGTATTTTAAAAGTTAAGTTAGAAGGATCTATTTAGTTTGCAAACAAGTTTGAAAACATTCAAACTATGTTCTTGTTGTTAAAATTTTATACCACAAAATAAGATAGCTATATATATATGAATCGAATAAGGTTATGAACAAAGTTACTACCTCCAGTTACTTGGACAAGATTGCTGTAAAAGAGGAGTAAGAACCTAGAACCAAAAGGGTGATGGAATTGGATGAAAGATTGGAAGTAAGTTTGTGTTCTTGGAAAGGATTCTTGAAGTGTTTTTGTAAAGGTTTTCTTATGGTGTTTAAGGCTTGTTTCTATGGCTAGATCTTCATGGTTTCTTGCTGAATGGTTATGGAGTTTAAGGATCTTGAGAGTGTGTGTGTTTTTAGCTAAAGATTTGAAGTAAAAGTGAATCAAAAATGGAGTACTTCTTACTCCTTAAAAACGTGATCAAGGGGGGGACATGGACAAATTTCAAGCTTGTAATCTTATGTATTTAGTCAAGCAATCATACAAAGTAATTACCTTATACATAAGGCATTGAACAAGGGCTGGTTGGTGGTGATTTGATGTGTATATACCAATAGTAAATAGGTATAGGAGCTAGGTATGATACGAGTACATATACTCTAGATATACGTATAGAAATTTTGTGAAAAATGGAATGAGGATTCAAATATAGCTATCTTTTGTGAATACACTTATATTGTTTTATGTATTTAAGTCCTTAAAAAAGTGATTAAATACATTACTTATACGATATATGTATAAACATTATAGGTCATAAGTATTTATGTCAATTAACGTTACGTATGGTTATCGTTTTGAAAACTTAAGTTAGTAGTTTCAAAATATACTTATAACTTATTGTCATTAATACAAAATAAGATATTATAACATTCTTAGATCATGTTAAATATGTATGTATACATATATATACACAAACGTATAATTATCATATATTGTATAGTTCGTGATATCATCGGTCAAACTAGACGGTCAAACGTTGTGTAAACTCTTTTCAAAAACATAAATCTCATCAATTTGGATTGCTTATCATGTTGGTAAGGTTTAATTTATGTAAATATTATTCTTATAAGTATAAAATGATCGAAAAAGTGCGGGTCATTACATATATATTCAAATAGATATATAAACCAATAAGTTTAATGTACGGTATTATGCAATTAAAACTTTGTTACGTTTTCAAGTTATAGTATATATATGTATCTATTTACATATACTGGTTCGCGAATCGTTGAAAACAACCGAAGGGTAATTGAATAGTTCAAAATTTTGAGATTCAACTTCATAGGCTTTGCTTATCGTGTCGGAAACATATAAAGATTAAGGTTTAAATTTGGTCGGAAATTTCCGGGTCATTACAGTACCTACCCGTTAAAGAAATTTCGTCCCCGAAATTTGATAGAGGACGTCATGGATAACAATAGGAGGGTTTTCATGACGTATATGAGGTAATAATGAAGTTTTATCCTTGTTGAGAGATATAGATAAAATGATTCGATTAAATAAAGCGCACGAGTGAAGTTATCACAAAAGAGTGAAATGAGTAAATAAATATATTCGTTTCAACCGATGACGTAGTTACTATTGACTTCCGGGATTTAAGGGATTTAAAGAAAATCTTACGTAATAAGATTTGGTTTTTCAGCGATCAGGATCTTCTTTGATTTAATGTGGCAATCTATTTCGATTTCTCTGTCGGATATTTTACTATAAATCCACATCCTTCCTTTCCTTACTTCTATACCTCACATCTCCTATTCTTTCTCCTTCAATTTATACCTCAAAGCATTCTCTAAAATGCTCCATCCCGTTCTGATTCTTGTTATACTTCTAACTTCCATATCTTTCATTCTTCTCTTTCATCTACCGCCAGAAGAATCTATTAACTTCTATCATTTCCTCGGAATTATAATGTTTTTAATTCTCCCGTGTCTTTACGTTGCAATACGTATTGATACACACGGTTTGTAAATCCTGGGTGATCGTTAGGTTTTATATCTTCCCTTATACTTCGATGTTCCTGCTTCTGTCTTCTATAATCATTATCATCCACAGTTAATACTCTCTCCTATTTGCTGCGGTTTTTACTCCAATATTTTTCTTTTCGGGGCTTTGTCCCTTCGTTTCTTCTTCCCGTCCTCAAGTCAAGCGAGTAATAGTCCAGAATTCGTAGGTATGAAATTTGGAATGAACATACTAATGCTCTTAGAAACAAATGATAATGGCATGATTTTGATTTGTCAAATTATCATATTATCCTGGAAAAGACCGAATCATCAAAGAAAAATATTTTCCTGATGTGTTTAGAGATTGGATAGAATGTAAGAGCCGTGTAACATGGCACATGATGATGGTACTGTGAATTATCTCATTCCATTAGAAACTCAACATGACTTACTGTAATATAATGACGTTGATCAAGTGTTATTATATTATACTAATTCATGCATCAGTTCCCAACACTACTTCAAAACATTCATATTTTAAACTTGAAGATTTCAGAATTTAAAAATTAACACAATTTCTTTTATGTTGTAGCGCAGATATTACGGAGAGATACATGGTCTCAGATAAGAATAGTTGTGAAAATATCTCCAGAGATATGGAGAATATGTATAACGGAAGATATGAAGATATCTTATAATATTTAAGATGAAATGATGATGAAGAATATCATCTGGAAAGATTTGGAATAATGAGTAGGGTGTTTGCTAACGATTTCAGCAGACACGGAATCATTTGGATTCTTTGAAGGTAGGTTCAGTCCTTGTGATTTATCCACAGCCTCTTTCATACTTCGCTCAATCCATTTTCCAGTTCCAAACTTTCTCTTTTTCTGAGCTTTTCCAACACACTGTACTTTATCGTCAACTTTTGGCTTGTTAAAGTCGTTTACAGTTTTTGCTGCTTCGTCAGCATTTCAAAAACTACTTCATAGTTCAGGGCATTTTTCAGAAACTTCACATTCGAAGTATGTAATTCTTAGGGATAGACGTTATAGGTATGACTGGAGAAGTTCTGCGAGATTTTCAAAATACTGATTACGGTTTCCGTCAAAGAGATGGTGAACTGCTGGTATATCTGCTGATGATGTCGTGGAATATATATGGTTCTCCGGTAACGACGACGAAAAGACAACGTATATATCAAGATTATACTAAGACTAGTCTTACTAAGAAATCGAAATTAACTTGCTGGAGTTGTGACAAAATTGACTACTTTGAAAAGAAGTCATAAGGTTGTTTTTGCTAATGAATGGTAAAGGATTCAATACAGGTACGTGTTAAACTATGAATTTGAGTTTGAGAGTTTTTCAGGTGCATAAATCTTTTCTTTCGTAGATGAAGTGCGGTTGGTTCAACTTCTCGGTTGAGGTGTTTTCAAGAATCATGAAAAGATTTGAACGCATATTGTAATTGTTGAGGTACAAATGAGGTTTAAGATGGAATCAAGTGGCAAACTTGAAGAATTGTTTAGTTTCATAGATTATAATCAATATTTTAATTCATTTTAATTGTCCAAAGTTAGCAGTCCAGTAGTCCAATTGTCCAATAATCCAATATATTCATATATAATATATAATATTTGAATTAATTAATACGTATCATGACCCGTGTACCGGTCTCAGTATTTATCACAACTCAAACTATATATATATTTTGGAATCAACCTCAACCCTGTATAGCCAACTCCAACATTCACATATAGAGTGTCTATGGTTGTTCCGAAATATGTATATAGATGGGTCGATATGATAGGTCGAAACCTTGTATACGTGTCCTGTTATTTAAAGTGTGTATAATAAATAAATATATATCATGACCCATGTACAACGTATTGTCTCAGAATTAATCCGACGTATTGTGTACATGTGTCCAGATTTAAGGTGCGTAAAAGTAAATAACAGAAATTAAATGACAATAAATAAAATTGCGAGAGTGCAAATTGCGATAAATAAAATGTAATACGGAATTAACAGTTAGCTAGGAATAGTTAGCGTGGAATCTTAACTAAATTTCGATTAGTTAATTCGTTTGTTTCTAACAAATTTTAGTTTGTCCAATGTTTCTTCATTATGCCACTTGTTGGATTCTGATAGGTCAAAATCCAAATATGTAATTCGAATGGAAATGGTTGTTCTGTGGTGAACGGATACGTATATCGGTGGTTGTAAATAGGATGGCAAATGACCGTTGAAACAGATTCGGAGAATGTACAGTGTAACTTATTAATGTGAAATCTAAATATTCCTCGAGTACTACCTACCCGTTAAAATATTTTCATCATTAACAGTTTGTACGAAAGAATTTCTAATTACAATCTTTATGAAAATATACTTGCATATATATTTTCTTCGGATGTAATTATGAATTTTTACTGTAGCAAATAGTGATTTTCGAAAACACTGTAGCATTTTGGGTACTGTAGCAATTTGAAAATACTGTAACAAATTAGTGTTTTACTGATTCATCTTAAACGTTTAACTTATCCAAATATCAATCGAATCAATAATCGAATGTTACTATCTTTTACTAAATAACTTGAAATCATATATATTCAAATAGATATATAAACCAATAAGTTTAATATACGGTATTATGCAATTAAAACTTTGTTACGTTTTCAAGTTATAGTATATATATGTATCTATTTACATATACTGGTTCGCGAATCGTTGAAAACAACCGAAGGGTAATTGAATAGTTCAAAATTTTGAGATTCAACTTCATAGGCTTTGCTTATCGTGTCGGAAACATATAAAGATTAAGGTTTAAATTTGGTCGGAAATTTCCGGGTCGTTACACTGGGTCTCATGTCAAGTTGTACGTGTAGCAAGTAGTAATACGATATGTCTTGAGGTGACTCCCAAGTCTTTGGGTATGGCTGAGCATCAGTAGAAGACACTCTAACCTTGTGAAAGGAGATGCCTTCCCGACTTCTCCAATGCCTAAGAGTGTTAGGGACCTAAGTCCAGAAGTGTCGTTAGATCGTCGAGTAGTGGTATAGAATGAAAGAGATAAGCGACGGTCATGAAAGCGTATGGGATACGGGTCAACTTGCGGAAACTAAATAACCTTCTAATGTGCATACGTTGTACGTGGCTAATTAGGGTGAGCTGGGGGGTGGGGCGAGGTGCGGTTACTCCGACAAGTCCTCACATATCCCCTCCTCCGAGGATCAACTTTAGTGGGCGTGTAATCCGAGGGGTACTCTTCCTAGATTGCGTGAAGTAATGTTTCGATCTCTGGAACGGTGGAACGGTAGTAACAGGTGGATTACAATACTAGTCCTTAGGGTTATACGATTGGGAAAAGGGTTCAGAAAAACATCTGAACTAGGAAAGATAAATTTTCCAAGTCGGTATTGTGAATAGCAGACTTGTAGCAAGAAACAACATCAACAATAACCTAGGTAGTCTATTGCAGTGCACAAAACTGTAGTAGATAGTAGTGTCATGCAGTAGTATCAGGTAACTAGTATCATGCAGTGGTAATAAGCAATAACATGCAGTAATATACAACAGTAGCATGCAGCAGTTTCGCAGAAACAAGTAACGATCAAGTTGTAGATTAGTCCTATTAGTGAATCCTACTCGACTCTGTCAAGACACACTAATGCAACCTAATTCCCTACAACCAATGCTCTGATACCAAATGTGACGCCCCGTACAAAATCAACGTGTACGGATCATCAACAACATGATCATTACACGGTTACAACTCTATATGCTATTTAAAAACAAGTTTTGCATTCATGAAAAGATAACGTCTTTACCAACGTCAAATGTTTTACAAAAGATAACGTGCTTCTACGACTACAAAGCATTAACATAAGTACGTGACACAAAGGTCATTACAAAGTCATTGTTCAAATGTAACATAAGTTGTGAATGCAAAGTAAAAGTTCCATGATTGAGACATCTCTAAACAATGCAGCGGAAGTCTAACACAGCGAGTCTGTAATAGCAAGACTATAACAGAAAGTCTAACAGCGGAAGCAACAACGTCTAAGCACCTGAGAAATACATGCTTAAAAATGTCAACACGAATGTTGGTGAGCTATAGTTTGATTGTAATCAGAAATGTAATGTAGACCACGAGATTTCAGTGCTTCAAATCAGCGTTTTAAATCAGTATGATAAAGTATATGCTTATCCGTGGGCACCCGGTAACAAACTTAACAAAGTAATATAAATATCACCCCCTAAAAGTAAACTTAGCGAGTGCGTAAGTTTACGAAGTATTAAACACCCGTTAAATGCTAGCGCGACTAGCCCGAGTGGGGATGTCAAACCCTATGGATCCATATCTAAGATTCGCGTTCACCGGTTCATAAACCAATGACTAAACGTTACCGTGCTAAGGGGAATCTTTGTGGCGTTATATCACCCACACATATATAAAGTTTAAGTACTCGTGTCTAGTATGTAACACATAAAAAGCGCATGTATTCTCAGTCCCAAAATAGTTAAAGTAAAAAGGGAGCTATAACTCACAGTGAAAGTGTGGTAAAGTCGATACGAAATAAGTAAGCAAGTAGTAAGTCGGTCCGAAAGGTCCTCAACCTATGTCAAAGGTAACTAAGTCAGTAAATGGTTCCCAAAAGTTTAAAAGTAAATAAGTTAAGTCTTAAGTATCATCATCATCATAATCATACGTAAAAGATAAAGTAAGTTTTCAACAAGAATAAAGATCGAAACAAGGGGCTGACTTCGGACAGCTGCTACGACCTCTATACAAACTGAAAAGACGCGTGGTCAGTGGCCAAGGCTCCGTATGTGAGTCCTTTTACCGCTTTCAAATTTTCAGATCCTAACTCGATGTCGTTTGACCGTGGCGACAGTTCAATCGCGAGTAGGTCAGAAATTTCAGCACGTCGTTACAAAGGCGTAGTGATTTTCAGAAGGCTATAAATCCTAAACCGTATATCGGATTTAGGCGAGTATTAAACAAAAAGTCATCTACTCAAACCGAACTATCTGGAAATCAACTTTCCAGAAGTCCCAGGAGTCTGATCAGACCCTGAAAAATAGAAAACAAGTGCTCCGGTGGGTTTCTTGGTGCTTGATGCTTATCACGGTTCTCATCCTTGATGCGTATAAGCCTCAAGTGTACAACTTTTTGATGTTTTAGCATCACTATAACCAAGTTTTAACCATAAACACACAACTAAAAGTAAAAACTAACTTTCTATAAGTTTGGAACATCAAAGTTGTCTCTTTATTGTATAAACACAATAAAGCTTCAACCTTTGTCCTTTTGATACAGGTTTATGCATCTTCATCATATGAGATGATGAAGACTTCATTTTTATCACCACAAACATCATAGAAAGGTTCCAAGTAAGTGAGATCTACAATAATAACTTAGATCTCAAGTGTTAAGAAACCCTAAGCTAGAAAGCTTGGATTTTTACAAGATTAATGAGACCATAAGCTAGAAAGCTAAGATCTAGTAAAAGTAATGAGAACATAAGCTAAAAAGCTTAGATCTAAACAAAATAATAAAACCCTAATCTAGAAAGCTTGGATCTTTAATGTTCTTGAAGATCCTTAAAGCAAAAAGCTAGATCTACAAGTTACATGAAGATCATAAACACAAGTTTTGATCTTTTAAAAAAATAAAATAATCTTAAGCTATAAAACTTAGATCCAACAAAATTATGAAGATTTAAAGCTAAAAAGCTTGAATCTTTCATGTTCTTGAGGGATTCAAATCAAAGTTTGAATCTACAAGATGTAACAAGATCAAAAAGCGAAAAAGCTTGATCCTTTGATGATGATGATGATGATGTTGTGACCAAGAAGAAGAAAAAAAGAAATTTAAGAACTTACAATTTTAGTGTGAGAAAGACTAGAGAGAATATTAGAGAGTAAGTGTGTGTGTAAAATGAGAATGAGATCAAGTGTGAAATGAAAGAATAAGACTTGTATTTATAGTGATGGAGGGGTGGTTTGGTGTCTCCAAAACCGTAGGCACCATGGGGGACAAGGGGGACAACTTTTTACTTTTTGCATGGTGATGGTCTAAAGGTGGTGCTTGTTGTTGGGATCCCATGCAACATGTGTAGTAGTGGCTAACAAAAATGCTAGTATGTTGGCTCATCTAAATAGGTTTTTGTCTTACATTTTAATGGGTCATAATTTCATTAAAATTGGGCTAACTTAAAAGTCCATTAGCTAGAGTAGTGTGGCCTTAAGTACATTAAGGTAAAAAGTCCATTAAGACTAACTAGTGCGCATTAGTAAAACACTAAGTGTAATTAAGTAACCAATAAGCCAAGTAATTGTCACTAGAAAATAACAATTAGTTTCAAGTAGTCATAATATTCCAATTATGACCAAAGTTAAACGTATACCAAGTACATAGCTCGTTTCAAACGACAAGTGACGCTAACGGTCGTAAAAGCATTCGAGGATCAAGTTAAGTGATTAAGCACTTAATAACACGTTGTAAGATATTAATGAAAGTAATTAATCATAAATAATGATCCTAGAATATAATCTAACACAGTACGCACAAATACGCAGTTTCGTGAAAGTAATAAGTAAAATTAAAAGTCGAAAAAGTCGGGTCATTACATTACCCACCCGTTAAAGAAAATTTCATCCCGAAATTTTGAGGAGTGACTAACAATGGTACCGAATTTGAAAAAGAAGGAGCGTATCATAGTTCCGAGAGACTCGTGGGCTCAGTAGTGAGCTATTTACCTTGAAAGGTACTTGGGCGTATAAAAGTAAGAATAGGTATATGCCATTAATTAGGTCTCTTGACCTTAAGATTAACAAATTGATTTCGTTTCTTGTTAACATGAATATGTCATCTGAATATATACCCACAAAAGGAAAGATGATGTTTTTAGCCTTACAGGCATCTTCAGTAAGCTGGATGCATGAAATGCATCATGAATGTTACCAAACTCATCTAAAACATTGAGCGCTTATGTCGCAATGCAATGCTGACAGATAGGATGGAAAACATGGTGATCACAACCATGCGATTTGATGTCTGGATTGTGTTAGCCTCAAATTTTACTAACCCCCTTAATTTTGGAAGGAGACCATAGGCATAAAGAACCCGATATTTAAAAAACGTTTGATTCGAATAAATGAATTGAAATTTTTGCTGAAAGTGACTAATCAGACTTACATACAATGCAAGCCATAATTATTTATAGTGTCTTCAGGACGGTCTGAACGAACAATGAAGGATATCACCCAGTTTAACATACTGCATGTGAACTTATCCATGGATGGAATGAAAGCACAGTTCCATAATGTATGCTTTTAGTTACACACTGAAGTTAGGGTTAACATCGACTAGCACAACATATAGTTTCAACCAACGAAGGAAGAAATATATAGAGTAACCACATCAGTGCTATAGATGTTTTAAGCAGTCCCTTCCAAGAGGATAACAAGATTCATAGATTTTTAAAGTAATTTACATCACATTTTCGAAAGAAAATCGCACGAAAGGTGTGATCTTTGAACGAGAGTGAACTCTTCGTACAACGAGCGAGTTGATCTGAATTTATCCTTATACATAAGGGGGTGTGCGGATGAGAAGATACGTGAACCCTTGGTCATACAGAATGGTTTACTTCAAGTGAAAAGAATCTCAAAAATGATTTCTTGTACCTCAACATACTGAATCATAGAGATGATGTTTGCGAGGGTGTTGCGATTAGCCGTGAAATATTGAGAGTAGAAACCCACCTAGTGCCTTTTCTACAATGGGGTGACCACTGAGTGTACCTCAGAAAACTGATTTATCAACCCGCGTTTTTGCCATGTCTAACCTTAAAAGGAACATTTTATGAGCGCAAAGGCTTCCTAACAGATTTTATAAAACTGCCATCCAAAGTGGCTCAAGAGTTTTTAACAAAGATCTTAATGGTAAGATTCATCCCTAACGAAGGGCGAGAAGAAGTGTGATCCATACATGGTGTAGTCTAATACGAAAAAAAACTTTAATAAAATCAACCAAGAAAGTTTTGAAAAACCTTTAAACGTTTGATGTGACAACATAAACGGAACAAAGTTCCTAGTAAATTTAGAAGTATGTACAACGTGTACCATTTTGCACAAAACTATTTGACTTAAGTTAAACAACTCAATAAAGGAGCGATTTTTAAATAATTTGAAGGTATAACTTAGTATGTACTAACCCAAAATAAGTAAGGGTAAATTTATTAACTTAATTATATACATACATATATGATTTTATAAATCGCATAAGTGACAGAAAAAAAATTATTACTTTCATTTGTCCATAAATCTCGTGAGGACCGCACAATAAACATGTAAAAATTTTGATAAACATAGTTTTTCGTATTTCAGAGGTTACGAGTTGAAAAAGATCGAGTGAAAAATCTTTGAATCATCGGGTGTCATGCCACTAGGTAATGAAAACTAATGAATTCAATATAGTTTTGATAATTATCAGGATATAAGTTTTTGGGCCAAAAATGTTCACGTACGAAGTCGTTGCTAAAAAGTGAGGTATGAAGATAGAGCATGAGGACGAGAAGTTAATAGCTTCTTGACTTTGCAAAATGCCAAATAGGTTATGACTAATATTAAAGTCAGAATACTGATGGTGTTAATATCACTAAATGAGAATCCCCTGGAATAAGTCAGGACTTAGAGTTATGTAAGAAAGAGCATCGCTCCAACATGTGTGGCAAATAAGATCCCTGGGGTAACGCAATAATTTTTGAATGGTTTAAGTGTTAGTGGATGCCCAAAGGCTCTGCATGACGTGGCAGTAAGTGCCTTTATCACACACACACACACACACACATGAATCTCTCGATTTTGACGGTTGTAAAGTCTTCATGATGACTTGGATACGAATAACACAAGCAACGAAAATTTTATAGAAATCATTTAAGGTGACAATGTAAGAAAAGAAACGAAGTTCTTAGTAAACTAGAGTTATGTACAACATGTACTATTCTAAGTAAAATATCTTTTGAATAAAAGAATTGATTTGTAAAAGTGAAAGTAAAATTTCATATGTACTAGGCAAAAATAAGTAATTATTTACTTTATTATATATAACATATACGATTTCTAAAATTTGTACGAATGGCAATAAATTTATTTTTATAAAACTTCGAGAGGATCGCACAGTAAAATAGTGTGTGTAAAATTTTGGCAAACAAAATTTTCATATTTAGGAAGTTACAAGTTGGAAAAAGATTGATGAGGATCGAGTAAAAGATTTTTAAAAATTGTGGGTGATATTTGAGCAACAATGTCACGAGGTAATGAAAACTATTGCATTTAAATGTGGTTGATGACTATTAGTAGGGCATAAGTCATTCGATCAAAAATGCTTAAGTGTGAAGCTGTTGCTTATAAGTGAGATACGAATGGGAGAGTATGAGGATGAGAATTAACCATCCATTGATTTTGGAAAATTTTGAACTGGTATGACTAATATAGGAGTAAGAAGAATGATGGTGTGATTTTCATCAAATAAGAAATCTCTCGGAATAAGTTAGGATTTAGAGTCGCGTAAGAATGAGTATCAAATAAGATTCTTGAGTAGTCTTTAATATAGAATCTGGATCGCTGAAGTGACGGGATACAATTTCCTTTATGTATCATTGTGCAAGTTTGTCCATTGTATCGGTTTGTTTCATGGCTAGAAAGTGAGCAGATTTGGTGAGACGGTCAACAATAACCCAGATAGTGTCATAACCGCCTACCGTTTTTGGTAGCTTCGTGATGAAATCCATTGTTATTCCTTCCTATTTCCATTGTTGGGTTTCGGGTTGTTGAAGTAACCCAGATGGCTTTTGGTGTTCGGTCTTTAACCTCAGACACTTCCCAACATAAGTAGCAAAACGCTCTTTTCTCATGACCTTTTGTGCCCTCATGCAACTAATAAGATTCAGCTTCGGGCTACTTCTCTCCCCGTAAACTATTAATGGCTCACCATTCTCGCGAGGTATACGAATAATCTTCTAACTATAAATAACTTTCGCTTTCATCCTTGAAAGCCAGTCCGTTCCAACTATTACATCAAAGCTTCCTAAGCTGATGAGTATTAGGTTAATCCTAAAGTCCATTCCAACTATTACATCAAACTTCCCAAATTGATGGGTGTTAGGTTAATCTTAAGGTTCATTCCAACCAAATCTTATTATACTATCGTGAAAAATTCTATCAATCTTCTCAAATAACATCTGCTTGTGCGTAGGTAACTAATTCTTTCCTACTACTACTTTAAAACTTCCAAGTTTTGTTGACATGAGGTCATCTCCAAATGACCCACCTGTTAATTTTAAGGTACTACCTCAAATTATTCCTCTATCTCTGTCAGCTTACCATTAGCTTGTCCTATAGAATACTTAACTCTCATGGTTGTTAATGGCTTATTAGTCATAACACTAAGGTTCTTAGATATAAGGTTTCTATCGCTGTAGTATTAAACAACTCTGAGACAATAAAATGTTGTGATGAAACGTACCCTAACTAAAATCAGGATCCATGCGAGTCTCCATAGCTGAGATAACGATTGCTCTATCGCAAGTAAGTCCAAAGTTTTTCCTATTTGAGAACTTTTTCCTTAAGTGTCCAGGGTGTCTATATCTATAACAAATTTTTGGGTTATCAATTCTGCAATCAAGGCCCTTCTTGTACAGTATCTGGGCTATGTGGTTATTCTTTCCCTACCTCTAACAGACCATAATGCGTATACTCAAGTGGTTCCTACCAAAATTTTCTTTGAATCACTTCATATTCCTTATGTAGTAACATTGGAACTTCTGCATGATTTACTTCAACATAATCACGCTGGCCGGGTGTCATTATATCGTACTAAATCGTACGTTCATTCCAATATCACTCCATATGGTCAATGTAACGTGATCACTTCAAGTTCTACTCAATTTCATCTAACGGTGCTTTATCTATGCTATCTCAAAACAAAATCTACATAATTAATCTCACGGCTTCTCGGTGTGGGTGCGTAGGTTCCGCAGGTCATGCATCAATGCCTAAATGTCCCGAAATTTTCTTCAAAATGTTCTGGTTCAGGTGATGTCGTTAGGTTCCTTTCTAAAAATTCAATCTGGGTCTCATGTCGAGTTGTACGTGTAGCAAGTAGTAATACGATATGTCTTGAGGCGACTCCCAAGTCTTTGGGTATGGCTGAGCATCAGTAGAAGACACTCTAACCTTGTGAAAGGAGATGCCTTCCCGACTTCTCCAATGCCTAAGAGTTTTAGGGACCTAAGTCCAGAAGTGTCGTTAGATCGTCGAGTAGTGGTATAGAATGAAAGAGATAAGCGACGGTCATGAAAGCGTACGGGATACGGGTCAACTTGCGGAAACTGAACAACCTTCTAATGTTCATACGTTGTACGTGGCTAATTAGGGTGAGCTGGGGGGGGTGGGGCGAGGTGCGGTTACTCCGACAAGTCCTCACATATCCCCTCCTCCGAGGATCAACTTTAGTGGGCGTGTAATCCGAGGGGTACTCTTCCTAGATTGCGTGAAGTAATGTTTCGATCTCTGGAACGGTGGAACGGTAGTAACAGGTGGATTACAATACTAGTCCTTAGGATTATACGAGTGGGAAAAGGGTTCAGAAAAACATCTGAACTAGGAAAGATAAATTTTCCAAGTCGGTATTGTGAATAGCAGACATGTAGCAAGAAACAACATCAACAATAACCTAGGTAGTCTATTGCAGTGCACAAAACTGTAGTAGATAGTAGTGTCATGCAGTAGTATCAGGTAACTAGTATCATGCAGTAGTAATAAGCAGTAACATGCAGTAATATACAACAGTAGCATGCAGCAGTTTCGCAAAAACAAGTAACGATCAAGTTGTAGATTAGTCCTATTAGTGAATCCTACTCGACTCGGTCAAGACACACTAATGCAACCTAATTCCCTACAACCAATGCTCTGATACCAAATGTGACGCCCCGTACAAAATCAACGTGTACGGATCATCAACAACATGATCATTACACGGTTACAACTCTATATGCTGTTTAAAAACAAGTTTTGCATTCACGAAAAGATAACGTCTTTACCAACGTCAAATGTTTTACAAAAGATAACGTGCTTCTACGACTACAAAGCATTAACATATGTACGTGACACAAAGGTCATTACAAAGTCATTGTTCAAATGTAACATAAGTTGTGAATGCAAAGTAAAAGTTCCATGATTTAGACATCTCTAAACAATGCAGCGGAAGTCTAACACAGCGAGTCTGTAACAGCAAGACTATAACAGCAAGTCTAACAGTGGAAGCAACAACGTCTAAGCACCTGAGAAATACATGCTTAAAAATGTCAACACGAATGTTGGTGAGCTATAGTTTGATTGTAATCAGAAATGTAATGTAGACCACGAGATTTCAGTGCTTCAAATCAGCGTTTTAAATCAGTATTTCAAATCAGTATGATAAAGTATATGCTTATCCGTGGGCACCCGGTAACAAACTTAACAAAGTAATATAAATATCACCCCTAAAAGTAAACTTGGCGAGTGCGTAAGTTTACGAAGTATTAAACACCCGTTAATTGTTAGCGCGACTAGCCCGAGTGGGGATGTCAAACCCTATGGATCCATATCTAAGATTCGCGTTCACCGGTTCATAAACCAATGACTAAACGTTACCGTGCTAAGGGGAATCTTTGTGCCGTTATATCACCCACACATATATAAAGTTTAAGTACTCGTGTCAAGTATGTAACACATAAAAAGCGCGCATGTATTCTCAGTCCCAAAATAGTTAAAGTAAAAAGGGAGCTATAACTCACAGTGAAAGTGCGGTAAAGTCGATACGAAATAAGTAAGCAAGTAGTAAGTCGGTCCGAAAGGTCCTCAACCTATGTCAAAGGTAACTAAGTCAGTAAATGGTCCCCAAAATTTAAAAGTAAATAAGTTAAGTCTTAAGTATCATCATCATCATAATCATACGTAAAAGATAAAGTAAGTTTTCAACAAGAATAAAGATCGAAACAATTGGCTGACTTCGGACAGCTGCTACGACCTCTATATAAACTGAAAAGACACGTGGTTAGTGGCCAAGGCTCCGTATGTGAGTCCTTTTACAGCTGTCAAATTTTCAGATCCTAACTCGATGTCGTTTGACCCTAGCGACGGTTCAAGCGCGAGTAGGTCAGAAATTTCAGCACGTCGTTACAAAGGCGTAGTGATTTTCAGAAGGCTATAAATCCTAAACCGTATATCGGATTTAGGCGAGTATTAAACAAAAAGTCATCTACTCAAACCGAACTATCTGGAAATAAACTTTCCAGAAGTCCCAGGAGTCTGATCAGACCCTGAAAAACAGAAAACAAGTGCTCTGGTGGGTTTCTTGGTGCTTGATGCTTATCACGGTTCTCATCCTTGATGCGTATAAGCCTCAAGTGTACAACTCTTTGATGTTTTAGCATCACTATGACCAAGTTTTAACCATAAACACACAACTAAAAGTAAAAACTAACTTTCTATAAGTTTGGAACATCAAAGTTGTCTCTTTATTGTATAAACACAATAAAGCTTCAACCTTTGTCCTTTTGATACAAGTTTATGCATCTTCATCAGATGAGATGATGAAGACTTCATTTTTATCACCACAAACATCATAGAAAGGTTCCAAGTAAGTGAGATCTACAATAATAACTTAGATCTCAAGTGTTAAGAAACCCTAAGCTAGAAAGCTTGGATTTTTACAAGATTAATGAGACCATAAGCTAGAAAGCTAAGATCTAGTAAAGTAATGAGACCATAACCTAAAAAGCTTAGATCTAAACAAAATAATAAAACCCTAAGCTAGAAAGCTTGGATCTTTAATGTTCTTGAAGATCCTTAAAGCAAAAAGCTAGATCTACAAGTTACATGAAGATCATAAATACAAGTTTTGATCTTTTAATAAAATAAAGTGATCTTAAGCTATAAAACTTAGATCCAACAAAGTTATGAAGATTCAAAGCTAAAAAGCTTGAATCTTTCATGTTCTTGAGGGATTCAAATCAAAGTTTGAATCTACAAGATGTAACAAGATCAAAAAGCTAAAAAGCTTGATCCTTTGATGATGATGATGATGATGATGATGTTGTGACCAAGAAGAAAAAAAAAAAGAAGAAGAAGAAATTTAAGAACTTACAATTTTAGTGTGAGAAAGACTAAAGAGAATATTAGAGAGTAAGTGTGTAAAATGAGAATGAGATCAAGTGTGAAATGAAAGAATAAAGCTTGTATATTTATAGTGGTGGAGGGGTGGTTTGGTGTCTCCAAAACCGTTGGCACCATGGGGGACAAGGGGGACAACTTTTTGCTTTTTGCATAGTGGTGGTCTAAAGGTGGTGCTTGTTGTTGGGATTTCATGCAACATGTGTAGTAGTGGCTAACAAAAATGCTAGTATGTTGGCTCATTTAAATGGGTTTTTGTCTCACATTTTAATGGGTCATAATTCCATTAAAATTGGGCTAACTTAAAAGTCCATTAGCTAGAGTAGGGTGGGCTTAAGTCCATTAAGGTAAAAAGTCCATTAAGACTAACTATTGCGCATTAGTAAAACACTAAACGTAATTAAGCAACCAATAAGCCAAGTAATTGTCACTAGAAAATAACAATTAGTTTCAAGTAGTCATAATATTCCAATTATGACCAAAGTTAAACGTGTACCAAGTACATAGCTCGTTTCAAACGACAAGTGATGCTAACGGTCGTAAAAGCATTCGAGGATCAAGTTAAGTGATTAAGCACTTAATAACACGTTGTAAGATATTAATGAAAGTAATTAATCATAAATAATGATTCCAGAATATAATCTAACACAGTACGCACAAATACGCAGTTTCGTGAAAGTAATAAGTAAAATTAAAAGTCGAAAAAGTCGGGTTGTTACAAAGAAGAATCCTCGACACAGTATAACTCGCCCCGACTTTTTTAAAAATCCTTATATTGTCGTTCGTCCTGAATCGGTTATGGTTCCGGGACAAGTGTTTTACATCGTCCCTGTTAAAATACAATACAAATATAGTATTATAGAATAATATGGAATTAGTAAATGTATATTGGAAAAATATCTAGATATTAATATGTATAAGAAAATATCTAGATATTAGAATATGAAAGAAAAATCTAGATATTTGTAGGTTGTAGAAATATCTAGATATTTATATATCTATGAAAATATCTAGCATCTAGAAACTTTCATGGAGTAGTATAAATAGGGGTGAGGATTTCATTTGTGTGTAAGTTGTGAGTAAGGAGTGAAGAAGTGAAGAGGAGTTAGAAGAAGAAGTTGTGAAGAAGTAAAGAGTGTGAGTTGAGTTCATAATATTGTAATTGTATTTTGTATTAATAAAAGTGTTCTTTGTTAATTTTCCCGGTTAAGCCTCAGTTTGTGTTTAAGTTCTTAGTGCACTTATGTTGTATCTATTATATGGCCGGCTTTGCCGCCTAAGTGATATATGGTCGGTTATACCGCCTGAACGATATATGGCCAACACTGTCACCTAAGTATTATTGTGCACTAAGGATTCATAAAATTAAAGGCTAACCAACGTCAAAGTGTTGGTGTAGTATGTGTAGAATAATCTAGGTCCTCTATAGTGGGTGTGTTGGGCTTGTCAAAGCTTCCAACAATTGGTATCAGAGTGGGTCGTTCATGACCATTTCTAGTGGAGGAAATCATCGGTAAACGTTGGACGTTTACATCGGCTTGTTAACACCAAGGCTCGAAGGGAGATTCTGTCGGAGCACAGTTTGGAACTGTGAAAGCTCATTGGTCTGGGACTAAGCTTACTTGACGTTGGATGTCATGATGACAGATTTTACAAGTACGAGCAGTGGAATTAAGAGCCTCAATAACCATAACTATGGTTATTGGAAGACTTGTATAGAATCATACCTGCAAGGACAGGATTTATGGGACATAGTTGCTGGTAGTGACATGACGCCTCCACCGAAAGAAGATGCCGAAGCCTTAAAGAAATGGAACATCAAGGCCGGGAAGGCTTTATTCATACTAAAGACTACAATCGAGGAGGATCTATTGGGGCACATCCGTGATGAGAGAACACCAAAGGCAGCTTGGGAAACTTTTGAAAAATTATTTTCAAAGAAGAATGAAGCACTCCTCCAGCTCTTGGAAAATGAGCTCGAGGGTATCTCACAAGGAAGTTTAACTATTTCCCAGTATTTCACCAAGGTGAAATCTATTTGCCGTGAGATATCTCAACTTTCTCCCGAAGAGAAAGTGAGTGATGAAAGGATGAAGAGAATTATCATCCATGGCTTAAGATCCGAATATAATGGATTTATAGCAGCTATGAGAGGATGGCCTACTCAACCATCATTAATAGAACTGGAAAATTTATTGGCTAACCAAGAGGCATTAGCCAAGCAGATGAATGAAGTAAGCATAAAAGGCGAAGAAGAGGCACTCTTCACCAATAAGAAGAAAGCTACCTCTCGAAGGCAAGAAGTGACGAAAGAAAGTCAGACATATGGATGGAAGAGTCACCCAAAGTCAAAAGGCAACGCTTCAGGGGGAGCTCAACAAGGAAGAAGAGATCATCGCCAACAACATGGAGAAAATGATAAGAGAAAGAATGGTGAATGCTTCAATTATGGCAAGAAGGGTCATTTTGCTCGAGAATGTAGATTCCCCAGAAGGCGAACTTTCGAAGGAAATGTGGCTACCGCAAGAGATGAGAAGAAATCGGTCACATTTGAAGCAACCATTAATGAGGAAACATGGGATGCAGAAGCTGGATTCTCTGGTGAAGCTGGCAAGGATGATCAAGCTCTTGCAGCAATCTTAAAGTCAACAATAAACTACAAAGATGATTGGATCATCGATTATGGGTGCTCAAATCGTATGACCAATGATGAGACGAAGCTGCAAGAAATGGATGATTACAAAGGAAAGAGAGTCGTATTGACAGCCGACAATTCAAGGTTGTCTATTTCTCACATTGGAAAGACAATAATTCCAAATGAAGGCGGCTCTCATAAGCTCCAACTCGAGAAGGTGTATCTTGTCCCTGGCCTAAAGAAAAATTTACTGTCAGTATCACAATTGACATCAGAAGGGAATTATGTGCTCTTTGGACCAGAGGATGTCTCTGTATTCAAGAGAGTGAAGGTGGTTGGCAATCCAATTATACAAGGAAGAAGAATAGAGTCGGTCTATGTACTATCTGCTGAAACAGCATATGTGGATAAGACTCGAAAGAATGAGACGGCTGATCTTTGGCATGAACGTCTTGGGCATGTGGGCTACAACAAGTTAAAGGAGATGATGGTGAAAAACATAGTAAATGGGCTTCCTCAAATTGATATCCGAACAGATACAATATGTGCTGGATGTCAATTTGGCAAAGCTCACCAATTGCCATTCAAGGAGTCAGCGCATCAGTCCAAGACACCACTAGAGCTCATACACTCAGATGTCATTGGCCCAGTGAAACAAATATCACTTGGAGGTATGACGTATATGGTGACATTCATTGATGACTTCTCAAGGTATGTGTGGGTTTACTTCATGAAGGAAAAGTCGGAGACTTTTCAGAAGTTTAAAGAGTTCAAGAAGAAGATAGAAAGTGAGCTCAATAATAAGATTCGATGCTTACGCACATATAATGGAGGAGAATATTTATCGACTGAGTTCAATATCTATCTTGAGAAGCATAAGATTAGAACACAATTAACTTGTCCCAATACTCCACAACAGAATGGAGTGGCAGAACGTAAGAATTGTCACCTTGCCGAAACTTGTCGAAGTATGCTTCTTACCAAACTTGTCGAAGTATGCTTCATGGTAAGAATGTACCAGGAAGATTTTGGGTCGAATGTATGAGGACGGCATCATACGTGATTAATAGGCTTCCACAAACAAAGTTGGGGTATATTTCATCATATGAAAGATTATGGAAGATCAAGCCAACCGTCAACCATCTCAAGTTTTTTGGATGTGTATGCTACGTCTTCGTGCCAGATCATCTACGAAGCAAATTTGATAAGAAGGCAATTCGGTGCATTTTTGTTGGTTATGATGAATCAAGAAAAGGATGGAGATGTTGTGATCCAAATACTGAAAAGTGTCATACTTCAAGAAATGTGGTATTTGATGAAGCTTCTTCATGGTGGTCACCTCAAAAGATAGAGATTCCAGAATCTCATGGATTAGAAGAAGTTCCAGAAGAAAAAGAAGAACGTAAAGAGCACACAGTGGATCCAAATAAAGAAGGAGAAGAGTCGTACTCTAAGGAAACGAGTCCATGGAAAACTGGGGTACATCAATCTACATTCGAAGAGGTTCGTCCAAGCCAAATGGATGTCGAGGAGCATGTACAAGAATTACAGAAATCAACAAGGCCAAGACAACCTAATCCAAGGTATGTCAATGCTGCTCATGTGGATGAATCAATACCTATTGAGCCTTCAATCTATGAAGAAGCATCACAAAATAGAGAGTGGCAGAAAACAATGGAAGAAGAAATTAATGCACTAAAAGAAAACCGGACATGGAGTTTAGTTCCAAAGCCAAAAGATGTCAAACCAATATCTTGTAAGTGGGTTTACAAGGTGAAGACTCGATCAGATGGCACCATTGAAAGGTATAAAGCTCGACTTGTTGCTCGAGGTTTTTCTCAATAATATGGGCTGGATTATGAAGAAACCTTTAGTCTAGTGGCAAAGATCACAACAATTCGAGTTCTACTAGCTTTAGCTGCTAGCAAATCTTGGAAGTTGTGGCAGATGGATGTCAAGAATGCTTTCCTACATGGAGAACTTGACAAAGATATTTATATGGAGCAACCAAGAGGCTTTGAGAACAAGATCCATCTTGAGTATGTCTACAAATTAAAGAAGGCACTATATGGTTTAAAGCAGGCTCCAAGAGCTTGGTACGGGAAGATTGGCGAGTTCTTGGTACAAAGTGGTTTTACAGTTGCTCATTCAGACTCAAGTTTATTTGTGAAACATGATCAAGGAAAACTAGCCATAGTGCTAGTATATGTGGATGACTTAATCATCACGGGAGATCATTGTGAGGAGATCCAAAGAACAAGAGAGAATCTTTCTACCAGATTTCATATGAAGGAGCTTGGAGAACTCAAACATTTTCTTGGACTCGAAATAGAGCAGAAAAGAGAAGGATTATTTCTTGGACAACAAAAATATGCGCGAGATATTTTACAAAAGTACAGGATGCTTAATTGTAAACCTATCTCAACTCCTATGGATCCGAATGTAAAACTACGAGCAGATGAAGGAAAAAGTGTACAAGATGTTACCATGCATCGAAAGTTGGTCGGAAGTATTATTTATCTAACACTAAGCCGACCAGATATATCTTATGCAGTTGGATTGGCTAGTCGATACATGAGCAATCCAAGGAAGCCTCACCTTGATGTTGTACGACACATCTTAATGTATGTTAAAGGCACTATTAACTTTGGCATTTTGTACAAGAAAACAAAAGAATGTCACGTGACTAGATATTGTGACGCCGATTACACTGGAGACTATGATACACGACGGTCAACAACTGGATACATGTTTAGTCTTGGATCGGGAGTAATATCATGGTGCAGCAAGAGACAACCAACTGTATCCTTATCAAGCACTGAAGTAGAATATCGATCGGAAGCATCAGCAACACAAGAAATTACTTGGTTGAAGCAACTAATGGAAGATCTTCATCAATCTACAGATTATCAAGTAAAACTTTTCTGCGATAATCTATCAGCTATTCGATTAGCAGAGAATCCAGTCTTCCATGCAAGAACAAAACATATAGAAGTGCACTATCACTATGTTCGCGAGAAAGTCCTTGAAGGGGAGATCAAGATGATGCCAACAAAGACAGATGAACAGGTTGCAGATATATTCATCAAGAGCCTAAGTAAACCGAAGTTTACAAAATTCAGAGAAGCACTTGGAATGGTCTACAAGACATCGTTGAAAGAAAATTTGCATTGAGGGGGAGTGTTAAAATACAATGCAAATTTAGTATTATAGAATAATATGGAATTAGTAAATGTATATTGGAAAAATATCTAAATATTAATATGTATAAGAAAATATCTAGATATTAGAATATGAAAGAAAAATCTAGAAATTGAATTGTAAAAGAAAAATCTAGATATTTGTAGGTTGTAGAAATATCTAGATATTTATATATCCATGGAAATATCTAGCATCTAGAAACTTCCATGGAGTAGTATAAATAGGGGTGAGGATTTCATTTGTGTGTAAGTTGTGAGTAAGGAATGAAGAAGTGAAGAGGAGTTAGAAGAAGAAGTTGTGAAGAAGTAAAGAGTGTGAGTTGAGTTCATAATATTGTAATTGTATTTTGTATTAATAAAAGTGTTCTTTGTTAATTTTCCCGGTTAAGCCTCAGTTTGTGTTTAAGTTCTTAGTGCACTTGTGTTGTATCTATTATATGGCCGGCTTTGCCGCCTAAGTGATATATGGTCGGTTATACCGTCTGAACGATATATGGTCGACACTGTCGCCTAAGTATTATTGTGCACTAAGAATTCATAAAATTAAAGGCTAACCAACGTCAAAGTGTTGTTGTAGTGTGTGTAGAATAATCTAGGTCCTCAATAGTGGGTGTGTTGGGCTTGTCAAAGCTTCCAACAGTCCCAAACAAAACCGTGCATTCTCTGATGAAAAAGATAAGTCAAAAAGTTGACCAAGCCTCTCCACAACAAACCGAGTCTCCAAACACCGGTGAAGACTACAAACATAGTTCAAAACAAACCTCGCCATGTAAATTATGGGCAGGAACAACACCATTGTACAGTTTTGGGTCGAGCTCATGTGACTGTACTGACACGTCACCTCAGGTTGAAGAAAGGCCTGAAGGATCTGTTTTAGATGATGTGGTGGACGATAGTTTGACTTTGACTTTTCTAGCTAGAAACTATTATCTAAATAGTAACAGGTCAACAGTATGTTCAATGCCTACAGATTATGGTCAACAACCAAGGAGTGATAAACAAGTAAAGAATTTGAAATCCTGCATGAAGAAAGAGGGTGGTTTCCGTGTTTTGCCCAACCTGAGAGTGAGTTTTGATGTTACTACATTGATCGAGTATTAAAAATGAACTTGTGTTGTCAATATTCATTACTCCATTTCTGTAAAACACATCGAAAAATTGTAGATATTCATGTTTTGTTAGATCACATTAGTAAAACAGAAAAATCTACCGTCCTTTGCATTATAAGATTTAAAATTTCATGATTTTAATGTTCTGACTCAATTAGTCTTTATTGGGTCTGGCAGTTGGGTAATGGGTCAAAATAGATTCACAACAATCCAGGTCATGGCAAGCCACAAACACGTATCTATCATTTCAGTAGTATTTGGTGTATTACAAACTAATCATATGATTACATAAACTCTATTAATATAATTAATTATTCAAGTACCTTTTTAAAAAGTGACTCAAGAGGTTTATGCACCGGGATATACTTCAGGTGACATTTGAGTTTTGATCCGTTTGATCTATGCGACCCGCTTCCGTTTTAGGTAAACCTTCTAACTTAACTTATTTGAATTTCAACGAAAATAACAAAATCAGCCCATTTATGTGCAAATGGGTCAAAATTGCCACCTATACCAACTACAAACAAACAAAAGGTCGCAAAAATCGTATATACAAACAATGAGAAAAGAAACAGGATACAAATTATATAAGGACCATTATTAAATTCACTGATTAATAGTAAATACAAAAAATTAAACTAAACAAATTACTTCATTCAGTCCTCACAGTTACCTTAGAATCTGTTCTTTGTGAATTTCTTGAGGGAGAGGTTGATCCTCTTGATGAACTATGTCCAAAAAGATTCATTTTACTAAGCGTTATTAAGGCGTAACTGTTCGATGTATAAAACGTGAACTATCGATTGAAGTGGAAGTCGTTCGTTTTGTGCAGCATGTCCAAACAGATTTATTTTACTAATCTTCTTCGAAAACGAGCTCATAAATTTTCTTGAGTTAGATTTTTCCATATCGTTTTTCATACACACATGTTCTTTCTCCCGGTTTTCTCTTCTTAACGAAGCATAATTATCTTTTGGTGACATGGTAATTTTGGATTGTCACCGAGCTCAGAGCAGTATCAGGCGTTTTTAAGCCGTAATTGTTCAATGTATGACACGTGGACTATTTATTGAAGTGGAAGTCGTTCGTTTTGTGCAGCATGTGCACCCGCTTCTGGTGAAAGTTTCTGGAAATCGATTAATTGACATAGCTTCTTTTTCTCTTGTTCTGTTAAACCCTGATGAGCCTGCAAGTTTTGTTTTTTACCATTTATAAGCAAATGGATCGTAATTACGGGCCAAAACGGGTAACTTCTACCACGTGTCAAAACGGGTACTGCAGGTGAAATGAGCTGGGTTTGTGTCGACCCACAAACAATTCTTATTCTGTATTTATAATTATTTGGTATTTATATAGCAGAAATTAATGGATAGTATATGATCAAAAAGCTATGTTATAACAATGAAATCTATAGATAAAATATAAAAAGTAATAAAGATGTCAAGGTCTTACCCATTAACCTTTTTTCCTGCTCGACACATTGGGCCTTTTCATTTTAGTCAAATTTATGGTTTGAACTTGACCAACTTGACCTGTTTTATATAAATAAGTAAAAGTGCTCATAAATGTGGCAAAATTGCCACATTGATCTAAACACCTCTAATTTTGTTTTTGTCTTTTATCCTCTGTTTATTCTGACCAATTACTCAGATTCGATCAATTCCCAACCCGAAAATGGATGTGGTACTTTTCAAGAGCTCCCTACTCCTACTCGTCGAAATATCACCTTTAAAGGTTTGTCTCATTTTTATAGGTTTCATGTTTTCCTTGTCAATGATAACTAATTGCCAGTTATATAAAATAAAACACGGTTACTGTTTGTTAATCGTATCTTGCAATGTTTAGGGAAAAAGTCTTCAATTTTAACACCAACAAAACTGGCTTCATCAGTAGCCCTACCATTCGCGTTTGTAAAATCATGTGGTATGCAAGGAGCTGTTACTTTAAACGACATAAACCAGAAGATTCTCACTCCACCCCCATCAAAATCAAAGAAAAATCATGAAGATATTGCAAAATCATATCCTACTTCAGCTTTTTCGGGTAAACCGGTTGTTGGTAAAACCAAGATTCATACCGGAGGAGGAAAAGGTAGCATTACAATCATGAGAACCAAAGGGTGATTAAGTAAAAGTGGTTCGGGTTCTTTTGGTAATCGTTTTTTGAGGGTTGCTCTGTTTTTTCATGGAGATAACTTTTTATATTAATTAAGTTGAAAAAAAGAAACATTTTGTGGTGAAAATGGAGCTATCCTATTTTGTAAAGTATTAGTAGTAGTATCTTCATGGGAGATTCCTGTTTTATTACCTTGAGTTGACTGGAATCTATTTGGATCTTTTTTGTCTTAGAGATCCTTCAACCATTTTGTTGTATTTAGGAGTAAAATGATGTGTTCTTTATTACTCCGTATTGTATTTTGTATGTTATTATTGTTGCTTCTTTGTTCATTTCCTATGGTCTAATCGCCTTAATATTGTGCTTTCTTTTGGTGATCATAATAAACTTGCTATATTCAGTTTCAAGTGTTTCACAAGAGATGATCTCGATTTTAAGGTCAGAGTATAAAAGGAATAAAAGCAAGTAAAAAAAGAGTAGTAAGAAATTGATTGTTGAAATGTTTCATAAATTGCACGCTTAAGGATAAAGTTTACTTGGCTAATGCTAACCGGGAAGGAAAATTATTTCTACCCAGATGTATGTGGGCTTTATAATTAAGTTATTTTGTGATATATCTGATCAATCCTTTGACCAACACAAGATAGATAATCCTGCTAGTGAGTTTTGAACTTGAAATTTGTTACGAGGATATAATGACTCTTACTGTTAGGCTATTGTGATGTTTTGAAATGTATCAATCCAACTAATAGTTTTCATATTTTAGGCTTCATGATATGTTATGAATTGGTGCAGTAAAAGAATGGGAAATTGTAGGACTATCTTTTTTATGAGTATTTTGGGTGTTTTTCTTTGCTAAAAAGTAAAAAGTCAAAAGTTAAAAAGGTAAATTTAAAATTGATGTCTCTTGTTCTCTGTCATGGATGGATGATTGATCAAAGGCCGTCTTAAAAGCTCATAATGACCATTAAGAATTTAAGAATATTACCACCAAAAAAGAGCAAAAAACTATTACTTTTTAAAGTTGATTTTGAGAAAGCGTACGATTCGGTGAATTGGAATTATTTATTCTGTATGTTGTCTTCTCTTGGTTTCTTTAAAGTGGTCCACGGTTGATCCGTCATGACTGCTGGTGCACCGGCAATTTCGGGTTGTCACTTAGCTCAGAACAGTATAAGGCGTTTTTAAGCCGTAACTGCTCGATGTATAAAATGTGAACTATTGATTGAAGAGGAAGTCGATCGTAATTATAAGCAAATGGGTCGTAATTACCACCTAGAATTTCGAAGTACTAGGTTTGTATCTACAAACGGGTCATAATTGTTGGAAGCTTCGACGAGCCCAACACACCCACTATTGAGGACCTAGATTATACTACACTCACTACACCAACACTTTGACGTTGGTTAGCCTTTAATTTTATGAATCCTTAGTGCACAATAATAGTGAGGCGACAGTGTCGACCACATATCATTCAGGCGGTATAACCGACCATGTATTACTTAGGCGGCAGAGCCGACCATATAATAAGAACAACAAAAGTGCACTAAGAACTTAAACACAAACTAAGGCTTGATCGGGAAACTTAACAAAAACACTTATATTAAATTACAATTACAATATTACTTACAAGCTTTATCTTCTCTACTTTCGCTAACTCACACTCTTCTTCTCTTCTTCACAACTCACTTCTTATTTCACTCTCACAACTTCACACAACACAAATGAAATCTCCTCCCATATTTATACTACTCCATGGAACATTCTAGAACCTAGATATTTCCATGGATATATAAATATCTAGATATTTCTACAACCTACAAATATCTAGATTTTTCTTTTACATTTCAATTTCTAGATTTTTCTCTCATATTCTAATATCTAGATATTTTCTTATACATATTAATATCTAGATATTTTACCCGTATACATTTACTAATTCCATATTATTCTAAATTTGCATTGTATTTTAACACTCCCCCTCAATGCAAATTTCCTTCCAACGATGTCTTGCAGACCATTCCAAGTGCTTCTCTGAATTTTTCAAACTTTGATTTACTTAGGCTCTTGGTGAATATATCTGCAACCTGTTCATCTGTCTTTGTTGGCACCATCTTGATTTTTCCTTCAAGGACCTTCTCACGAACATAGTGATAGTGCACTTCTATATGTTTTGTTCTTGCATGGAAGACTGGATTTTCTGCTAGTCGTATAACTGATAGGTTATCGCAAAGAAGATTTACTTGATAATCTGTTGATTGATGAAGATCTTCCATTAGTTGTTTCAACCATGTAATTTCTTGTGTTGCTGATGATGCCGATCGATATTCTGCTTCAGTGCTTGATAATGATACAGTTGGTTGTCTCTTGCTGCACCATGATATTACTCCCGATCCAAGACTAAACATGTATCCAGTTGTTGACCGTCGTGTATCATAGTCTCCAGCGTAATCGGCGTCACAATATCCAGTCACGTGACATTCTTTATTTTTCTTGTATAAAATACAAAAGTTAATAGTGCCTTTAACATACCTTAAGATGCGTCGTACAGCATCAAGGTGAGGCTTATTCGGATTGCTCATGTATCGACTTACCACTCCAACTGCATAAGATATGTCTGGCCGGCTTAGTGTGAGATAAATAAGACTTCCGACCATCTTTCGATACATGGTAACATCTTGAAGACTTTTTCCTTCATCTGCTCGTAGTTTTGTATTCGGATCCATCGGAGTTGAGATAGGTTTGCAATTAAGCATTCCGTACTTTTGTAAAAGATCTCGCACATATTTCTGTTGTCCCAGAAATAATCCTTCTCTTTTCTGCTCTATTTCGAGTCCAAGAAAATGTTTGAGTTCTCCAAGTTCCTTCATATGAAATCTGATAGACAGATTCTCTCTTGTTCTTTGAATCTCCTCATAGTGATCTCCCGTGATGATTAAGTCATCCACATATACTAGCACTATGGCTAGTTTTCCTTGATCTTGTTTCACAAATAAACTAGAATCTGAAGGAGCAACTGTGAAACCACTTTTTACTAAAAACTCGCCAATCTTCCCGTACCAAGCTCTTGGAGCCTGCTTCAAGCCGTATAGTGCTTTCTTTAATTTGCAGACATGGTCAGGATGGGACTTGTTCTCAAAGCCTCTTGGTTGCTCCATATAAATTTCTTTGTCAAGTTCTCCATGTAAGAAAGCGTTCTTGACATCCATCTGCCACAGCTTCCAAGATTTGCTAGCGGCTAAAGCTAGTAGAGCTCGAATTGTTGTGATCTTCGCCACTGGACTAAACGTTTCTTCATAATCCAGCCCATATTGTTGAGAAAAACCTCTAGCAACAAGTCGAGCTTTATACCTTTTAATGGAGCCATCTGATCGAGTCTTCACCTTGTAAACCCATTTACAAGATATTGGTTTTACATCTTTTGGCTTTGGAACTAAACTCCATGTCTGGTTTTCTTTTAGTGCATTAATTTCTTCTTCCATCGCTTTCTGCCATTCTTGACTTTGTGCTGCTTCTTCATAAGTGGAAGGCTCAATAGGTATTGATTCATCCACATGAGCAGCATTGGCATACCTCGAATTAGGTTGCCTCGGCCTTGTTGATCTCCGTAATTCTTGCACATGCTCCTCGGCATCCATTTGCTTGGACGAACCTCTTCGAATGTAGATTGATGTACCCCAGTTTTCCATGGACTCGTTTCCTTAGAGTACGATCCATCTCCTTCTTTAATTGGATCCGATATGTGCTCTTTATGTTCTTCTTTCTCTTCTGGAACTTCTTCTAATCCATGAGATTCTGGAAGCTCTATCTTTTGAGGTGACCACCATGAAGAAGCTTCATCAAATACCACATTTCTTGAAGTATGACACTTCCCAGTATTTGGATCACAACATCTCCATCCTTTTCTTGATTCATCATAACCGACAAAAATGCACCGAATTGCCTTCTTATCAAATTTGCTTCGTAGATGATCTGGTACGAAGACGTAGCATACACATCCAAAAACCTTGAGATGGTTGACGGTTGGCTTGATCTTCCATAATCTTTCATATGGTGAAATATATCCCAACTTTGTTTGTGGGAGTCTGTTAATCACGTATGAAGCCGTCCTCATACATTCGGCCCAAAATTTTCCTGGTACATTCTTACCATGAAGCATACTTCGAAAGGGTTCAGCAAGATGACGATTCTTACGTTCTGCCACTCCATTCTGTTGTGGAGTATTAGGGCAAGTTAATTGCCTTCTGATCTTGTGCTTCTTAAGATAGATATTGAACTCGGTTGATAAATATTCTCCTCCATTATCTGTGCGTAAGCATCGAATCTTAGTATTGAGCTCACTTTCTACCTTGTTCTTGAACTCTTTAAACTTCAGAAAAGTCTCCGACTTCTCCTTCATGAAGTAAACCCACACATATCTTGAGAAGTTATCAATGAATGTCACCATATATTTCATACCTCCAAGTGATGTTTGTTTCACTGGGCCGAAAACATCTGAGTGTATGAGCTCTAGTGGTGTCTTGGACTGATGCGCTGACTCCTTGAATGGCAATTGGTGAGCTTTGCCAAATTGACATCCAGCACATATTGTATCTGTTCGGATATCAATTTGAGGAAGCCCATTTACTATGCGTTTTACCATCATCTCCTTTAACTTGTTGTAGCCCACATGCCCAAGACGTTCATGCCAAAGATCAGCCGTCTCATTTTTTCGAGTCTTATCCACATAAGCTGTTTCAGCAGATAATACATAGACCGATTCTATTCTTCTTCCATGCATAACTGGATTGCCAACCACCTTTACTCTCTTGAATACGGACACAGCTTCTGGTCCAAAGAGCACATAGTTCCCTTCTGCTGTCAATTGTGGTACTGACAGTAAATTCTTCTTTAGGCCAGGGACAAGATACACCTTCTTGAGTTGGAGCTTATGAGAGTCGCCTTCATTTGGAATTATTGTCTTTCCAATGTGAGAAATAGACAACCTTGAATTGTCGGATGTCAACACGACTCTCTTTCCTTTGTAATCCTCCATTTCTTGCAGCTTCGTCTCATCATTGGTCATATGATTTGAACACCCAGAATCAATGATCCAATCATCTTTGTAGTTTATTTTTGACTTTAAGGTTGCTGCAAGAGCTTGATCATCCATGTCAGCTTCAACGGAGAGTCCTGCTTCTGCATCCCATGTTTCCTCATTAATGGTTGCTTCGAATGTGACCTCTTTCTTCTCATCTCTTGCGGCGGCCACATTTCCTTCAAAAGTTCGCCTTTTGGGGAATCTACATTCTCGAGCAAAATGACCCTTCTTGCCACAATTGAAGCATTCACCATTCTTTCTCTTATCATTTTCCCCGTATTGTTGGCGATAATCTCTTCTTCCTTGTTGAGCTCCCCCTGAAGCGTTGCCTTTTGATTTTGGGTGACCCTTCCACCCATATGTCTTACTTTCTTTCATCGCTTCTTGTCTTCGAGATGTTGCTTTCTTTTTATTGGTGAAGAGTGCATCTTCTCCGTCTTTTATGGTTACTTCATTCATCTGCTTGGCTAATGCCTCTTGATTAGCCAACAAATTCTCCAGCTCTATTAATGATGGTTGAGTAGGCCATCCTCTCACAGCGGCTATAAATCCATTATACTCGGATCTTAAGCCGTGGATGAAAATTCTCTTCATCCTTGCATCACTCACTTTCTCTTCAGGAGCAAGTTGAGATATCTCACGACAAATAGATTTCACCTTGGTGAAATACTGAGAAATAGACAGACTTCCTTGTGAGATACCCGCGAGCTCATTTTCCAAGAGCTGGAGGCGTGCTTCATTCTTCTTTGAAAATAATTTTTCAAAAGTTTCCCAAGCTGCCTTTGGTGTTTTCTCGTCACGGATGTGCTCCAATAGATCCTCCTCGATTGTAGTCTTCAATATAAATAAAGCCTTCCCGGCCTTGATGTTCCATTTTCTCAAGGCTTCAGCATTTTCTTTCGGTGGAGGCGTTGTGTCACTGCCAGCAACTATTTCCCATAAATCCTGTCCTTGTAGGTAGGATTCTATGCAAGTCCGCCAATAACCATAGTTGTGGTTATTGAGACTCTTGATTCCACTGCTCGTACTTGCAAGATCTGCCATCATGACGTCCAACGTCCAATAAGCTTGGTCCCTGACCGATGAGCTTTCACAGTTCCTAACTGTGCTCCGACAGAATCTTCCTTAGAGCCTTGGTGAAAACAAGCCGATGTAAACGTCCAACGTTTACCGATTTCCTCCACTAGAAATGGTCCCGAACGACCTGCTCTGATACCAATTGTTGGAAGCTTCGACGAGCCCAACACACCCACTATTGAGGACCTAGATTATACTACACTCACTACACCAACACTTTGACGTTGGTTAGCCTTTAATTTTATGAATCCTTAGTGCACAATAATAGTGAGGCGACAGTGTCGACCATATATCATTCAGGCGGTATAACCGACCATGTATTACTTAGGCGGCAGAGCCGACCATATAATAAGAACAACAAAAGTGCACTAAGAACTTAAACACAAACTAAGGCTTGATCGGGAAACTTAACAAAAACACTTATATTAAATTACAATTACAATATTACTTACAAACTTTATCTTCTCTACTTTCGCTAACTCACACTCTTCTTCTCTTCTTCACAACTCACTTCTTATTTCACTCTCACAACTTCACACAACACAAATGAAATCTCCTCCCATATTTATACTACTCCATGGAACATTCTAGAACCTAGATATTTCCATGGATATATAAATATCTAGATATTTCTACAACTTACAAATATCTAGATTTTTCTTTTACATTTCAATTTCTAGATTTTTCTCTCATATTCTAATATCTAGATATTTTCTTATGCATATTAATATCTAGATATTTTACCCATATACATTTACTAATTCCATATTATTCTAAATTTACATTGTATTTTAACAATAATTACCACCTAGTGTTTGGAAGTACTTTGGTCATAGTGAGCTGGGGTTGATGGTGCAGGTCCATGATGCAAGTGAAAGGAACCACGTAGTAGTTGATACATATAGTGTTGCATATATAGTATCACCTGTATATAGATACTGTACTATTTCCAATTTGGCTTATGTAAGTGAAATACAGTGACAAATGACACAAATATATCATAATAGAGTACAATACGGAGTAACAGATTTGTGCTTTTGAAAAATAATACTGTAAAACAAATTAAAATGAAGTTCAAACTCAAGTAAATACATCTAACATTGTATTATAAGTACTAGCAAACCAAAGATATGCACCAAGAGTATTTAAAAAGATTCACATAATGTGTGCCAACTCCCAAATCAGTGTCAACATAGAGAGTTCCATTTGAAAATTTGATGGGAACATTACCCTGACATCATCGATTGGTCACATTCCTGCAGCAGCAGCAGCAGCAGCAGCAGCAAACCATTTGTTACAATATTTACATAGTAAACTTAACAATCTAACCTTGACACCATAGTCTAAGTAAGAAAAGGGTTTGTTGGGAGAAGATACGTAATTAGCCCGTCAACTGTTATCAGCATAGCAGTATCTTTATTTCACTCAAACATTATCAAATATATTATCTATTAGTTTTGTTACGCAATCTCTGATACCCAAATATAAAAATACTACTGTAGTAGTATGATTTGAAACAGAAAATTCATGATATTTAAATAGCAACTTTCCTTTTTTGTTAACTCTGGAAACTGTAATTATCTTCTCAAGTTCCTGTTCAAAATAGAACATACTATGGATATCGGCCAATTAAATTGAAATAACTATGTTTAAGTGATTAGGGCATTTTTATTACCTCAAGCTAGCTTTTTGTGCCACATGAAGTTTGACAACGGCTTCATTAATGGAAAAACGTCCATCAAGTGGTACATGATTCACAAACTTGAGCTTGGGTGTTTCATGGGTTCCCGGTCCCCACATCTCCATTTTATGACAACTGGTGGATGTTACGTCCACTAATGATGGATATTTGATGCTACAACAACTGCCCGAGTAGAAGCTTTTGAGGTCATAACACCAACGTAACTTAATAGTGGTAAGGCAAGGGAAGACAATTACTTCATCCGTTTCAGTTTCACCCCAAATCACCTCCTCTAGATTTTCACAAAATACAATTTGAACCTCCTTCAGTGAGACAAGCCCTTTTGCGACACTCAATGGAAATAGTCTTAATAACTCATTACAACTATAAATTTCAAGGTTGACTAGGTTAGTTAGACTTATAAATTCATCTGGGCATTTCCATAGAACCCCTAACTTATTTAGTTCTGCCAAACTCAAAAGTTTAACTTCCCTTAAAAACTTTTCATTTGCATTCCCTCCCCAATCACATGTATCCACTACGCATGTAACATTCTTACAGCTCTCCAAATGAATACATTCTATATTATTGAAACCTTCTTGATCTAGGTCCGGTATGACGTTATTCAAGTTTTCTATTTCATTTAGACTTATCCAATTAGGACGAATTACCTCAATTAGCTTTTGCATCCGTAAGATTGGAAACACACGATACTTCATGTTCAAAGCAAGATAACGTTCTGAATTACAAATGTGTTGGAAAGTAACCCGACGTAATTCCTCTTCTAACCAGGTTTTATAGATGGCAAATAGATAATGCAAACCAGTATCTATGAATCGAATTGCGAATCCTTTGAGTTTATTAAAATTAAAACCTTCAGAAAATTCATAAAGAATTGGCACTAGTAATTCCAAACATGTGAGCTTCGACAAACAGTTCACCGCAGCAACACACTCGTGAACTTCTTTGCAATGGACCAGGAAGTGAATGCGTAACTCTTCCAGCCGCCTGAGCTTCGAAATGACATCTGGTGATATATAAGATAGCTTTTTACAATCTATAACTTCAAGCCGCCTTAAGTTAACCAATTGACCAATACATTCAGGAACTTCTTCGATTCCAGTATCATTGAGAATTAGAATCTCAAGGCCTTTCAACTCACCTATTATACTAATTTCACATATATAATTTCCAGAAAGATTGAGCATGCGAAGTTGTGAGAGCCTAGCTAATGATCCTGGAAGGGATGAGATGTAATTAAGGGCCAAATCTAAAACTCTAGCATTTTTTATTCCTTCAATAAATTCATCAGAAATAGATGCCAAATAATTACCCTGCAAATAGGCAGCTTCAAGATTTGGGAAGCTAATTTTATCTTCAGGAAGCTTACGTATTCTATTGTGCATCAACGAGATCCCCCTGTAACTTTGTTGGATGTTGTTTCTTGGCAACCATTTAGTCAAACCTTCCCTAGCCATCACCAGAAAATGATTTGTACTACCTTCATTTGCAATTAATAATGCCATATCACGGCAAACATCATGCATTCTGATGTAGAATTCTGAATAATCAGGCTCCCTATATCCATCCAACAACAAACCATAAGACTTGAGGATATTCACTGCATCTTGAACAGTGCTTCTCACATCCTCTATGCTTTCAATCTCCTTAGACTTTTCCAAACCTACCCTGTAAAGTACCAAGTCTTCCAAACGGATATTAGAGTCTTCTGGAAACAAACTACACTGTAAGAAGCACCATTGGGCTTCACTTTCAAGAAAATCATAGCTTAGCTTCAAACGGTTATATACCGTCTTTATTGTTGCATCGACATCTTTGTTTTTCAAAGCATTTTTCTGTAACTGAGTTAAAGTTGCTTTCCATGAACTGATATCTTTGTTTTTTAACGTTTTTCCCAATCACGTTAATGACCAGTGGCAATCCACCACATTCTTTAGCGACATCCCTTGCAACTGAAGTCAAATGGGTGTCGGTCTCCAGTTTGTCACCAACAACATGTTTGAAAAGAATCCATGCTTCTTCTAATGGCAAAGAGTTCACACAGATTAAACTCTGAGCATTCATATTCTCACACACATGTTTCCTTCTAGATGTCAACAAAATTTTGCAGTTCATGTGTTGAATACCACACGGAATGCACAATTCATCTAAATTCAATTCCTCCCACACATCATCTAATATGATTAGAATCTTCTCACCTTTCATAATTCTCTTTCTTGCATTTTCAATATCATTTTTAATCATTTCAACATCAAAGTTTTTAGAGATAGTTGTAAAAGTAATATCAGCAAACATATTCTTTACTTTTGAATTAACTTCCTTGGCCAATGTAGTTTTTCCTACACCTCCTACACCATAAACTCCGATAACTTGTTTGCTATCATCTTCCAAAGCCTTAATGATATTGTCCAAAACTGAATTATGGGTCACAATATCAACAAGATTCTTGTTTTGGTAGCAGTCAAGTATACCAGGTGCAGGAGTATCCAAAGAAACACAACTTTCATGAATTGTGCCTCCTGCTTTGAGCTCCATTAGAGGATCAGTCTGTGCTGCCTTCTTACCGTAATGATGAAGAGTGCTCCAATTACCACACAATCCAATTCCAAAGCATGTCTTCTTTGCATTACCTTCTTCTGTAATAAATTCTTCGGCTTTCAATATTTCTGCAGTAGCAGCGTTGATCCAGTCTTCAACACCAACCACGAGTGTGTCTCCTTTATCTTTGGCTGTTTGTATTTTTTGTTGAATCCTCCCTTTCATATCTTTGAGGTTTTGAACTTCACTTTTGAACTTTTCAACAAGTTGTTTGCAATTCCACATGTAACCAATCTCCTTCTTGGCGACAACAAACATCGAGTCTACTACTTTGTCAGCAACTGAAGTAACAATGACCCCCTCTGCCATTTCAATAATCTTTTTTTTTTCCTAGCAAGCAAAGGAAATTCGTAAGAAAATTACAATGAACCAATAATAAGTGAGCGGATTGTGATATTTATTATTGTATACTACACGTACCTCTTAAAATAATTGATGGTTTGGAAAGGTTAATGATAATTGATGAAATTGAAAAGGTAATTTAGACTAAAACTATCGTTGGCTTTTAGATGTAGTTGTTAAGATAGTTAAAAGCTCATTCTCAATTAATTCCCTTCACGTGCACCTTGTCACCATAAAAAAAATAAAAAAATAATAATAAATAAAAAAATAAAAAACATTTGTACAATCATAAAAAAGGCAAAAAGAATGAACTGTGAAACAGAGCATAAAATTGTACCATAAAACTGAATCATCGTTGTACTTACACAAAGGTAACTAACTAAAAGCGGAACCATCAAAAAATAGATAGGCAAAGAGATAATAAGTGTAATCCATAGAAAATATGAACAAATACATGATAAAAAAAAACATCATATGTTACCATTAAAACCCAAAATAATCAAAATTATATGTATAACACGTTTAAAAAAAATGGTAGAGATACCTGAGAAAATCGAGCATCCAGTGACACTTTGAAGGACCTCCAAAATGATGGCTTGAAAGAGAACAAGATGAAAAATTGGTAAAGTTAAAAATTGAATGATTGGACAGAGAGAAACAGGAAACATACATAATGATTTAATGATTAAAGAAAACTCCACTAATGGAAATACTATTATTCTTTTGTAAAGTAAAAAAGTGACCTTGGATCCAATATGTGATGCTTAAGTAACGAGTTCAAGTATATGTGTTGTTGTATTACACGGATCTTGATTAAACACAACGACCTATAGGCGGAAACTATGATCTTTTGATTCGAATACTTGAAATCCTAAGGTTTCGATAACCTAGATGATTAAACCTAGATATTCAATAGCCTAGAACAAGTGTATTCGGTTGTGGGTTGTGAGGGAGTGCTGGAATCGACAGGAACCAAGAAACCAAGTGAAAAATACGTAACCTCAATTAGTTCCCGTCATCTCATATTTATATAAGACCCAGCTACCATCGGCTCGATGGTCTTAACCATCGGTCCGATGGTCTTCTCCCTCGGGCCGAGGGTCCCTGACCCTCGGGCTGTGTTTCGATCGTCCAACCAATTAAACAATCGTTACACTAGACATTCATTCAATAACATAATCATAAACAAATCATAATAAGGCAAACATAATAATGTATCAATGTTCATTACAACTCGATAATAAAAAGAACAATAAGAACTAGGGATTATGCACCAACAAACTCCCCCTAAGACCTAGTTCGACAAACGCACAAACAAACTCTAAAGTAGGTCTTCAGTTCTTCATTCTTTACTCTACAGGGAACGGATCAGTCACCAAATTCCTCAACCAGCACAACTCGGCCACTCTTACGTACTGTTCTGCTTGTACACGATTTTCCCTGCGATACATCATTTTATTCAGGTACAACGTGCATATATCTTCTTCACAACAATTACGTAGCCAAATTGGATCCAAAACCCTGATTGTATCATTGTCATCACCATGTTCCTTTTCCAACACAATTACGGCTTCCTCCGAACGATCATCATAATACCACCAACGGAATCTCTGGCTGAAGTGCTGCGGCATTCGTTTAACCCTAATCGTACGCATGTACTTCACCGGAGCATACCTTGCAATCCTACGAACAACACCTGTTCTCTTGTTCGTTCGGTATTTGATCGTCGGGAACTGCGGTCTCCAGACCCTGTCTCCTTTAAAACTCTTAGCAAGGAAGGATCGTCGCACAAAACCCGCGACCATGGACGCAGTCGGATCATCCTCTTGATACATCATCAATTCCATTCAGATTATCCTGATCACTAGCCACAGTCTCTACATACTCGTCATCCGATTCACGTCTTGCGGACGACGTTGCTGGTGTAGCGTCAGCAGGTGTAGCGGTTTCTTGCTCTTGACGCACCAGCCATTCAATCGCTTCACTTGTCGGCTCCGGAGGGATTTCCCCCTCCTCTAGATCATCATAAACAGATAAAACGTTCAGCTGATCCTGTGCAGACAAAAAATCAGATAAACGAAAAGCACTAATAGGTACAGCATACAGCGGTTTATCTTTGTCAAAGACTTCCAACGCTTTAGAGTTGTCCGTCTGAGCATCGTCATCATCACCAGATTCACCGTCGTTAACCTCGAGAATCTCACAGTCTTTAAACTTTTCATCCCAACCTTTAACTATCGCCTTCAGATTATCTAACTCAGTGTTCGAGCTAGTAACCTTGTTCTTATACTCAACCAGTTCTTTACCCTGACTGTCAACCTTTTGCTGTAGAGCGTTGACCTGAACTGTTAAATTCTCAATCAACTTATCCTTCTTCTCATTCTCCAACCTCATCGCCTCAATCTCCTTCTGACTCTCTTGCTTCACACTCTCAATCTCTTTCTTCATCTCTTCCTTTACCGACGATTTAAACAGCACTTGCTGAGCCATAGTCTCATTGATCAGAATTCTCAAGGAGTTCACCTGATCCAGTGTGACAGATGAACTTCCTCCAACATCTGCAGCTGCCGCTGGACTCGAAGTACCAACTTGTTCTTCAAAGTTGAGTGATGGAGGTGTGTTCAGTTGAGTGAAATGTTGTTCTGTGTGAGTTGGTTGTACTGGTGGACGGATGGTTGTTTGAGTAGGTGGTGGTTGTTGTGGTTGTTGTGGTGGCTGTTGTGGTTGTTGTGGTGGCTGGGTAGTCCTCCTTACCAAAATGATCTTCTTCGGTTTCTTACGTTGCTTAGATCCCCCTGCAACAGCTTTTCTTTTCGAGGCAGTACCAGTTACCTCACCTTCATCTACTAGCCTCTGAGTACTGCTCTCAACAGATTGATTTTGGGTCACATTAATCGGTTGATTGACCTCATCATCACTATTCGTCACTTTGAACTCTGGCTCAACCGCCGACTTGCTATTCTCATTCCTCCACTCCTTTCCTGGAGGACACACGTAATCTGCCCTAGCGATATGACAAATAAACTTAACCGGTACTACACACTTCAGCTGATCAAGCCGGTTAAGAGTATGATCATTCATGTGATGCAGATTGATTCGATCCTTCTTCTTAAATATCAACTCGGGACACTGTTTATTGATGAGCGCCTGTAAAAATCTAGGATAGATCAGAAACAGTGTAACATTCACATTCTTCAGCAGAAGATCAAAGATAACCCCCGAGAAGTTGAACTCAGCATTCAATACCAACGCAGCAAACATACTAGCGAAGGTCTCATTCAACTCATCCCATCCGCCTTGCAAATTGCTCAAACACTTCAGGATTACCAAGCCTAAATATCTGTAGGGACGGGAGAACCCGCTTCGCTTAATCCTAACTTCCACTGAGTGACTATATCCACATCTCAGTACACAGCCCGTCACTTTCTTCTTCGATAGCCTCTTTGGCATATTCTCGGAATCACCAAACTTCCATTCCTCTCGGATCATTTGTTCGGTCACTAGAACTTCCTTGCCGAACACACTGCTAACTATAACCTTCTTTCCGTCAACAGTCTCGATCTTAGCATGTTTCCAGAATTCACGCTGATGAGAGTAATAGGCTTTGCAATCGGTGTCTATTGCATGGAGGATTCGAGAACGTTTCAAGAATTGAATCATCTCGATATAATTCTTAGACCAAGGTCCACTCTCATTCAGGTTAGCCAAGATGTTCGAGCTATCATTGGCTTTCAATCCCTCCATCTCTTCTCCAGTGGGTCCACTGGAATCTGTCTCAGTCTCGGAGTCAGTGTCATGCCTCTGAGGTTCAGCTGAAGTAGACATTCTGTAAAAATAAGCTGAAACAAACACACATGTACCAATAACGATCAGTCAAATACGCAAAACTTAGTCTATCTGGCCAAAAGTCTGACCATCGGGTCAAATTACAGACCATCGAGTCGAGGGTCAAGTCCCTCGGGTCGAGGGTCAAGTCCCTCGGGTCAAAGGTCAAGCCCCTCGGGTCAATATCACTCGAAGGTCAGAAAAGGTCAATCGGGTCGATGGAGTAGTCCATCGGGTCGAAGGTGTGGACCCTCGGTCCGGAGGTCAAAGACCATCGGTCCGAGGGTAGTTCATCAGAAATCAAACCCAAGGATCATCAAATCGATCAAAAATTGGGGGTTTTCAACGGGAATGGTTGGAAACCCTCCTAAGCACACCGATTAAACGCTTGCAATCATCAATTTCAACAAACTAACTCAAATTGAGTTCCAATTGGAACCCACCATTAACGGACCAAAAAAACATAAAAAACTAAAGATTTAGAGCACGAAAAGATACCTGGTTTGCAGCAACGTGATCACCGGACAAAAGTAGATAATAAACTAGGAGAAAAACAGCGATCGGTTTGATTGCAAATACTCGATAAAAATCTCAAAATTTTCAAAGTGTGAGAACCGGAGGTCGTTCTGACCCTTTTATATCCTTCAGAGACCATCGGGCCGATGGTCTACTCCCTCGGGCCGATGGTGAGTACCATCGATCCGAAGGTCCCACACTTAACCGACTTAAAATGGAGTTTTCCCTCGGGCCGATTGTCATGTCCTTCGGACCGATGGTCTGCACCATCGAGCCGAGGGTCAAACAACAGGGCCGATGGTCAACTTTTTCAAAACTCATAGAAAATTTTCGGTTTTTCCTCATTATAACCTTACTACCTTACCCAGGGCTGATCCTTTAAGTACGAGAACAGTTTATAAGATCTTGTTCAAGCTTGATTAACAAATTCAGAAAATAAATTCCCGCTTCGACAAAGAGAAAAGATCATTTACAGCCAGAAACAGACATACACGAAAAGCAATGACATATTTTTGTATTTTTCCGAAATATGGAAACATGAAAACAAATAAGTAAAAGAACAGATAATCAAAACTCAGTATATTTCACGATAACAGAACGATTCCAAGTTAACGAATTAAGTCACTTAGCATGTTCAGATCTGTACATATCGTATCAATCATTCAGAAATCATTATAAAACAGAATTTGTCATATCTCAATAACCAGTATTTTTGTGAAACGAAAACCTTAAGGGATCAGAACTTGGCCATAGTTGCAGTAATCATTTATGTCCATAATCCACATAGTCATTAGCAATCTAAATGTCTGATTACAGGTATAAATTTTCATTAAGCTTAATCAGATTAATTCTTACAGACCATATTGGCATTACTTAGCATTTAAAACACATTTAACGTGTTACTGCTCGTTAGGCAAGGCGGTCACGGAAGATCGCACGATGTTTCAGGTAACCAATTCTCATTACTTTCTGTAACAGATAATTAGCAACTTTCCTGTTACCACACACTTGTACCGTTGGCCCAACTGATCAGAAAATCTGAGCAAACGTATTTTGCGACATCCCTGTCGATCATGAATCTCCATCATCAAGAATCATTTGACTCGGCTGATCTCATAGATATCGAACATTCCGAACATGCATATCTTTCGATTAACCAGCCGCTATAAGTCCCAAATGCTTCGATTATTATTAAAGTTATGGTTGGAAACGGAAAGTGCAAGTCATGAAATTCCTTGCTGTCACAGGTTATCCCTCGGGGAATACAGTGCCTAACAGTTACAGACTTTCATCACAGACATCTTCAGAGATTACACGAACATTCTTCTTGAAATATTTGAGATCCCTTCAATTCTTGACTTCACCGACTTTCAGACTTTAATGTCTCGCATTTCAATGACATGATTTACTCGACATGTGGTGCACCTACTTATTTTTTTTTTTTTTTTTTTTTTTTTTTTTTTTTTTTTTTTTTTTCAGTGCACCACAATCTTCAATTCAGTTTGTTTAGGAACTGATTTCTCTCGCATACTTTGTATGGTTCTTTCACAAGATATTCTTTCTGGACATTCTTCTCGCTGGAGTTCTTTCTTGCAATTGTCTGTGAATCAGTCTGTGATTTTGGATGAAAGGCAAGATATTCCCCAGAGACATCCTAGAGATGTATTTGTGAGTGAATTTTGGGGGTTTAGTTTCGATTCAAGCATTTAAGAACGAATAGAAACCTGGTGTACACACTTATCAGAACATCCTCACTAAGTATTGATCTCACACTTGTCCCCGGCATGCTCGCGAGAGCGTATGATACCCTTACGACTGGGATGGGGGCAAGGATTGTCAAAATCTCCAACACAGTGGGGGATATCCTCACCGTCTACCATTTTCTCACCAATCTTTTATCGATACAATGCAAGTGGTAATATAGGTGATTACCTTCAACCGCTTTAGATCAATCGTGACAACTATGTCTGGTTGTGTAATGCCTCATTCTGGGAATTAATCAGTTTAAGCCTACCCATAGTCAGATAAATAGCGTACTTATATCTATTTACTTCTGTGGACATTTACATGCAGGCTCAAGTAACTTCTTCATCTCCCCCTAAACAGGTAAACAATTCTTTTCTATTTTTCAATTTTTAGAGTTTTTCTGATGATGCAATATTCTCCCCCTAAAATTCTAAAAACAAAAATATTTTTGGCTTTTTGGATTTTAAGATGCATGCAGAAGTAAAAACAAAAGTAAATCTACCTAAGAAAACAGCACATAGCAGAAAAACACACTAAAGCAGGCATAAACGAGAAGAAAACATGCAAAGACACACCTTATAATACAAATGAACACATAAAGCATACAGGGCTATATCACATTCTCTTTGTCTGGGACCACGTCTTTTAAGTCTTTAATACCCAATTCATTTATTAAGTAGTCAAAACGCGGTTTATCAAAAGCTTTTGTGAAAAGATCAGCCCTCTGTTCAAGTGATTCCACCCTCTGTACGTCAATCAATTTCTTTTCATAACAATCTCTAATGAAGTGAAATTTAATCCCTATGTGTTTAGTTTTAGAATGATTTACGGGATTTTTAGTCACAGATATAGCAGCATTATTATCTATGAAAAGAGGAGTGTTAGTGAAATTCAAACCGTAGTCTCGAAGCTGCTGTTGGATCCAGACGACCTGAGATGTACAGCTAGCTGCGGCAATGTACTCAGCTTCACACGTTGACAGAGCCACCGCATTCTGCTTCTTGCATTGCCATGAAACCAAACGGCTACCTAAAAACTGACAACCTCCTGAAGTAGACTTGAAGTCTTTCTTGCAACCACCATAATCTGAATCACTGTAGGCGATCAACTTGAAATCCTTATCACAAGGATACCACAATCCCAAACTCGGCGTTTCCTTCAGATACCTCATTATACGTTTAACCACCAACATATGATGCACGTTCGGATTTGCCTGATAACGAGCACACAAGCAAACCGCAAACATAATGTCGGGTCTCGACGCCGTCAAATACATCAAAGAGCCAATAATTGCTCTGTACAATGTCTGGTCCACCCTTGTTCCTTCTAACTGGGGTGACAGACCGTGATTCACAGCTAACGGAGTTTTAGCAGGCCTTTCATCTTCCATCTGAAACCTACTCAAAATATCGGCAACATACTTTGTCTGATGCAGGAAGATACCCTTATCAGTCTGAGCAACCTGGAGACCGAGAAAGAACTTGATAGTTCCCATGGAACTCATCTTGAACTTATTCTGCATAACCGTCTCGAACTCTTTAACCATACTATGATCAGTCGCCCCGAAGATAATATCATCAACATATACCTGCACCAACATGATGTGCCCCCCTTTCTCTTTAATGAAGAGAGTCTGATCAATAACTCCTCTTCTAAAACCGTTTTCTATCATGTAGTTTGACAAGGTGGCGTACCATGCTCTAGGAGCTTGATGTAACCCGTACAGCGCCTTGTCAAGACGATAAACCTTCTCAGGGAAGTGAGGATCCTCAAACCCTGGAGGCTGTTCAACATACACGGTATCGTTTAAAACTCCATACAAAAACGCGCTCTTCACATCCATCTGATACACCTGAAATCCCATGTAGGATGCGAATGCCAAAAACAATCTTATTGCCTCCAGTCTAGCTACTGGAGCAAACACTTCATCATAATCAACATCAGGTATCTGCTGATATCCCTTTACAACTAAACGAGCTTTATTCCGGATCACGATACCTTGTTCATCTTTCTTGTTTTTCAAAACCCACTTTAGACCGTACGGCACACACCCGTGAGGTGGATTTACTAACTTCCAAACCTCCAAATGCTTAAACTGCAATAACTCTTCTTGCATCGCATTAACCCAATCACCATAATGCAAAGCCTCTTGAACATCTTTCGGTTCTATCTGACACACAAAACAAGAATGAGCGTGTCGAAAAATTCTCCCCGATCGATTAACCTTAGAGTAAAAAGCAGCAGCTACATTTGCAGTCTCAGTGGGGTCATCATTAAGAGAACTATAACGCTGTCTTGTCGGCAATCCCTTATCATCTACCAAAAAATCGTCTAACTTTCTAGGACGAATTACTTGACGATTCGATCTACGGACACCCCCAGCACTTAGAGGCTCCTCATCGGAGGATTCAGAATCCTGGACTTGAACGTTATGAAACGGGTTAACCTCATCGTCAGATCGAATAGGTTGTTCATCACCCGAAACACTACTATCATCTTGCGCACCCTCATAGTCACTAGTAACTTCAGGATTCAATTGTACTGTTCGGCTAGAGGTCGACGGGACCTCTGGTGTCGTAGTCGTAGTTCTTGTAACTTTACTTGTAGAAGCAGAAGAAGTGGAAGCTTCATTTGTAGGGCCCCTAGAAGTAGAAACCTCTGTTGTCGAAGGGACTCTTTCAGCTGTAACATGTCTAACATCACTGCCAGACTCATACAAATATTGGAGTGCCACATCTTCATCTGTAATCTCAGGTGGGATACCAAACGAATCGAATAATTCTTCATAATTAAAATGCCATGAAAACCCCTTAACTGTAATATCTCTGGAGTCAGTGCGCGGCACCTCAACCTCGAAGTGAACTTCTACCCTCTTCGTCTCAGTGTTGTAAACCCTCTTGTTCGGATTCCCATACCCAAGAAAAATACCAGTCACCGCTTTGGGATTGAACTTACCTCCTTGCTCTCTAACCATAATGGTGCACGGTGCCCCAAATGGTTCGAAATGCTTAACATTTGGCTTCCTCTTCTGTAATAACTCATAACAGGTTTTATCAAACCGTTTAACTATCAGAACTCTGTTCATCACATAACAAGCAGTATTAACCGCTTCACCCCAGAAAGCAACTGGCAAACCGGAGTCGGCCAACATAGTGCGAGCAGCCTCAATCAACGTACGATTCTTTCTTTCGGCTACCCCATTTGCTTGAGGAGTATACACGGGACTAAACTGCTGTTGAATCCCTCTTTCTTTGCAAAACAGCTCCATCTCTTTATTCTTAAACTCGGTACCATTATCCGTTCGTATTTTTCTCACCTTCAGCTTATACAAACTCTCTAATTTGATAATCAGCAACCTGATTTGCTCGAACGTCTCAGACTTTGCTTTTAACATCACTACCCAAGAGAAACGAGAATATTCATCAGTAACAACCAAACAGTACGATTCCCCAGCAATAGTTTTACGACTAATAGGACCAAAGAGATCCATATGTAAAAGTTCAAGCGGAATATCGATTGAATGATACTTCTTGGGCAGATGAGCTTTCTTTGTTTGTTTACACTTCGTACACGGAAGACAACCATCTGGTATCTGAAACGTTTTAACGTTTACCCCGTCAATTAATCCTTTATGCACCAGATGATTCATGTTTCTCAAACTCAGATGACCCATGCGCTTATGCCACAACATTGACTCTTGTTCAGTAGCTTTCGATACAAAAGCTTGATGCTCAAGATTCTCTTTAATTACCGGCTTTTCCATATTCAAAACGTACAAATCCTTATACCTCGGCGCTTTCAGTAGGATCATATCTTCCGGTATCACAAACTCTTTCTTCAAAATATAACAGTTCTTCCCATCAAAAGCAACGGGAAAATCTTTTTCAGCAACTTGTGAGACAGACAACAGATTGTGAGTCATCTGTTCCACGTAGCGAACCCCCTCAAAGCTTACATTACCATTCGTTAAAGTACCTTCAGCAGTAATTTTACCCCCTTCATCTCCTGCAAAGGAAACCGGTCCACCATCTATTGTTTTCACTTTAGAAAGTAGCGACAAGTTCCCTGTCATGTGCCGGGACGCCCCACTATCAACGATCCATGTACTGCGTCTAGGATCGTAGGCGACCTGCACAAATAAGTAAGAGATTAGTTAGAAAGGGGTACCCACGCCCTGACGGCAGTGGGTTTCCCATTAACATCTACCACAGGCAACTCAACCCAGTTGCCCTTTGCACCCGACGGACCTTCATTTACCAAAACCTGTTTAACATTTGACTTTGGTTTCCACAGTTTCTTTGGTGACACAGGTTTCCTATAATAGTCTTCCGTTTCAAACGTTTTAGATTCAGAAGACACTGATTTGGAAGAGCTAGACACAGGAGAGACTGATCTCATAGGGTAAAAACGTTTGGGGCTGAGATCATTCCTCCTTCGTGGTGTCTGCCTGTTATACCCACACCAACCCGCCTTGTGTCCTGACAACCCGCAGGTGTAACAATAGACACGTTTATCAGCACAGTAGCTATCATCAGAGTTGACGAAAGCTGGTCCCTTATCCTTAGATCTAAACTCCTGTTTATGTGGAACGGGGGGTTGTCTAACATTAACGTTGGGTCTTGACGGACTAGTGGTCTTTAGGTCAGGTCTCTGGGTCTGTCTACGCGCAGGTGGCACGTATTTCCCGACACTACCACTAATTTCCTCTTCCACTTTGGGTGGAGAAGGAAACGTTGGACCGGAGATGACCTCCTTATCCAGACTGGGTCCCGTAAGGAACTTAGTCTGTGGTGCCGGTGTCGACTTCTTTTTGTTCCGTTTATGCTTAGCCGCCTTTTTCTCTTTGGGTTTCTCAGCATCACTCGCTTTGCGAGCATTTATCGGGTTCTTCAAAATTGTGACCTGTTTGACGGTAGGGGTCGGTTCAGCAATGGGTTCGATAACATTGTCACAATCACTATCAGTTTCAGTAGAGCATTCCTCTACTAACCCTTCTTCCCGCCCAGCAAACTCACCATCTTTTATGATCTTATCATTTACAACTACCTTAGGTGCTACGTCCTCAGCCCTAAGTCCAAACACTTCCTCCTTAGTTCTACTGGTCGGGGTTTTCACATATTCTCCCAAGAGGGGAGGAGCCATATCATTATAGCTAAGACCCCTTTTTCCCGGGTTTTCCTTAGTCTGAGTTTGGTTTAACACGTAGGACATTCTATTCCAGTTGTCATGTAAAGCCTTCTCCTTTTCATACTTAGTTTGGTAGGAGTCTCTCTCAGTCTTAAGGCTTTCTATCTGATTAATGTACATATTAATGGCCTTATTGTTATCTATGATGGTGGCCTTCATTGTACCTACCTGGAATTCTAAGGACTTAATTTTCTTCTCATAGTCCTTCTGCTTGTTCAAGATAAAAACTACCTCGTCATAGTCCTTCTTCTTTTCTCCTAATGTCTTTCTACTCAGGGCAAGGTCTGCTTCTAACTTAGCACAACTATCACAACTAGTAGGACTCTTGCTTAAGGTATCAACAATGGCTTCTAACCTAGTAATTTCTGACTTATGTCTAGCACAATCAGAACAAATAAAAGAAGAAGAATCAGTGTCAGTACATACCTTATCATCATTGGAGACATTAGCCATGAACGCGAAATTCTCGGTCTGCTTCTCCAAGGTTTGATACTCAGACTCGGACTCCAACTCCGATTCTGAACTTGAGTAGTCAGAATCATCTGCAACAACCTTTACTTCAGCCACCTTAGCCTTATCAATTCCTTGAGCAACCTTCTCCTCGGAACATTCACCCGAGCTGTTCTTAGCAAACCAATCACCACTGTTGAAATCTAAACCGAGCGGTTCATCATCTGACTCGTCAGAAGACATCTCATACAAATCTCTCACATTTTTAAACTTTTCAGCCAGATGATCACTAACTTTCTTTCTGAAACAGGACTTAACGATCTCATCACACCGTTTAATACGAGCTTCACACTTACACACATAGCATTTACACTCAGAGGTACCTAAACAACCAGCCTTTTCTCTCTCAACCCTAGCAGCTTCTAACTCAGCCTCAGTCTTGCCAACAAACACTACATTAGCATGTTCTCCGTCCAAACCAATCGACCATTCATAGCCCTCGTCAGAATAGGAATTCGAGTTGAGAGCGGCCTCTGACGATGAATCACTCTGTTTCTCATTAGACTTCCCATTAACCGGAACTATCCTACTCTCATCATCTGCCTTGTGACCAGCGAATGGATTGAAGTGACCAGTCTTAGCAGGCCTGGTACACGTCTTCTTGAAGTGACCCATCTCACCACAATTAAAACAGCGAACTTTAGCTATATCGAACCCAAACTTGGAGCGTTTATTCAACGTCAGATTCTTCTGACCAGTTCTCCTCAGGTAACTTCTTGCTCTCCGCACAACTATACCCATTGCAGCCATGATATCCATTCTCTCCAACTCATCTGGGTCAATCTGCTCCATATCCTCATTGTCTAGATGTTCATTAATCGAACCTCCCAATAACGTCTCGTTGTACGAGTTCACAACCAAAGCAGCCAACTGCATATCCTCCTGAATACCCTCTTTTGACCTCTTACGAATGTTATCAAGCTTCATAACCGGTTCCTGAATTGGAGGTGAACTGTAACTATCGGTATAACCAATTTGAGGTGACTTCGGTGGCAACTTGCTAGATGAGGAATTTGTAGACACATAAGCTGTCTCAATCGGTGCATGTTGCGTTGATGAACTTCCCGAGACATTCTCAGACCCTGCGGCATTACTCAATCTCTTATTCTTAGTCTCTCTCTCAATGTCTTTTTCCATCAGCTTTGAAGTAAATGAAGTCAAGGTAAGCGTTTCTCCTGACGCTTTCCTGGTCTCAATTTGATCAACTATGTAATCCCACTTTTCTGGTAACCCATCTTTCAAATGCTTAATGGACTTAGCATCGGTAACTTCAACTCCATAGCTTTGACACTTACTAACTATCAGTCTATACCTGATTAGAGTCTCACTCAGGCTTTCGTTGGGCTTAGCAGCAAACTGTTTCCATTCTGCCTTCAACGACTTAGCTTTAGCTTTGCGGTAGACATCTGTACCTTCCACAGCGGACACTAGTGCCTGCCAGAGAGAATAAGCCGTCTTATTGCTCTCAAACTGACAGTAGATAGCCTCATCTAGAGCTTGAGATAGATGTGCATACGCTTTGCACTGTAAATCATACGCTTCCCTCTCTTCTGGAGTGAACTCAAACACTTCTTTCTTGACTCCATCAGCACCTACCGGAGCATTATACTCAGTTTCAATGCATTCCCAGAGTCTGGTGTTAACTCCATTCAAGTAATTAATAAATCGAGATTTCCATGTCATAAAGTCATTAAGATTGGACAACCTCGGAGCTCTAGTAGCCGAACCAATCGTTTGTTCGGTCAATAGGAGATTCTGTACCCCTGTGCTAAGTGAAAGGGCATACTCACGACTAACTTGACTACTTGAAGAAGACATATTCGCAAAAATTTCAAGAAAATAAAAGGTTACTGTTCTGGTTCACAATCGGTTCGATGGTCTGACAATCGGTTCGATGGTCTCTAACAGTCGAGTCGATGGTGAAATACTTAACACTCGGAAGTATAAAGTCTATCGGGTCGATAGTCAACGAAGATCGGATCGATGGTCTTTGAAGATCGAGTCGATGGTAAAACACTATCGGGTGAGGAGACTATCGGGTCAAATGCTCACTATCGGATCGAAGGGGAGACACTCGGGTCGATGGTCTATGACGATCGGCCCGATGGTAGTTCTTAACAGATGCAGACTCAACTAGGGTTTTTTAAGGCCGTTTCAATGGTAGATCGCTAGAAATCGATAGAACCTTAGATCTAATGCTTAACGAAGGTTGCTAGGCACTAGATTAACACAAACCCACTAACAAAACAAACTTCTAACGTGCAAAAATTGAGATTTTTGACCAAAAACTTGAAAACCTAACAAACCCTAAACCTTTAAAAAACGAATCAAACAGTTTAATCCGGCAACCAACAGCTCTGATACCAATTTGTTGTTGTATTACACGGATCTTGATTAAACACAACGACCTATAGGCGGAAACTATGATCTTTTGATTCGAATACTTGAAATCCTAAGGTTTCGATAACCTAGATGATTAAACCTAGATATTCAATAGCCTAGAACAAGTGTATTCGGTTGTGGGTTGTGAGGGAGTGCTGGAATCGACAGGAACCAAGAAACCAAGTGAAAAATACGTAACCTCAATTAGTTCCCGTCATCTCATATTTATATAAGACCCAGCTACCATCGGCTCGATGGTCTTAACCATCGGTCCGATGGTCTTCTCCCTCGGGCCGAGGGTCCCTGACCCTCGGGCTGTGTTTCGATCGTCCAACCAATTAAACAATCGTTACACTAGACATTCATTCAATAACATAATCATAAACAAATCATAATAAGGCAAACATAATAATGTATCAATGTTCATTACAACTCGATAATAAAAAGAACAATAAGAACTAGGGATTATGCACCAACAATATGAATGTATTTATAAGTTTGGGGAGTAGTCAAAGGACAGTAATAGTCCACTAGGGACAAACCCCACTAGTAACAGTGATATGGTTTCGATTTGAGCAGTTCACTCATTGTCCATTTTCTAGCCTTCCCTGAAAAGAGAAACCAAATTATAGGTGGTAGCTAGCAAATGAAGAGAAATACTAGTAAAGGCAAATGAGTAACTATAGATACCTTGTACATGATATTATATCGATTACCATTAGCTTCGCTGAAGTTTTCAGTTGCAACATTAAGAGTATTTTTTGAATAGATAAAAGTATGAACAGCTTAAATCAAATAGGCAAACTCAAAATAATAAGTCTCAAAGTTATAATCTGAAAATCGTATTTTTAACAAACAAACATAATGCAGATGATGAGATGTTTGAATAAGTACACCCCAACACCCAATTATAGAGCTGGCTGTTATTTCTTCTTCATAAAAGAAGAATAGTAAGTGTAAACGGGCCTAACATATATGACAAATCAATTGGTGGTTGGGAACACGGTTTCTTTATTACATGTCAAAATTCAACACCATTTTTTCAAGTTACGCGTAGTATCTAAATAAGCAAATGAGAACATGAGAACCTAATTGAAAATCTTATATAGGAATCATATATAAAGTAGGCAGTATATCAGTATATATGCAGAAATTTGGATGAGTAACCTGAACCTTGACAAAAAAAGAAATCAACAATAACTTTGTTAAGTATTCAATTTCATCACTTGGTTAACTGTACTGTTTACGCTTGAACTTTTTATCAACTTTGGCAGCGAGCTTGTTCTTACCAACCGATACACGCAACTTTTCCAAAAAGCATACCGTATCCTACTCCTACTCCATCACCCAATGAGCTTTCTTCAGGTACTCCAAACGGCACTCTGTTTGCCAGTTTACGCATGTCCGTCATACCATATCTCTCCTTCATCTTCCTAAGCCTACGACCACCTCTTTTCTTCTTAGGTTCGGATTTAGGAACGGGAAGTGGTTTGGATTGCTTTGCAGGATGCCGCTCTTGCCACTTTTCAATTTTGTTAACAATTTCTTCATGATATTTTCTTCCCGTGCTTGCGGATGGATCACCTCTTTCTAAATCTACACGTGCTGCAAGACTTGATTTTGCCGCCAAAACCCGGCAGGCACACTTCTTTACACCAGGAGGCGTAGTCTGAATGACCTTTGTTTGCTCAAGGTAACCAATACGAAACTGAGACACGTTTACTAGAGATGGTAAACCGCCAGCTGTCACCATCAGTTTTGCAGCAACTGAACTCCCAACAATGGCAGAAAGATTAGGTGCAATGTACCCCATTTTACTTTCAAAAAAAGTAGAAACCTTCTTCTTTGATTCATTGAGTGTAAGAACTCGATCACATCCTTCAATGGTCTTTTCAAGAACATGTTCAGGAAGTGGGTTGCCACTGGTAGTTGATGCTATAACAGATATAACCATAATAGTAGCCGAAGGTAACAGCCCTTGAAGATCTACAAGGGTTAAGTCGACTTCATTACCAATCTTCTTCACCACACGTGCATAATCAATTGGAAAGTGTTAAGAAAAGCGACACCAAATTATAGCAAACCGCTAGTAATAATTGAAATAACGACAATAATAGAAACACTGAGATTTAACGTGGAAAACCCCAAAAGGGTAAAAACCACGGGCAAGGAAAGAAACGCTTCACTAATAAGAATAATAGGAATTACACTTCTCTCTAATTACAAGGATAAACACTAATCTTTATATCTCTTGTAATTAGGAGACTAACACTCACTAACTCTCTAATTAATCTTTTAGTACAAGAATGGAGAATGAATTATGGGATGAAGAATGCAGCTCCTGGCCATTCCCTTTTATAGGTGAAGTAATCCATGGATGATACCTACTCATTCACTCATACGTATGTATATGTAAATAAAACACCACAAACATGTGGTCAAAGCAAAATGGTAGGTGGCCAACTAAAAGCATAGTAACTTTTACTTCTTAGCATACAATTCATTGAATATGAATTGAGCCACCAAACATTCAAGATCCACCAACCATATTTGACAATCTCCCACTTGAAGATTCGATTGAAGCTCAATCAATCTTCACACGATAATCCTTCCTTGCCAATGATGTTGCTTACGTTTCCGCTAGGCCGCATGAGGAACGGCACCAAATAAACTTGTCACGATTGATTGACTTTGTTAGAAAATCAGCCACATTTTTATCAGTATGAATTTTCTGCATATCCACGGTTCCTTCTTCCACTTTCTCACGAACGAAGTGATACTGAACTCGTATATGCTTTGTCTTTGAATGAAATGCCGGATTCCTTGCAAGATGCAAGGCACTCCGGTTGTCACAGAATAGAGTGATATTCTCTTGTTTGTGCCCGAGTTCCTCCAACAACATTTTCAACCATACTGCCTCTTTAGTAGCTTGAGTAGCTGCTACATATTCTGCCTCTGTTGTTGACGTCGCCACAACTGACTGCAGTTTTGAAACCCAGCTTACTGTTCCACCACAAAGTTTGAAAACATATGCAGTGGTAGATTTACTTTTATAGATATCACCTGCATAATCTGAATCAACATACCCTTTGACAATAAATTCCGGTTCCCCATAACATAATGCAACATCTAAGGTTCCCTTGATGTATTTAAGGATCCTCTTTACCGCATTCCAATGCTCTTTACCAGGATTCGCCAAGTACCGACTAACTACTCCCACTGCATGTGCAATGTCTGGTCTTGTACATATCATTGCGAACATTAAACTTCCCACTGCTGATGCATACGGTACTCGAGACATCTCCTTCCTCTCGTCTTCACTGCTAGGACACATAACGGAGGATAACTTGAGATTAGTAGGAAGTGGGGTTGAGATTGGCTTACTATCTTACATATTGAAACGCTCCAAGATTTTCCTCAAATAATTCTTTTGAGAAAGCCAAATCTTCCTATTATCTCTGTCTCGGTGAATTTGCATCCCTAGAATCTTGTTTGCGGCACCCAAGTCTTTCATTTCAAACTCCCTAGCCAATTGAGCCTTCAGCTTATTAATACGATCTTTGTTGGGGCCTGCAACCAACATGTCGTCTACATATAACAGCAAAATGACAAAATCATTGTCCCCAAACCTCTTGAAATATGCACAAGGGTCTGCATAAAGTCTGTTATATTCAAGGCTCATTATGAAAGAATCAAATCTCTTGTACCAACATCTCGGCGCCTGTTTGAGACCATACAGAGATTTCTTTAACCTGCAAACCAAGTTCTTTTTTCCTTGTAGTTCAAAACCTTCTGGTTGAAGCATATAAATTTCTTCTTCAAGATTTCCATGAAAAAATGCAGTTTTCACATCTAGCTGCTCTAGATGCAAATCAAATGTAGCACACATCGCTAGAACTACTCGAATTGTTGTAAGTCGAACCACAGGAGAAAATATTTCATTAAAGTCCGTACCTTCTTTCTGAGCATATCCTTTAACCACCAGTCTTGCACGATACCGCTCCACTTGATCATCGCCATTTCGCTTGATCTTATACACCCATTTATTTCCAATAGGTTTTCTACCTTTTGGCAATGGCACAAGTTCCCATGTTTTATTTTTATGAAGAGCTTCAATTTCTTCCTGCATAGCTGTCATCCACTGAGATGCATCTGAATGATTTAGTGCCTCGCGAAGAGTTGTTGGCTCTCCTTCCTCTGTTAGAAGACAATATGCAACATTGCTTTCCATAATATAATCTGAGTGCCACTCTGGACGTTTCCTTTCCCGATTAGAAATACGAGTCGCTGGAGCTTCATCAACGACTACTTGAATTTCATCGTGCTCTGGTACTGCTTCAGAAGAATCTTTATGAAATTCATTACTCACTTGTATCGGTATAGTTTCTTTTGAAGTGCTAACATCTTCAAGATCTTTGTTTTCTGTAAAGACAACATCTCTGCTGATGACTACTTTGTAGGCAGTGGGGTCCCACAAGCGATACCCCTTAACTCCATCAGCATACCCCAAGAACAAACACTTTCTGGACTTCGGATCCAACTTTGTCGTTTCTTGAGAATTTTACAATGCGTACACAGGACTTCCAAATACATGAAGGTCAGAATAATTAACTGGTTTTCCAGTCCACATTTCCATCGGTGATTTCAACTCAATTGCAGTTGATGGTGACCGATTTATCACGTAACAGGCAGTACTTACTGCTTCTGCCCAGAATGATTTTCCCAAGCTTGCAGTTGCCAACATCGCCCTTGTTCTATCTAACAAGGTTCTGTTCATCCGCTCTGCCACTCCGTTTTGTTGAGGAGTGTATGCCGTCGTGAACTGTCTTTTGATACCTTCTTGTTTGCAGAACTTATCAAATTCATCGCCAGTGTATTCTCCTCCATTATCCGTCCTTAAACACTTGATCTTTTTACCAGAATCAAGTTCAACCCGCGTTTTGTAAACTTTAAAAACTTCAAACACATCTGCTTTCCTCTTAATTGGGTACACCCAACATCTCCTAGTGTAATCATCAATAAATGATATAAAATACTTTGCTCCTCCTAGGGATTGAACTGGTGCTTGCCACACATCAGAGTGAACCAATTCTAGAATCAATTTACTTCTAGAATTTGATGTGTTAAACTTCAGGCGATGCTGCTTGCTGATTACACAATGCTCACAGAAAGGTAGCGATACCTTTGTAAGACCAGGAATAAGATTTCTTTCCACAAGAATCTTCATACCTTGTTCAGACATGTGTCCAAGCTTTTGATGCCATGTCATAGCAACTTTATCACTTGAACTATTCGAAGCAACAGATGCTTTCGATTCCTGTACCGTCTCGCCTTTAAGAATGTATAAATTAGCACCCACCTTTTCTCCTTTCATAAGTACAACCGCGCCTTTCTTAATTATCATAATCTTCTCATGTATCACCATCTTACAACCAAGATCATCCAATTGTCCTAAAGACAATAAGTTCTTCTTCAAACCCTCCACGTGTCGCACACCTTGAATAGTACGAACTGTACCATCATGCATCTTCAGAATGATATCTCCAATTCCAATGATCTTTAGTTTATGATCATTACAACTGTATACAGATCCTCCTGAGATACGTTCATATTGTTTGAACCATTCTCTTCTAGGGGTCATGTGAAAAGTAGCTCCCGAGTCAAATAACCAGACATCAACAAATGTCTTTCTGCCTTCATTTGCTACCACTGCTTCACTAACCAAAGCAGTCCCATCATCTGAAGTGCTTACAATATTTCCTTGAGGATTTGAGTTATTTAAACTCCGGCAATCCTTCTTCAGGTGACCTTTCTTGCCACAATTGTAGCATGTATATGTCTTCTTCTTTTTAGACTTCGGTTTACCATGAGTGTGACTCCCACTTGAGCCACGTTCCGTTGATCTGCCTCCTGACACCAATAAGGCCTCCACTTGTCGTGAACCGGCCTGTTTGTCCTCCTTGTTATTGCGCCGATTTTCTTCTTCTAGAATAGCAGCCGCAACTTCATCATAGACTAGATACTCCGAGAGAACATTATTGGTTAAGTTAATAATGAGTTGATCATACGAGTCAGGTAGACTCTGAAGTAAAAGTTCAGCACGTTCTTTTGGCTCTGTATTGCAACTTAATGAAGCAAGTTGAGAAAATAGAGTATTCAAAGAATTAATGTGCTCATTAACTGAAGTAGATTCATTCATGCGTAGCGCATAAAGTTTCCTCTTAAGGAATATCTTGTTGTGGAGTGATTTGGTCTCGTACAATTTTACGAGGTGATCCCAAATCTCTTTTGCAGTCTTCTTTTCTTCAATGCTAGACAAAACGCCATCTGCTAGTGCCAGATGAAGATTTGCGATAGCCTGGCCGTCCATCTCTTCCCATTTTTCATCAGTGACTTCGGCGGAACGTCCACTGATGGCCGCCAAACACTTATCCTTTCTCAGGATAGCTTTCATCTTTAGTTTCCATAACGAGAAGTTACTCCCGTTGAACTTTTCAATTTCAAATTTCGTAGACATTGCTATAATTACAATCTTCTTTTCGACAATATTATTTTTCTTGAAATAACACCCAAGGACTTTTACCGAGTGAAAATAATCTTACTTATTTTCTGATGTGGACGATCCACTCCTGTGGCAACCACAGAGCATACGATAAGTAGATTAATACACACTAGATATTAGAACCTTAGCTCTTGATACCACTTGTTAAGAAAAGCGACACCAAATTATAGCAAACCGCTAGTAATAATTGAAATAACGACAATAATAGAAACAATGAGATTTAACGTGGAAAACCCCAAAAGGGTAAAAACCACGGGCAAGGAAAGAAACGCTTCACTAATAAGAATAATAGGAATTACACTTCTCTCTAATTACAAGGATAAACACTAATCTTTATATCTCTTGTAATTAGGAGACTAACACTCACTAACTCTCTAATTAATCTTTTAGTACAAGAATGGAGAATGAATTATGGGATGAAGAATGCAGCTCCTGGCCATTCCCTTTTATAGGTAAAGTAATCCATGGATGATACCTATTCATTCACTCATACGTATGTATATGTAAATAAAACACCACAAACATGTGGTCAAAGCAAAATGGTAGGTGGCCAACTAAAAGCATAGTAACTTTTACTTCTTAGCATACAATTCATTGAATATGAATTGAGCCACCAAACATTCAAGATCCACCAACCATATTTGACAGACAGCGCACAATAGACTCGAGCTCAGGAAACTTGAGGCGATACTTATCACGAATGAAATTATGGATATTAAAAATCTCGTTTTCTATGTCAACCGACAATTCATTACATTCAGCAGTGAGCTGATACTCTGTATCGTCTGACCCCTTATTAAGAGCATTCTCAATTTTCTTCATGATATCGGTATATCTCTGTGTCTTTTGTAACTTTGAAACACTATCGAGATCATCGTAATTGATCATAGCTTCTATATCAGCTGCTAAATCTCCACTAACAACGTCATCTTCCATGGCGTCCCTGTTTTCGTTATCATTGGCGGAAAGATCCTCAAGATCTGCTAGAAATGAGTCTTCCAGATTTGCCTGAAAAGATGAGCAAAACATAATAATGTTATCCAAAGTCCAAAAAAGCAAACAGATTATAGTCGTTACTCGTTAGTCACTAAAGCTGTAATACTCTTATCCCTGATTTGGAGCATGACGGCAAAAGGAGTCGTTCACAAACACGTTTCCAGATAAAAATAACAAACAATTAGCCCTTCAATTAAATTAAGCTAGACAATTTAGGTTGTAGATAAGGATAATCACAATTACAATTTTATTGAATATATATACTAGGGTTTCAATGTCCAGGTGTTTAATTAACGCTAACGAATAATAAAAACTTTAAGTTTCAGAGTCGAAAACTCACCATATATTACAACCGAATTCGAAAGGTAAAGGAACTATAGACGGAGTAACGGCCGTGAATCGTCCCGGCGATGAGAATTGACGACGATTGGAAAATTACGGAGAGCAGCACAGCAAATAACTTTTTATTTATAGAAAATAAATGATCCTTAAATTGAATACTCCGGATTTTATTATCTGTTGATGAAGGTTTAAATACAAGAAGGAAATTCCTCTAAATTAGGAAACTAAATCCTACAAGGAAACGTAGAGAACAAGCAATTTAAATAAACAACGATTTCTAATATATCTCCAATACTCCCGCTCAAAAGTACCGAATTAAAACATAGAAAATTTGAAATGAAATTTTTTTATTTTTATTACCAAAATAAAATATTAATTTTCTTTTAATATATGCTCTTTTCCTTCAAAACTTTTATTTAGTCTGACATATTTAATCCCATTCACAAAATATGTTAGTCGATATAAACCCCGTACAAAGCAATTGTTAAACATGTCCTATCATTCACTTTAATCTTAGAAGCAATCATATCAAGTGAAGCAACACGGAGGTAGAGTATTGAGCAACCATAAGACAAGTATATGCAACTACACATGTAATGATGTAAAGATCATTCACACAAAAATCGGGCTTGTCATTCGGTTTGATATTGCCGTTTACATTTTATGTCGAAAGCAACCTTCTGCATGATGGATAAGAAGTTGCATAATTCTTGACCAATTGTTTGATAACCATCACATTCGAAAGATTATTCGTTAATGTGTTTAGATTAAGATGTGTTCCTTCTTATAGTATGTGTCAAATTTTCATTTGTTAATATTTTTCTTGTCATATTCATTTGGTCATTTGTAATCTATAAAACAAGGATCATTAACTTGTTTATTGTAGAATGAATACTAAGTCAACTTCAAGTACATTCCGTTGTAACAAATACGAGTGCAACAAAAATCACGAAAATAAAGTGAAAAGAACACTTAGTTCTACATTCAGATAGGCTACAAACTTTGTTTTAACTTATGTCCTGACAAGTACTCTGCTGACACGCTCACATGTATGCGACTTGCCTTGTGAAATTGTTGAAAACAGCAAGAGAAAAAGCCATAGGATGATTCAACAACAAACCAATAATGAAAAAGGTTAGGTATAAGTTGTTAAAGAAATCTACAAGTCATTGTTTGATTTTAGAATGACCAAAAAAGACAACATGTATAGTTACCAGCGGGCCTATATGAGACCAATAAAAACTTCATATTATGAACTTTAAACCAATGTTTATCAAGATACATCTTTATCCAATTAAAATGCTTACAACAAAGAGAATCATTTTCGTATAGACCCTTTTCTTGTTAACTCCACTACTTTTTTTGACAATAATCAATACATCCAAGAAACATAAAAAACTAAAAGTCTATAAGATTGATATCCTTCAATTTCTGTAAGCTTTTACACTTTGAAAAAATTAATAATGGGAGCTTCAACAATAGAGAAAGGAGTGCTTAAACTGGTACATCCAGGTAGGCACATCGAGTATCACCGAAAATCAATAACAGCTGCTGAAATCATGAAGAAAAATCCTAGACACAGTATCACTCGACCTGATTTTTTTGAATATCCTGTTATTGTGGTTAGTCCTGAATCCGTTATGGTTCCTGGACAAGTGTTTTACATCGTCCCAAACAAAACCGTACATTCTCTTATGAAAAACAAAAGTCAAAAAGTTGACCAACCCTCTTTACAACAAACTGTGTCTCCAAACACGGGTGAAGACTACAAACATAGTTCAAAACAAACATCCCCGTATAAATTATGGGCAGGAACGACACCATTGTACAGTTTTGGGTCGAATTCATGTGAATGTACTGACATGTCACCTCATGTTGAAGAAAGGCCTCAAGGATCTGTTTTAGATGACGTGGTGGACGATAGTTTGACTTTTCTAGCTAGAAACTATTATCTAAATAGTAATAGGTCAACATTATGGTCAATGCCTACGGATTATGGTGAACAACCAAGGAGTGATAAACAAGTAAAAAGTTTGAAATCCTGCATGAAGAAAGAGGGTGGTGTTCGTGTTTTGCCCAACGTAAGAGTGAGTTTTGACGTTACTACATTGATTTGAGTATTAAAAATGAACATTGTTAATATTCGTTACTACATTTCTGCAAAACACAGCAGGAAACTATAGATATTCATGTTCTGTAAGATCACATTAGTAAAACACAACAAACTACAGTTCTTTGCATTGTAAGATCTGAAATTTCAAGTTTGTAATGTTCAAGGTCAATTAGTCTTTGTTCAGGCAGTTGGGTAATGGGTCAAAAAAGAGACAACAATTCGAGCCATGGCGAGTCACAAACACTTACTTATATTTCGTTAGTAAATAGTTGGTGTGTTATAAACTAATCATATGATATGATTACAAAAACTTTATTCCTGTACGGAGTAACTTTTAAGTACATTTTAAATCAAGTGACTCAAGAGGCTTTGGTATATACTTCAGAGTGACTTTTGAGTTTTGACCCGTTTGATCTTCACGACCCGCTTCCTTTTTAGGTATTCTAACTTAACTTATTTGATCCGCTATAACATGACTAATTTAGTTGATAAAATAGCAAATTTAGTCCATTTATATGTTAATGGGTCAAATTAGCCAACCTTCACCATGTACTAATAAAAAAAGGTCGCAAAACTCGTATTTACAAACTTAGAGAAAAGTAACAAGATACAATTATATTATATATGAATATATGATCATAAATTCACTGATTAATTCTAAATACAAAAAGAAAAGGGAAAAAAAAAAACTAAACAAATTACTTCATTCTGTCCTCACAGTTACCTTAGAATCTGTTCTTTGTGAATTTCTTGAAGGAGATGTTGATCCTCTTGAAGAACTATGTCCAAATAGATTTATTTTACTAATCTTCTTCGAAAATGAGCTCATAAATTTTCTTGAATTCGATTTTTCCATATTTCTTTTCATACACACATGTTCTTTCTCCAAATCATTCAATCTCATTCGTAATCGTGCCAACTCAAGTTTAAGCTCTCGGTTTTCTCTTCTTAACGATGCATAATTATCTTTTGGTGACATGGCAGCACTAAGAGCACCACTGTTAATCCGCCATGACTGGTGGTGCACCGGCAATTTAGGGTTGTCACCGAGCTCGGAACAGTATAACGCGTTTTTAAGCCGTAACTGCTCGATGTATAAAACGTGAACTATTGATTGAAGTGGAAGTCGATCGTTCTGTGCAGCATGTGCGCTGGCTTCTGGTGTAAGTTTCTGGAAATCGATTAATCGACATAGCTTCTTTTTGTCTTGTTCTGTTAAACCCTGATGAGCCTGCAAGTTTTGTTTTTATTACCATTTATAGTAATTATAATTATACTGTTGGACTATAGGATTAGAAAATCATTGGCCCAGCCCAATTGCATAAATGGGCCTGGTCCATTAAGGTTTTAAGTAATTAGGGTTTCATTTTGGCGTACCTTGAGATAAACGTCGATGGATCGATACAGCCCATCATGAACCGTACGAGCATGAGCCGGTAAGCTTTCAGCAACAGCGATAAATTTAGCAAGCTTAAGATTCACATCAGGCGCAATTTCCGCCAAATAATTATCAACTAATTTCGAAACTTTAATTAACGCCGTTTCTGACGGCGAATCAAGACCGTTAGATTCAAAACCCGACCCGTCTGGATCATCATCATCACTATCATCTTGCTGTGAAAAATTAACCAAAATCCTATGCACCGTATCGACATCAAATAAAGTGTCACTACCATGCCGAAACGAAGGTATCAAAAGATCATCAAGTGTCACTATATCCAATTGGGACCCAATTCGCCTCTCGAGATCAAGCCTACAACCAACGCTACATTCAAGCATCGACGAACTTCTTAACAACCCGAATAAAAAACTTAACGGAACGACAAGTTTCTCAACGGGCAGCAAACTAACGATCGTTTCAACTATGACCCGTTCATGATCACTTTGCCCGTTTGACTTTTTTGTCAACTTTACTTCGGCATAATTCATAAGTGATTCACCAATGCTTTCGGGCCTCACCCCACGACATTTCATAGCGGTGATGACCCGTTGGTACAAATCGATACGAAGCACGGATAAATCTTTAATCCACCAATCAGCTTCGCACTTTTGTCGACTCATATGGAGTCGACCCGAACTACTATACTCCAATCGTGAAAAACTCGACGCGATTTGTTCCACGCACGCTTTTGAAGCGATTGCATCGATGCATCGGGTTACTATTTTGAGCTCATCAGCTAAAGGTAGTAAGTTTTCACATTGTTGCAAAACTTCAACACACATTTCGAGATTTTGGCAGACGATATAGTTGAGATACTCGTCTGCACGTGATCCGAGGTTGTTGTTTGAGTAATCTTCACTCATTTCGAGGAAATCGGAAACACAACATAGTTGAGCAACATTAGATGGCGTTATCTCGAAATTGAAACCGTAACAGAATTTTGCTGCGAGCTCGAACGTTTCAGTGCCTCCAGGTAAGCTAAGGAGCTCGACTCGTGATATCGAAGACTCGCGATGTTCCGATACCAGTTTCCGAATTCGTCCACTTCGAGACACTAGAGGAAACTACACAAAACAAAACGGTAACTTTTTAAACCGGTCAGGTGTCAAAATGGGTCGGGTCAAGTTCTGGTTGGTGGAGTTGCAGACATTTCTTTGCCCATTTTTTATAATTCATATACCCATTCATGTTGAATATAAATACAAAAAAAGTATAATTATACAGTCATAATATAGAGATCTTGAAAAAAAATCAAATTAATAAGCCGAATGAGCTAAGAATATATACTTTCAGTTAGTTTTTACCCGTTTAACTTGTCACCCTGTAAGCTAACCCATTTGAGACAAACTGCAACACCAACTAAAACATATACTTATAAGAAAACAAGACTGAAATTGCCACTATCCGCAAAACAACCCTATGTTTGACTCTTAAAAGTCAAGATTTGACTTTTCTTTTCCAGGCAAAAGAACAAAAGGACAATCACGAGTTAAATGCTAACAAGTTAAACAATAACAAAATTTACCTTATGCAATGCAAATGCAACACCATTCACTTCTATAGTTATGTCGCTTGGGACATCACGAAATATCCTATAAAAAAGACATGATCATATGATTTTAACAAGTAAATTAACATAATTAAGAAATATAAACATAAGAGACTCATTTGGGAGACGAACCATTCGTTATAGCGATGATGATGGCGTGAGCCTTTGGTCATAGTGAGCTGGGTTTGATGGTGCTGGTGGTTCAGGTCCATGATGCAAGTGCAAGGAACCACAAGAGGTTTTTTTAGTATGTGTGGGGTTAAGGTTGTTAAGAAGTGAGATTTTGCTATTTAGTGGCCTTTTTCATATTATTGTTATTGTTAGTGTATTTTAAAAATAAAATTATAAATTATAAATTATATTATGGGATTGGAATTTGTATATAACCAGTTGGCTTATGGTAGGGTCATGGACCCTCCGGAATTCTAATCCGAAGAGTGATCGACAGGTTTTTAAACATTGATTTGAGGTAACTTTGTTACTATAAATGTGATGTGATGAAGGAATGTTAAGAAAATAACAGTTTTATGACTACAATTTTACTATTACCATATACCAACAATACCGGAAGACTCATTACCATATACCAACAATACCGGAAGACTCATGAACAGTGCCTTCGTTGACATTATACTTGCGTTAGCATTCACTATAAACAAAAATTTCTTTGGAATGCCTACGTTTTCCATTTTTTTTTTTTTTTATTTTTATAAATACTAAATACTACTCCGTAATACCATTATATTTGATTGGATGGTTGGTGAGTAGTATATTTTTAAATTATGTATTTTAGTCCCTCATACTTTTAAACAATATTAAATTAATCCTTAAGTTTGTAATATTCTTTATACTTTTAAACAATGTCAACTTAACCGCTTAAATTTCTTTTAATAATTATTATTATTATTATTATATTTTTATTATTGTTATTATTATTATTATTAAACATTTTATTTATAAACCCCAATTTAGTATACATGTATTTTTTAATATTTCATTTGATAAAGGATTTGTAACAATCACCCACATGCGAACTGTAATTATAAATGTACGGAGCGAAATAATCTCTTTCAATAACACACGGGCCCACAACATAACATTCGTTTATTATATAAGTCCACTGATTTTTAATACACTGAAATCAATCGGTAATAAAGGATACTCGTCTCTCAACCTAACTAGGAAACACAATATAAATTATTATCTTTATATATATATAGTGACTGAATATACATTTATGTCAATTAATATATGTTTTATGATATGATATATTTATACAGATATGATTATGATAATAAAAGTGATTCTACATACATTTAACAATGATTAAAGAACAAACATTATAAAAAGTAGTCGGCTGACATCATGCTGACGTTATTATATATATTTTATTTTAAAACCTTGAGTTTTTTTATTTCAATTTATTTTCTTTTGCTTCTACTTTTTCCCTTCTTCTTGACAATCGAATTTAACACTGCGATTTCATTGGCAACCAAAATTTGGTGATCGGGAGAGTGTTAGTCAAGCCGTGGGGTCATGAATTACGTAACACGACAATCCAAATTAAAGTCGGAGGATCTCTGTTCTATGTCCAGGTAATAGAAGACGTTAAAAGCATTGTTGAAATCGAAACGGAGGAGATAGATAGCATCGACAGTCAAACAAACACAAAAATGAACGTGATGAATCAGAAATATTTTGATGAAACGGTTGTTGAAGTAATGGAAGAGAGTTATTAGCTTTATATCAAACAAAGATTGAAGGAAATGAAATTTAACTTAATAGGGTATATGGCCATACTGGTAGAGTGGTAGTTATCGATTTTTTATTTAAGAAAAAAGCAGTTTTGAAGTTGATTGAAAGTTATTTTTATATATTGGGTAGTTACTCTTAATAATAATCCTAAAAGTTATCATAAGAAAATTTCATAATATATATTAATATTAATTAATTTGAGGGTTAGCCTTTCCAAATAAAAAATTAAAGTTTATATATACAGTATAAAATTAAAAATCGCATGTAAATAGTTTATTTGATAATTTTATGAGCTTACAAATAAATCTAACTATAATCACTTGTACTCTGGCATTGAAGTAGTAATCGCATAATTCAAGAGTAATCAAATACGAATCTCTAGTTAACAATAATTATACATTTGTTGCCTTTCAAATAAATAAAAAAAAAAATAATAATTATACATTTAATTAAACATGGAGATGAAATCATATGTGATTTATGAGTTATCATGACATACTTCAATTACGTAACACATGTGATTAAACCTTTGATCAGCAATCACATCTGATTTCTGGTCTAAACAAATGGGTAGTGATATTTTCAAATACGTTTTTGATAAATCCACTCCAATATGCAATTTTTGTAATATTATATAATTATAATTATGTATACTTATTATGTAAATAAGTAAGTATTAATTATTATTAATTATAAGTATCAAATTAAATTAAATTGTAATGTAATCTCATGTGAGCTAACACTATCAATGAGTAACTGTGTATCATTTTTATTTTAATACCTTACACGTTATTATATATAAAATTAAATAAAAGTTATAAGGTTTTTATATTCGGATTACTTGGGAGGTCGAGTAATCCAATCTCATACTCTACTATACGCATACGCAGTTCATCAAAATTATACTAAATCGATTAATGAGTTACCAACCGGAAAATGTAAGGTAAAATTACCTTTTTAACTACGAAAAAACATTACTAATGGTAATAAATATATCAATAATAATCACAATTCATAATTATAATTAATATTTAATAAAGCATATTAAAAAAGTACCTAAAACGCTAAAATTACAAACTTTGATTATGAAGGTAAAGCATGGGTAAAAGGTCAAAAAAATTGACTTTTTGTGTTCGAATCATTCTTTTTATTTTCTTGAAATGATGCCTTTCACCACGATTGAAGTAAAGCATGCTAGTGAACAATTTAAATGGAGGGAAAAAGGCAACATTTTCAAAAGTAGAAGTAGGCTAATTGACCTTTTTCATAAGTTTAAATGATTGCCCACCCAACTCCAAATGGGCTAGCTGGGCTGGTAGGGTCATGTTTGCTAATTGGGCCCCATTTGAGGCCTCACCTTAATTATAATGATAGACATTGCATATTTGCATCATGAATTTTCCACCAAATATGTTTTATTTTATTTTTATATTTATGTAGAATGTAGAATGTAGATGTAAATGTAAATAAGAACAAAAAGTTTTGGGTTTAAGTCAAAGTCAATCAAATCTACAAGTTTGCATCATTTCGTCCAAGAATAGTGCAGGAGTCTTGAAGGCGAGGACCACAATAAGTCAAATTTTTGATTATATTTTATAACTTAGATTTTCATCTATTGTTATTATAGAAATAGAATATAGAATATAGGTGCTTTGAAATAACGCATGAAACTCATAGTTTATAAAATTGCTTGAATTTTCATCGTGTGTAATAAATAAGTGATTGTTAATTGTATGTTATTGTAACGTGATAACTTATACATTGTTAAATGATTGTTAATTGTATCATTGTATGTATGATTGCTATATTATCTTCATGATTTTCCTAAATCATTTTGATAAATTAGTCAAACTAGATCGAGTCAAATAAATACGAGCAAGAATATGAATGGGTATGGTTCGGTTGTAGATACACCATGTGTAACTTGGAATGAGCATATATGTAATCATAAATCATAGATTAATAATATCAACACTCATGCCTTCTCAATTACTATCATCTCAATTGCTTTCATCTAAAGTGGCATGCCCCTTGACAAAATGACTTGTTGCTTTCATACAACTGCCCAATTTGAAGCATAAAATCGATGAACGTAGCACTTACTGTTTTGTTATATGATCACACGTTTAATGAACATTGGTCCATAGTCACCATTAATTTGAAAGCTCTTCAAATTATTAGCTTTTTGAATATCATTAATGCATTCTCTTGGGGTTTTTTAAAAATTTTAAGTTATTTAAAGTGGATAATGATGAAAATATGTTATATGTTACTTTATTTAAAATAAAAAAATTTGTATTACACGTACAAAACTAAGTAAATAATGTGACGAAATGATTTCTCATAAAGATCACAACGCATAGGTTTGACAAATATTGTAGATTAGGTCAGTTCAACAATATGATACGAATTTAGGGTCGATATGTCATCATCAAAGTAAAAGGTGGTATATTTACATTGTTCACTGTTAAGCACACTAAAACCCCGTGATTATTACATCATTGTGATATGGTATTTATTATAGATTATACATAACCCTAATAGATCTAGAAGACCCAAGCTCACAATCGAACTTGGGCCTATCTAATTCGTCTAACACTCCCCGCAGTCTGAACGGCGAAAATCGCGAAAGTTCGGACTGGAACAAAACTGTAAACATTAAATAAAGAAATAAAAGATATTTTTTTCTTATTTGTTGCACAAAATAGACTGATTTTGCTGATATCGTTGCGCCTTGCTTGACTGCGTTTCATTTTCTGTAACGTCTTTTTTATATGTTGCGGCTTGCTTTGCCTAAGGATTGAGCAGGACTTGAGCAGAGAACTTTGTCGACAATAGCAATTTTCTTTAATGCTACAAATAGTTTTTTTTTTTATTCCTCTTTTTTCTGAGGTTTAGAAACTAGTCAAGTTAGGAGGCTCATCTCTAGACCGATTATTTGATTATTATACGGTTAAAAATAAAAGATAAAATATACAGAAAGAAGATGTGAAAATTGCTGCCATTTTTTTTTTTTTTTATCGCCATTTATTTCTTGGTAGCTACAACGACAAGGTTAGGAAACAAACTAAATTGTAAAAGGATTTTGAACTAAAAGGGTAATATAAAATAACAAATGATACAGATGATAACTCAGAAAACCATAGAAAGAGGCGGCTAGTTTTTTTTTTTTTCTTCGAAGTCACTCAACATAACAATAAAATCACACTTCTTATCTGTTTTTGTTTTGGTGTATTTCGTAACAGAGAAAGAGAGGAGAGTGTTCGACTCATTTCTTTTTCTTTTTTTTAGCGGCCGAACATAGATAAACATTAGAGAACTAAGTCTTGGGATCAAACCCGTTCTGATATCATGTTAAACACTAAAACCCCGTGAATTATTACATTATTGTGATACGGTATTTATATATTACATAACTCTAACAGATCTAGAAACTCTAACTTACAAAGCCCACAATCGAACTTGGGCATATCTAATCCGTCTAACATTCACAAATCACAAAACAATGAGTGAAAATAGAGCGCTCACAAAAGATATAAAAGCGGAATATAAAAGATATAAAATCGGGCAACGGGTGGAATATAGAAAACTATGGAAAAACAAAAGAATAAAACTGTTATTCTCATTTTATAACTATACTCACCAAATTATTTATTCTATCCCCTTCCATTTACTTTCCTTTTAGAAAAATACATAAAATCTATTTTATATTATTTCTATTTTCTTGAGTTTTTTAAGTGACCATTGTACTTTGAAAACATATTTAAAGGAATGGGGTAGTTTCAAAAATATTTATCATATGACATTCTCTTTTTTCTATCCTAACAAAAATAACCTATAATCTAATACGGAGTAATAAAATACATGGCATGTTCTCGCATAACATTCGAGTAGTTTAGATTGCCCCCTGGACTTTCCATTTGTTAACGTTAAGGCTAATTATTATTAGTTTAAAGGTTTGTTCTTTGTAATTTTATATATTTTCTTGTTTTATGAAAAAAAATAAAATAGTAATAATAATACGGAGTAAATGATAATCAAGAAGCCGTCTTTTAAAAAAAAAATTGTTAATCCATATATATATATATATATATATATATATATATATATATATATATATATATATATATATATATATATGGATTATTATATTTTGTTAGATACTTTTTAAAAAATGTCACAACGAAACATTAAAAATTGCATAATTTAGCTACGAATTTTCCAATCATGTTCAACATAACAGAATTTTTTTTTTCATAGAATATCATAAATATTTTTAGAAATATTTTTCACACTTTGATTCGTTTGTAATTTGATAGCCTAGAATGGAAGTTTTTTTTCAGACTATATATAAATATTGAATAATAGTAAAATATCACATTGTAGCTTATATTATTATTAATAAATTTTATTATTTTTTATAATATTGATATCACCTTCGGGTCATGTTACAGGTGCATGGGCGGTATACGGGTCGGGTTTGCGAATTTGTATCTAAATACATTGATAATGCTAAAAACGAACATATATTTCATAATAAAAGGTTAAGACAAAAGACAGATTCGACGAATTGAAGACGCAAACGACCAAAAAGCTAAAAAGTACAAAGTACAATCCAAGTGGTTCAAATTATTGATGAGAAACGTCTAAAAATGGCAAGAGTCCAAGCCGCAAAAAGCAAAGTACAAGATATTAAATTATACGAAAAGGCGTTAGAAAATCCGAAACCGAGACATGAACCAACTTTCAGCGCGCGACGCAACGGACCAAAAATTACAAGTCAACTATGCACAAGAATATAATATAATATATAATTAATTATATATATTATTATATATTATAATTATACGCAGCTCACGTTTTGAATTTGATCTATGAGCTGGAATCCAGACCTCCGCACTCGCGGAGCTGTGATGAAGAAAACCTCCGCACTCGCGGAGCTCAACAGTTAAACATGGGCCTATAAAAGGCCGCGTATTCTGATCGATTAAACACACCTTTTTCTATCTATCTATCTATCTACGATATATTTATATTTATATTTTATAATTTTAATTTTAATTTAAGTTTAATAATAATAAGGTTATAGTGGCGAATGTTTTAAGTTTGTAAGTCGAAACTATGTCCGTGTAACGCTACGCTATTAATACTCATTGTAAGTTATGTTCAACCTTTTTAAATTAATGTCTCGTAGCTAAGTTATTATTATGCTTATTTAAGCCGCAGTAATCATGATGTTGGGCTAAATATTAAAGACGGGGTAATTGGGCTTTGTACCATAATTGGGGTTTGGACAAAAGACCGACAGTTGTAGAAATTGGACTACGGGCTATTAATGAGCTTTATATTTGTTTAACTGAATGATAGTTCGTTAATTTAATATAGAGATTTACAATTTGACGTATCTATAAATAACCATATACACTCGATCGGACACGATGGGCGGGATATTTATAAATACTAATAATCGTTCATTTGACCGGACACGGGAATGGATTAATAATCAATGGACTCATTAAAACAGGGGTGGATTACATACAGGGACACTTGGTGTAATTGATAATAAAGTATTAAAACCTTGGATTGCACACAGTCGATAACCTGATGTAATCATTACCAATGTATTAAACCTTATTATAGTTTAAGTCCCCAATTAGTTGAAATATTTGACTTCGGGTATAAGGATAATTTGACGAGGACACTCCACTTTATATTTATGACTAATGGACTGTTATGGACAAAAACCGTATGGACATATTGAATAATCCAGGACAAAGGATGTGATGACCCGGAAATTTCGACTAAATTTAAACTTAATCTTAAATGATTAATGACTTCGACACGATAAGCAAAGCCTATGAAGTTGAATCTCAAAATTTTGAACTATTCAATTACCCTTCGGTTGTTCTCAACGATTCGCGAACCATTATATGTAAACAGATACATATATATACTATAACTTGAAAACGTAACAAAGTTTTAATTGCATGATACCGTACATTAAACTTATTGGTTTATATATCTATTTGAATATATATGATTTCAAGTTATTTAGTAAACGATAGTAACATTCGATTATTGATTCGATTGATATTTAGATAAGTTAACTAAAACGTTTAAGATGAACAAGTAAAATACTAATTTGCTACAGTATTTTCAAATTGCTACAGTACCCAAAATGCTACAGTGTTTTCAAAAATCACTATTTGCTACAGTGAAATTGACTTTGCTACAGTGAATTGCTACAGTAAAAAATGAAAATGTATATATTATATATATATTAACAAATAGCGAGACGATGATTTATAGAAGTAAATGACCAAAACATTTGAAAGTTTAAGATATACTATGAGTGGTATAGTTTATGGATAATTTAAGACTATATTTTGACAAAGGTACGTGACACGAAACGTAAAATGCAAGTTTTCTAAAGGTACGAAAGGACATTCGAAAAACTGGAACCGGGACATAAGTCGAGTGATGACGTACGACTTATCGGAACAAAAATTACAAGTCAACTATGCACGTGAATTTAATATAATATATAATTAATTATTTAAATTATATATATTATATTAATATTTTATCATGTCGACAAACAAATGGACAAATGATTCTGAGCTGGAAATTGAGGCCATGCGATCGCATGGCCATCATGCCCAAAATCCATGCGATCGCATGAGGCAAAATTTCAGGCCAAGTGCTATAAATTCTCGAGTTTTGGCCAGATAAATCACACACACATATATATTATTTTTACTCCGTATTTATTTATTTTATTATTATTATTATTATTATTATTATTAATAAGATTATTATTAATCTTATTATTTTTATTATTAGTGTTATTATTTTTGCGATACAAAAATAATAATGTACATAAAATATTACGACGGAGTGCTGTCCAAGTAATTTTTCAAAACGAGTTTCCGAGAAAGCTAGAGCTAAGGAAAATATGGGTTATTGCCAAGGAGGTTATGTGTAATATTCGGGGGTATTTTTGTGAATCAAACCTCGTGCTTATTATCTCCAATGCGTCTACGTGCTTTCCTGCAATATTGTATATCAATATTAAACTGTGAGTTTCATATGATCCCTTTTACTCAATATATTTTTGGGCTGAGAATACATGCGACTGTTTATAAATACTAAAAATACTAGATTTATATGCGTGAGTTTCATATGATCCCTTTTACTCAATATATTTTTGGGCTGAGAATACATGCGACTGTTTATAAATACTGAATATACAATATTTATATGCGTGAGTTTCATTTGCTCCCTTTTTAATTGCTTTTGCAATCTATATTTTTGGGCTGAGAATACATGCACTTTATTTTAAACGCAATGGATACAAGTACATACAAAATTATACACCGAGTTTGAACCGAAAATCCCTTAGCTTTGGTAACTAGTAACTGCCAGTTATAAGAACTGGTGGGCGCGAGTAGTAGTATATGGATCCATAGGGCTTGACATCCCCGTCTGTTCCAGGTATAGAAAGAAACTCTAGCCTGAACTATAAAACAGACGTATGTTATTTGAAGTTAGTACACGTTGGATTGCGTGTATTGTACATGTTGGTTGCATGTTAAACGAGGGGTACTTATTATAAACGTTAAAGTTTAGTTACCAGGGTTCTCAACTTTGTAGAACCGATTGATAAACGTTTCGGATGAAACAACTGAAATCTTGTGATCCCCCTTTTATGTAGAACCGATTGATAAACGTTTCGGATGAAACAACTGAAATCTTGTGATCTCCCTTTTATGTAAAACCTATTGATAAACGTTTTGAATAAAACAACTGAACTTTTGTAATCCACATTGATATACGGATTATGTGTAATATTAAAACTATGAACTCACCAACCTTTGTGTTGACACTTGAAGCATGTTTATTCTCAGGTTTCCTAGAAGTCTTCCGCTGTTTGCTTATATGTTAGACAAGCTATGTGCATGGAGTCATACATGGCATATTTTTCAAGGAAACGTTGCATTCACCAAATCATCACCATGTATCTTATTTTGACTGTACTGTCAACGGAAGTACTATTGTAAACTATTATTTACAGTGATTGTCTATACGTAGAAATCATCAGATGTTGAAAACCTTTGATTTAAATATTCATTTATGGTGTGCCTTTTCAAAAGAATGCAATGTTTACAAAACGTATCATATAAAGGTCAAATACCTCGCAATGAAATCAATGAATGACGTATTGTCCATATGGATTTGGAGCGATCGTCACAGTTGGTATCAGAGCGTTGGTCTTAGCGAACCAGAATTTGCATTAGTGTGTCTAACTGGTTATTGTTAGGATACATTAGTGAGTCTGGACTTCGACCATGTCTGCATGATAAAAGTTGTTGCTTATAATTTTTTTGTTAGAAATTACCTGCTTATCATTCCTTGTGTGGAAAATTACCTGCTTATCATTTGTAGTCTAGACACACCTTATTGCATGGATTGCATGACTAGTGTATAGACAAAATGAATATCTCAGCGTATCTGTTACTGTTACTTTTACTTGACAGTTTCCGAAAGTTTCTCCGTAATTCGCGGATCCTTTGTACTATATAAAGGTATTATATGTAATTAGAATATCATCCGATATCCGAAAATCATTTCACATCGAAAATTATTTATCTAACCGTGTAAGATGAATTCTGCAAGTAATTCGAGTTCTTCGGATTCCGATATGAATTTCCACCTGAGTTCCGAAAGCAGTGTAACCGGAATGAATCAACCAATCAGTCATCACCAATTCTGGATGAATTGGGGATGGGTTCGTAATCAACTTAATCAATGGAGACAAGAGGAAGGCGATCCTTTCCACCAACCGAATTCACCTCTTAGTGAGGAACCTGAGGCACTTACCGGCGAACCCGTTCGAAACACGATCTTTACCCTCATTTCCAGAATATTTCGCAACGATTATATGATAACTAGAATTTTAAACTTTATTCATCCTCTCGTACCAACCGCCAATCATTCCGGAATAATATAAGAAGTTAACGAGCTTCGCGCTCGAGTTGTGGCTTTGGAGAATATGATGCACAATTTGCAGGCATCACAGGCAGCACTGGTAGCACCACCAGAACCAGCAGCACAATCAACAACGGTACCAGTACCGACAACAACAACAACATCCGCAACGTAAACCTTAACCTCACAATCTGTCCCACGAGTATCAACCTCATACGCACCGTAGACACCGAAGAATACTAATAACCATAAACGATGAAGTATTAATTCATAACTTCATTGGAGAAATATCCTGCGACGATTATGTAATCTTTAATATAGAAGAGATTATTCGTTTCTAGTTCCAACCGAAAATCAAATGAGTTTAATAACTCATTAAATCTATATTACATCCGAAGGAAATATACATACATATATTTTCATAAAGATTGTAATTGAAAATCCTTTTGTACAAACTATTAATGATGAGAATATTTTAACGGGTAGGTAATCCTTTTGAAAATCGTAGTGTACTAGTAATGATTTAATAATAATAATATAATGATGATGATGATAATAATAATAATAATAATAATAATAATAATAATATCTTTTTATATTATAATAACAAAACCAATAATAGATCATCTAAAATATAAAACACTAATCCTAGCCTTCCATTATCATTAACATCTATAATCTAAACCATCCAAATTTTCTAATATAACATTATAACCTCGTAATCACCTTTAGCACTTATTTAATAACTAATTTACCCTTATAATTTATGACGGACTAATGCTAAAAATTAGGGTTTGCCCATCTATTTACACCCCATTATATACATATATCTAAAAGGTAAAGTGAAAATGAATAGTTCACTTTACGCAAACTTAACCCCTTAACTTTTATTAAAATATAAATCGAACCCCCCACTTTATACGTATATTTTTCCCCAAATTTCACAAGCTTAACCCCCTAACTTTTATTAAAATACAAATCGAACCCCCACTTTACTAACTTTTTTTTTTTACTAATATTCAATTTTCACAAACTTAACCCCCTAAATTTTATTAAAATACAAATCGAACCCCCACTTTATACGTAATGTTTTTTCAAATTTCACAAACTTAACCCACTAACTTTTATTAAAATACAAATCGAACCCCCCACTTTACTAACTTTTTTTTATAAAAAATAAAACCCGAACGCTAAAAGAAGCAACTTTCACAAAAGGAACAACCCTTCAATGTTATGTCGAAAAAAATTCTTTTTTACAAAATAGATCAAGACTTTTTTTTTAACTCGCATTCAAAACGGAGCCCCCGGCGCGAAGCGAGGGCTCCACAACTAGTTTGAACAAACACCCAAATTAAAACACATCTCCTGTCATTAAAAAAAAAAGAAAACGAAACAACCCACCGAAATGCAAATCATGTTCCTAAGCCGCCATCGTAATGCAATGATTTCGTATAAAATTGGAGATTCAGATTTCATTGTATCAAAACAGACGATTCATTGATACCATTTTCAGGTACTTTTATAAAAACCTATCTTATAAGTTTATTATCTTTTGTATGCTTATTACAGTATGAAGCATTTATGTAGTAAAGTTGGTATGAAGTTGAATTATTGACTCGAGCATAGTGATATTGTGGTGCATGATATCTAGAATGGTATAACATTTGGTTACCAGTTGTTACACTTCTTATAGTAATGATGCTTCTCTTTTTGAGTTTTGGTCATTTCATGCTCTATAACACTAACTATTTAAAATCTTGCGGAAAATGCATTAATATTATTACAAGTCATAACCTGTTCGGTCTTTTTTACTTATATATCATGTGTTAATATGGATAATTTTATTTATGAATTAATCAAGAGTCACTGTTTTGCTCCTCATCACATCTGATATAAGTGAAAACTTACCCGATCTCATAGTCATTTTGATGCACCCACATTTGGTGTAAAATTACACTAATTGTAGTTATTAAGTTACATAGTACAATTGACCAGTTCAGTGCTTATGTGCTACTTACCCCATAACATATCAGGTCTGCTTTATAGTTTTGGTTTTAAGGTTATAAGGTGTGATAAGCATTCAATGCTACAATCTAAACCATATGTTATTATGATGATGATAACTGCTTCTAAACGGGCAGTTTTAGACATAAACACATCCACTTGCGAATCATATAATTACTTTGATAAACAATCTTCAAAATTACAGCTCATTTTTTAGATATTTTACTCTTTAAAATGTTCATTTTTTTAATTAAAAGGCAACTGGCCGTGAGCTAAAGTCCACTTCTAACGCGGGTTGAGTTAGCTGCAAATTAAAAAAATTAAAATAAAAAATTCATACGGAGTATTAAATTAACATATGGTGTCTTTTTTGGTTTATGTTTCCTGGGTGTAAAAGAATAGCCACATTAGTCTTTTGGAATCAGCATCACAATGAATCGCTGCTCTAAATATTTTCTTAGGCACCCATTTTTGTATTCTTAATAGAAGAGAACAACAAAGGGAGGAGTTGGACGACAATTCAATATATGTTTTTTTGTAAATACCATTTATGCACATGAACACATTCATTATCTCATCTATAATTTTCTTGTGCAGCGATACATAATTAAACAAGTCCTTAAAACTACAAATCTAGAGGTGGAAAAATAAACCCATTTACTTATGAAACCCACATCTAGAGGTGTAAATCCCTTTTCAATACTTTCATATTGACCCTTTTGACAACAACCCACATCAACTAAATAAAGTATTATTTGCTAACAATAATTGTTGACAAACAAATGTTATTACTATATTGTCAAAAATCCAATTGTCATAACAGAGTTCATAAGCAGGTTCTAAATTCAGCTTCAACTTTTCTTATTGTATTTCAGATTTTTCAAATGCAGGTGCTATGACCTTCGAAAGGCCACCTCAATTTGAACAACTTAAAGATTCAGCAGCATCAGCCACAGGACAACCCCGAATATCATAAAAAGAATTTCGTTTTCATCCCTAGGTAAAGACTCGAGTTCCTTTTTCATTGTAACAAATACCACGTGTGATGTTTCATATCAGCTGGCAAAGAACTAACATCTAATGTTTATTCAGCAGATAAAGACGCCAAAAAAGCGTTGTCTATGTAGGTAACAATGTGTATATCGTAACTGTTATGATACTCTTTCTTTTGATCGACTGTCTTATGTCTTAGGTATATAGTAACTCTTGACCTAATTTATAATGTACATAACATAAGGATATCATTTTCAGTTTTTCCGCCGCGAAGCGCGGTTGAACCCTACCTTATTAGTATACATTAGGCCCAAAACTATAAAAGATTATAGTTTTGTATTATAGCAACAGTCATTTAGTTTTTTCATTATTTGTTGACTTTTTTGCTCAGTTGGTCCCTCTATTATACCCCAAATCGCTGGTTTGGTCCCTCAGTTTTTAATTTGGCAATCAGAGTCCCTTTATTATTTTAATTTTGCAATTGGAGTCTTCCGTCTAACGGACATCCAAATCGAACGTTAACTCCCATCACGTGAGTTACACGTGATGGGTAATATCGGAATTAATTTTAATTCTTGGTACTGAATAAACCCAAACGGGTATGGTCCCCCACTTTTATCCACCGATTTTCACACTCATCCCTCCAAATAGTGTTAACCACGAAGTAAAACCTAAAAGCAAAATTGATTATCAATGGATGATTCAATGGATGATTCATGGACTATTCGTACATCAGAAACTGATCAAAAGGCTATCGACCAATTATACGGTATGTTTTATGCACCCAAAGCTCATAATTCTGTGGAACCCTAAATATTATTAGGTAATTGTTTTGTTAACTTTAATTTTTTACACATTTTTCAGATGTATACCCTGATTTGTTCACGATTGTGTTACATCATGGTGGATATTTTAGAATGGGTAGTGAAGTTGTGTACACAGAAGGTAAAACTGATTACATTGATTGTTTTGACATTGAAAAGTTTTGTTTAGGACAACTGGATTCAGTCATGCAAGAATTAGGTTATGATCCCACCAGGTCTGTGGTATATCGTTTTCTTAAACCCAATACAAACATGGATACTGGGTTAAATCTTTTAAATGATAATGAACATAGGGACTATTTGCTTAGTTGTCTAGAAGATGGTGATGTGATTTATAGGCAAATTGATGTGTATGCTGAACATGAGGATATTAAAGGGAAGAGGTTATGGTCAGAACAAATTAATAATGATAACTTAGTAGTTGGTGGTGTTCACAGTGATGGGAGCTTAGTAGAGGGTGATAACAGTGAAGGTAGTGACTCTGAGGATAGTGATTACATTGTTGATGATGAAAATGAGATTTTGGATGTTCATGTAGAGATGAAAGATTTTAATTTTAACATTGATAAGAATGTAGAGTTTATGGGAAATGGCTGTAACTCATTTGAAGATGATGAGGTCAATATTGAGGGTACAGAATTGGAAGTGTTGAACAATGATGGTTTTGAAAGCTATGATTCTCAAAGTGATGAAGAAGGGGTAAGGAAGAAGAGAATTCGTAATCATAAAAAGGAGGTTGAAGGTAGTGTTCAAGTGGGAAAAACTTTCTTCTATCTTGGACAAAAGTTTGAAAGTAAATCAGAGGTTAGGGAAGCTGTGAGAATGCATGCTATTGAAACTAGGAGAAAGCTAGTTATTGTTAAGAATGACAAAAGAAGAATTAGGGTTAAATGTGAAGGGTTGTGTATAAATTCAAAAGGTGGTGAGATAGTTAGTCAAAGTGATTTGTCAAAGAAGACAAAATGTGATGTGGGGCCCAGTAACTTAAGAGTTAAAGGTGGTGTAGTTGGGAAGAGTAAAGACAAAGTGACTAGTCAAATTAAAAAAGCAGGGGAATCTTGTAGTGGGAAGACTAACAAATGGGCAAAAAGGGAATTACACATTGTTTGTGAGTGGGTGTTGTTGGTATCCAAAGAAAAAGATAGTGAAGAATGGGAGGTTAGAACCTACAGACACCAACATGAATGTCAACCTGCAAGAATACTAAAATTCTGCACTTACCAATTTTTATCAAATCGGTTGGTACCTCAAATTCAAAAGAATCCAAAGATACCAATTAAAGCTGTCAGATCATATTTGGAAACAGAAACTGAATTAATCATCAGTGAGCATAAAGCATATCGTGCTGTGAGAAAGGCAACAAAGATGATTCAAGGGGATTATAAATCTCAGTATGCTGAGCTCAGAGATTATGTTTGTGAATTAAAGAGAGGTAATGTTGATACTACTGTTAAGTTTGAGGTTGAGCCAGGAACCCTAAAGTCTGAAACTAGGGTTTTCAAGAGAATTTACATTTGTTTGGGACCATTGAAGAAGGGTTTTAAAGCAATAGGTAGAGATCTACTTGGGTTGGATGGTGCTTTTATGAAACAACCTGCAACTGGTTGTATTTTGAGTGCTGTAGGGGTTGATTCAAACAATGGCATATATCCTGTAGCATATGCCATTGTTGAACAAGAGTGTGGTTCATCCTGGACTTGGTTCTTAGAGTGCTTGGGTCAAGATCTTGACTTGTCTACCAATTCTAACTTTACTTTTATCAGTGACAGGCAAAAGGTAAAAATTACTTGTTTAATTCATATTTAATTTAATTACATTACATTTGTTAATGGTTAGTTACTTTAACTTTTATTGTTTTATGCTGTTAGGGTTTAATACAAGCTGTTACAAATGTGTTTCCTTGTGCTGAGCATAGACATTGCCTTAGACATATTCATGGGAATATGAAAGGGGATTTCAGGGGTGTTGCTTATAAGAATCACTTGTGGAGATGTGCTAGTGTAACAACAGTTCCTGAGTTTGAGCAGGCTATGCAACAATTGAAGGAGTTTGATAATGAAGCTTTTGTTTGGTTAGCTAAAATTCCTGCCCATCAGTGGGCAAGGAGTCATTTTACAGGAAGGGCTGTATCAGATGTGTTGCTCAGTAACATGTGTGAGTGTTTCAACAGATGGTTAGTTGATGCACGTGACAAACCCATAGTTACAGCTTTAGAATACATCCGAGAGTATTGCATGAAGAGAATTGTTAATGTAAAGAAAAACATTTCCAAGACTAATGGCCCTTTAACACCTGCAGCCACCAAATTGTTTGAGAAAATCAAATCTGAGGCTCACCAGTGTACTGTCTTATGGGGTGGAGATCAAAGGTACCAAGTGAGTGGAAAAGTTAATCAATATGTTGTGGATATGGAGACTAGATCATGTGCTTGTAGAAAGTGGGAACTAACAGGGATACCTTGTAAGCATGCAATTGCAGTGTTTTATAACATGAGTGAAAATGGTTTGGAAACTGGTGAACCAGAAACATGGGTTCATCCAGTGTATTTGTTAGATACATGGATCAAAACTTACCAATACACCATTGAGCCATTGAATGGGAGAAGCTTATGGCCAAAGGCAGAAGGCATGTTCACTCTGGTATCACCAAAGACTATTTCCACACCTGGTCGTCCAAAAAAGAAAAGAAGGTTGTCCAAAAATGAAGTTGATGTCATTGGTGATAGTGGTAAACTTAGCTCAAAAGGTATGCTCATTTTATTTATTAATTACATCTAGTACCATTTCAATTAATATGGTATTTATTTTGTTAATATTTATAGGCAAGCTAAAGAAGTGTGGCACATGTGGTACTTATGGACACAATAAGAGTACTTGTACAGGTGAGAAGAAAAGAAGTGGGAATGTGGATAACAAGTGGACAAAAAAGACAGTGAAAGTTAAGCTATCTCCTTCAAAGAAGACAATGGTAGTTGGAAAAGGGAAGAAGAAGAAGTGAATGTTGGTGGTGGTTTGTGTTTTAATCATGTGTTTTATGTCTACTTAAAACTTGTTATGTGACTTGGTACAATGTTTGTATTTTATTAAGGTGTGTTGTTGTCTTTTGGTAAGTTTAAGCACATTTGGTAACTGGTACTACGTACTTATGTTGACTTTTGGAATCTATGACATTTGGTAATGCTTGTATGTTTGTCATTTCACTTTAGTTACAATGTATTGTCTGTATGTTTGTTATTTCACTTTAGTTACAATGTATTGTCTTGTGTTTTTGGTTACACTGTATGACTTTGGTTACAATTTATTGTCTACACTTGGAGTCATTGTCTTGTGTTGTAAGGTTACTGATACAGATATAAAACAGATGCAAAATTTAACAAAACAAGCTTCATTCCATTACCATTACCATTTTACAAAGTACATCATACATACACCACAATTTCAATGACTAAAAAAATAAATACCAAACACAATCCAGCTAAATATACACATCATCTTCCAATTCGTCTCTCTTTTTTCTGCATCTTTGAGCTTTTCATCCACTTCCATTTTGGCATTCATAAGTGTAGCTAGGGCATTGATTGTATTTGGAGGATCATACCAAGCAAAGAAGTCGCACCTAGTGATCTGAGCAACAACATAAACAGGAAATGCTAACATCTTGTTAATTATTTCATAAAATTCGAAACAACATAAACAATCTTACCTTTTTTTCACATGTATAGAATCGACGTCCAGGGTTAGATTCAGTGCCAGATATTCGAATTACACAAGGTCGACCACACCAGCATTCCATTGTTATCGATTTGTAGCTCCAATTTCTGATTAATACGTTATGTAAATGAATTAGGGTTTCAAGTGAGAAGAGAGTGAAAAGCGGAGGATGAAAGTGGGGACCTTACCCGTTGGCGTTATTAAATACCAAAAAAAAAAAAAATTAATTCCGATAATACCCATCACGTGTAACTCACATGATGAGAGTTAACGTTCGATTTGGATGTCCAGTTGACGGAGGGACTCCAATTGCAAAATTAAAATAATAAAGGGACTCTGATTGCCAAATTAAAAACTGAGGGACCAAACCAGCGATTTGGGGTATAATAGAGGGACCAACTGAGCAAAAAAGTCTTATTTGTTATTTGAATTTGTTACCGAATTTTAAAGTTTTAATTGCCAAGCTTTCAAACAATCTAATTTGTTCTACCATAGGATCTCTCAAGAATAACAGTTGCTATGAATTAGCAACTCACAATGTATCGTTTAAAGCACTAACACTTACAATATTTTAGTATAACTTACTTCTATTGGCATCTTTATTATCCCTTTGGAAGTTTCTATTGTTGTTCATGACTGATTTGCTAAAACACTTTAATCTTACTGTTTTCCACTTGGTAATGTTGACTCCATGTTATCTTCTTTCAGTTAAAGGTGGCAAAACGGGTAGCTCAAGCAGGTTCGGTAATTGGTCACGACGGGTAACAATTGGTACTTGACATAAAAGGTTTTCCGCTGTGATAAAAATATAATTACAAAATTATTATTCGTGGTAGCTCTAAATTAACACGAAAAGCAGAAAGGTCGTGCGAACGATTGTAATTTGATTGAAATTTCCTCCTTAGGTAACTTCATTTATACTCATGAGAATGTATAGATATGTATCAACATAAGATAACTGTTTTAGGTAACTTCATTATTCAGCAATTGATTATGGCCCTAATTATGTAAATGATCTATAACTTCTTTGGACACCATGTGTGCTTGGTCAACTCAACCTTCAATTGTGTATATCAACCCATTTGGCCCAATCTCTCTGTTACCCAACCAACCAGAACCGTTGCTTTTATGAAGTTTTCTTTTATGTTCGAAGACTGATTGCCAAATGAATGGCCTGAATTTTGCTTTTCCAAAGGGCAAATGAAGAACTGCAATTCACTTTTAAGGCTTAAACAAAAAAGTTATACATGAATTGTTATGTTTGAACTAATATTATGTTTATGCTTTTATAGACAGTACATCTGATAGATGGGTCGACCAATTAATAATGTGTGTGTCAATTAAGTGTAGTCTTATTTCATTATAGTGATAATGGGTTTACATGTTAGACACTTAATTCGGTTGTTTATCTATCCAGCTTCTACAAATATTAATGTCGATTAAGTGTCGTCTTATTTCATTACATTATTAATGGGTTTACATGTTATAAGCTTAATTCAGTTGTTTATCTATCCAGTTATTATGTATATATGCAACTTTTATAGACGGTACATCCAAGATTGTTAAAGGCACGTGTGTTAGTAGTGCAACAAATGTTAATGTTTTTTGGTACTGGGTTACATTAGAAATATTTTCATGTGTTAACATTAGTCATATTTTCATGTGTTAACAGATAATAAGTAATCATTGGAATTATTGTTGCTATTGAGAATCCACAGTATATTAGCATTGTCATGTAAAATTGATTTTTGCATTATTAATACCCCATTATTTTATTTTTGAAATTGTTTTGTTTTCTAATCAACCTAACAAATACTATTTAAAATCTTATTGATGGAAGAAATAAAAGTTTGATTTGACCCATAAAAAAATCTCGCGAATTCGCAGGTTTTAAGCTAGTAATAATAATAATAATAATAATAATAATAATAATAATAATAATAATAATAATTATTAGTATCAAACAATAATAATATAAAAAATAAGGAGCAAAAAGAAACAGTTGAACAATGTGGGATAATCGAGGCGCGTGGTCAAGTTTAAGATATTTTTAAAATTTAAAAAATAAAAATTAAGAATAATAGTAAATCATAAATATTTTCAGGAGTACAACATTTTCTTAAAAATGTTTTAAAAACACTACGGCTTTTTTTCAGGAGTACAACATTTTCTTAAATATGTTTTAAAAACACTACGGCTTGTTAAAAAACTCCTATTTTCTTAGTGTTTGGTTACCCTTTTCATCTCATTCTTTTCCGATCATTCTTTTTCACTCATTCTTTACCGTTAGAAATAATAAACTCAGAACTTGTGATTGACGAGGAAAAGGATCATTATGTTCAATCAAAGCACTTGCACGCGCATGTCTTTTTTACATTCAATATAAATAAATGAATGCTTAATTTCATTTTCAAATATGTTTTATGTTACTATTATATTAGAAATATAATAAAGAAATATTAGAGATCAGAGATGATTAAACACATAGTTTCATGTGTTGATTAATGAGTAAATGTATAAAGGAGAATGCTAAATGCAGTGGTGAAAACATAAAAAATTTCACCGGGGGCAAACATTTTTTTGGGTGATGGTTTTTAGGTTGGGGGCAAACACTGAAATCTTTTGGGCAAAATATGAAGTCGTTGGGAGTAAAATCAATTTTAAGCTTGAAACTTTCAAATTAATTGGGGTAAAATCAAAAAATTTGAAATTTTAAAGGTGAAAAAACCTAGAAATTTAAAATTGGCTAGGGGCATCTGCCCTGTTTCCGCCGCTGGCTAAATGTAGTTTTAGGATTATATTTAAGCATATCATATACCCTACAAGTTTAACAAAACCAAGAGACACCAATTGACACTCCCATACCTTAGCATGACACAACCAGAACTACAATCAACCTGGATTTCATGTCAAACCGAGGTTTGCGTTAATATCATTTTCTTTCCGCCTTAAATAGAGACGTATCTTCATCACTCTCTATATACCCGGCTCATCTACTAGGTTTAATTTATCATCATTAAGGGCTCCAAACAAATTATAAACTCTTAATATTGTGCGTTTTTACTCGTCCTAAGTTGATCCATTTGATCCGTATTATTATTATTATTATTATTATTATTATTATTATTATTATTATTATTATTATTATTATTATTATTATTATTATTATTATTATTATTATTATTATTTTATTATTATTATTATTATTATATACTAATAGAGCCTCGAAATTGTGTCGTTCCAAATTTACAGAGGTGTCATATCATTTTTACTATTCATGACCTTACCCGCCTTCAGCGAACTAAAAGTAGCAGGAACTACCATTCCAAACTTCTTCTTATTAACCTGACGATTTCAATGAATTTAATAAAAATGTTAGATGCATTTATCCACAATTCTAGCGAATTATTGGGATTTGGGTCTACGATACACTTCATTTAATTAATATCGTCACATGACATTAGAGACCTTCACGTGAGGAGTGTGGCTTAATCATGTTTATTAGTTATTGTGTTAACATCAAATATTCCATATCATATTCATATTATGGTTTCACATTTGGTATCAATCTATCATATCATATACCAGACTACCAGTACAAGTGTTAAAACAAATTCTTGCATCAACTAGAGCTGAAGCAAATAGACCTTTGCTATAGATAAGAATTGATAAGCTTAACGGAAACCATAATTAACTGAACTACTATAAATGGTTATAACAAATATAACAGTTTTAGCATTCTACGCGTGAACAACCGTACATAATTTAATTATAGCCTTACGAGTTGTCTTTAAAAAATTATTTTATGTATACGGCATTACAATAACCTAACCATCAGTTAGTCAAAATCTTTATATATTACCAAAAATACAAATTAATCATCTCCGGACGAGTTGTCTTTAGACTCTTTCCAACGCGGCGTCAGATGAGCCCGCGTCAGACTCGCTGGCAGGAAGTGACGCCCCTGACGCCATTAACGGGGCGTCAGTTTTTGACGCTGCGGGGGGGGGGGGGGCGTCAGTCGACGATTTGACTGAAAAAAGGGGCTTCAAATGGTGTGATGGCTTGATCTGATTGGGTGGGGTAATATATCCGTTACCCAATGGATATATACCCATTTTTTGGTTTTTTTTTTTAAAAAAAAAAATTCAATTTTTACTCCATTTTACTCCTATTTAAACCCCAACAATCATATCATTTTTCACACAATTCATTCTTACTCACTCTATTTCTTTCTACTTTTTATTTTTTTACAAAAGTCTATTAGTTTATAAATGGGTTCGAGGTTACGGGTGTCTAATTCTGACTCCGAAGATTTGCGGATTGTTCAATTAATTCAAGAAATAGAAGATGATGATTCCGAAGTCCGGCACCATCTATTCCGAGAGTTAGAGGTTACATCCCTAGCGAACGGGAGATTGCTGCACAACGTTTGTGGGATGATTATTTTTGTGAGACGCCAAAATATCCACAAAGAAAATTTAAACGTCGTTTTCGCATGCGCGTACAATTATTTCTCCGGATAGTGCAAGGTATTACTACTTTCCAAAGTGATAATATGCCAGAATATTTTACTTACTTTTCTCAACGATTTGATGCTATCGGTAGGCCTACATTTACTACTTTACAAAAATGTACGTCGGCTATACGTCAATTGGCGTATGGCACCGCTCCCGATATGCGGGATGAATATTTGCAAATGAGTGAGCAAACATCAATACTATGTCTAGATTACTTTCGTATGTGTATTATTACATTGTACAAAAAAGAATACATGCGGTCTCCAAATGCACACGATGTTGCTAGATTGTATAGTGTTCACGAGGAGAGACATGGGTTTAGGGGTATGCTCAGTAGTATAGATTGTATGCACTGGGAGTGGAGGAATTGTCCTGTTGCTTTAAAAGGACAATACACTAGGGGTGATCACAAGAAACCGACCCTTATGCTTGAAGTTGTTGCTTCTTATGACTTGTGGATTTGGCATGCTCTTTTTGAGATGGCGGGTTCTAACAATGATATCAACGTTTTGAACCAATCACCTATATTTGATAAACTTAAGAAATGGAAAATGGTATGGAACGTATACGAAACAGAGGACGGGATCGAGATATCATCGCAAGAGAAATAAGGGATCGAGATTTGCACAACCAACTCACCGAGGATTTAGTCGAGCACATTTGGAACCTTCCACCGACTTTTCGCAATGTGAATTAGTTTTTTTTTTTTAATCTATGTAATCGTCAATCTATGTACTTTTAAATTCTTATCAAAAATTAATTATGTATTTTTTATTAATGTTATTTATTTTATTTTGTTGTATTTATTTACCATTTTAATGTAATTTATTTTATTTTGTTGTATTTATTTACCATTTTAAATCATTTAAAAAAAATAAAAATAAAAACTGGTGAACCCTGCTAAATTTGACACTGGCATTTGACACTTGGGGTTATTGGGGGATCAAAATTTGACACTGCCATGTCACAGACAGATGCACTTTTTGAGCCAAAAAGTACAAATCTGCCTGTGATGTCACACGCAGGGTTAGAAACAATCTTAAAAAATGATTTTGTGTGAACGTGATTACCTAGCAAGTAGCAACCAACCATCGGTTAATCAAAATCTTTATAAATACATACAGGAAAATTTTAATAAAAAACATAATTAAACACACCTCTAAAATTGTCATTAACGAGTTATCAAATCCAGAACACACTGAACCAAGAGATAAACAACAGACTCAAAATAACCAACAAATCCAAACTTTAGTTGGTTCCAATTATAGCATTTTCAGTTCAGGTTCAGTTGTGTAGCAGCCCTCAAAGCATCATTGTTTCGACCTGCATTATAAACATGTCAAAAAATACATAAGTTTGCAACACCATACACTAACACGCTTATAATATACACAAGTTGATGTTACAAAAAGTGAAAAAAAAAATAAATAAAAAAATGCAAGTTTTAATCTTGGGTACCCTTTTTATATTGGTGGTTGACTGTCAAATTGTTCTTCTGTGGTAGCAGAGGCACCATCTTCATCGAAAGATGGAGATGGAAGATCGGGAATTGTATTAGCATGCCTCGATTGATTTGTAGATGCACGTGACACAAAGAGTTCGGCCTGTCCACTCATAAGCAGATACATGACATTTTCGTTGAACATCGGTCCTTGCAACTCGAGGCGGTGTGTTGAGGTGTGTTTTTGATGAAACCTGCCTGGAAGATTTGAACCCGAGATGTAACAGTCTCCACAAAGGTCATAACCACATTTTTCAGGACAGTCTTTGCATCGATACCGATCTCCAATTATTGGAGACATCTGTAAAAGATAAGTTACGCACCAAGATAGAATAACATATTACTCGTCACAAACTCATAAAATAAATACTAGTGTATACAATACGAAACTATTTACATAAATACGATGAGTAGTTATGTCGTGAATCTTCAAACAAAATTTATACCTAGGTTTCTATTCGATCCCTCACACCAAAACGAGTACCCAAAATATAATGACAATACAGAGCCAAACATTAGAACTCCCGGGTCATCTATCATGTATACCTAAACAACCTAGGTTTCTATTTAATATACATATATAATATATATGTAAATATAGATATTAATGATCATATGATAAGAAATGATTAAAAGCCTATGGAATGCTCTCTCATGTATCCCTCGCAACAACTCATTTAGAATCAAACCAAATATGTTATTACAATATAGGGAGTAATATTGAAATACCTATAAGGTTGTATGCATTTTAATTAATAGACGTCTGATGAACATCAATCTGTTCGAGCAATTGAGCCATTACCCTTCTAGCTATCTTTATTTGTTTACCATTGATAAAACACAACCACCCAAATGGCCCACTTATACGTATATGGGTAGATTTTGAAATTTATTTCTTAGTTGTTTGAGATAAGCTTTAACTAGACCACGACTGATTCAATACTATGAATCTTACATATATCTATAGAATTCAATACTAAGAGAAAGAGAGTAATCTTTAAAGGTTCATGCTATAAAGTATAGACATATGGTGATCATGTAAATCAGAATATCATTAAAACCATCAATTGGGTTATTATGGTATATTTAGAGGGAAATAAAAAAGGGTTCAACTTCTAATGCAACTGTCAGAAAACTCAAGTTGCTTGGACGCATACCAGAAAAGATCCGAGATGGAAGAAAGAACGAAAATTGGTTTTCAAGACAAAGAGTGTAACTTTGAAATGTAATATATGCAATTATATTCATATGATGATGCAAGAAAAAAGTAAGAAACTTACGCCACAACTATCACAACCAATCCAGGGATGAAATTTAGATCCATGAACGGTCCACCACTCATGAAAATTCTCTTCTGTCGGGAACGATAGCATGGAATTTTGAGTACTGACCTCTGTACAACCCAAAAGACACATCAGTACAATAGTATTAGTATTAATACTTTATTTTATATATATATATATATATATATATATATATATATATATATATATATATATATATATAAATAAAATAATAGGCAGAAATATATGAGATGGCTTCAGTAGTCATGTTAAGGAGCTTGTCGTGGGATGTTTCCATTTTGTTAGACTACACTTGGCTCTAATTTTTTACCAGACTTAACAAATATAATATGCTAAACACTTTCTGCACAATCGCAAATCAAAAAACTTCATAATTTATGATTAAGATGTTTTGGTATTATAAAAAAAAGCTTCTAGAAGCCTCCTTCATACCTAAAATAATAAAAAAAAATTAATAACTACATAGAGCTAACAAAAGAAAAGCTGATATATATGCCATGGTTCACATTAGGAGTGCAGTGGTTATAAAGTGACATATGGCTGCAAAAGAAGTAATCATTTCTACAAGTGAAACTATACAAAGCTACTAAAACATACCATTAAGTGCGTTCCTGTTTTCGGTCTGCTCTTGATTGACTTGAATAGTGCTTTTTCTCAACGCATATTCTGAAGCAAATTGTTCCTCTAGGTAGTTATCAAGCTCCCTGCACACTTTTGGAAGTCCATTTGGATGTCGGCACACACAAACTTGACATTTAAGCGTCCCCTCAGTAGGAATTGTGATGCAGGACTCGCAGTAAACTACAGATGAACACAATGAGCATGCCAAATTCATATATATAAGAAAATGTTATTATTGAAACTAGACAAAAACCCTATACAGAAAACGTACCATGGCCACAATTAAGAACAACAGGACGATAAAGTAGTTGCTTGCATCCAACACACAGCACATCACTGACTGATACTTGATTACAAGTTCTATCAGAAGTTTCAGTTAGTTTCTTTTCTTCAGTAGAAGGATCAATGTTGTCAATATCAGGTGAATATCCTAATGTGCTGTGTTTTTCATACTCTACACGATGCAAGAACAAAAACATTACTAAATGTTATATACATAATTTAAAGAAGATTATACACATTTCAATCACTCAAACAACTGTTGATATCAAGTTTACCAAGTATTTGTATACTCCTTCGATCGTAGGAAACTGGGTACAACTTCTTGAGTAAGAAGTGAAGCGTACGGCAGATTGCAGGAAAATGATGATATGGATGTCTACATAGTGGACAATAAGATACATTTTGCATACGCATCGAACGTTGGCAACACCAAAAGCAGGAAGCATGACCACAAACTGCAAACAGTCACAACATCACCAACAATAACAGCTAATTCACAACAAAATTCTCTCAAAATTGACAAAATATATTTCTGTTGCAAACATTTCTTACCTAGAACAATTGGCTTGTATAGAACATCCCTGCGAGAAAAAAACAAGCAAATTTACTTCAGCGAAATCATCACCAAACAAACAAGTTAAAATAAAAGCTTAATTACATATAAATGCAAGTATTTATGTTCTGACATTAAGAGTAATGTACCAAATTATTCGGGTTCCATTGTATGTAAAATACTTGTTATTCATTGCTACTGTATGTCTGTATACAATTTTGCCTGTCAGATTAATAAGGTGTCATTTGTTCCCTTTGTAACATCAAAACATATACAATATACTGATACACATATACAATAGCAATAACATACTGTAAGGAATTACATTTCCGTATACTAAACCCTAAAATAACATATAATCCGTATACACAAAAATAATTACGTAATAGATAAGTGATTACTACAGCTAATGGTTCATACAACCCTCAACTAAAGTAACGATAAGTGGTTAACAGTAGCAGACAGTTTTCGGCTCTAATTACATACATCCTGTAACAATTCAAAACTTATGATAATTACTCTTCCTAATTTCATGAAAACACATAAAAATACTCAACATTGATAACAGCAAGAGTTTAAGTACCGTAATATCCTAGTAATTAGTAATAAAAGAGAGATGTATAATTACAAGCAAACGGCGCAGGTGAAATTATCAGATATTTGTTCAGATTCGATGCCTCCTTCCATCGCCGAACTTCCGGATAGCACAAAACAATCAATTAATCAATTTCTTATTTCAGTTATTTATTTATATTTATTTATTTGATTTTATTAATTGTTTATTGGTCAGTATAAGATAAATAAAGTGGAATAGAATGGAATGGAATAGAATAGAATGGAATTGGGGTGAATCAGCTAGTTCTAAATGAGTAAAAGAAATTGATCAAAAATGTCCAAATGTATAACAAAATAACAAAATGCACTTAAAAAAATGTAATTGAAAAAAGTGGTCCATGACCAAGTACTCATGATACGTGTAAGTTAGTTTGTGATGCGTGTTCACCGAATATCGTTGCTGGTTATACTATTATACCACTCAACACACATCACGGATTGAACATCACGCATAATGTGTGTCGGTCCGAGCGTAGTGCGTGTTGCACATGATAAAATCGGCAACTATTCAGGATAAGATTTTCTAACGTCTTTCTGATTTTTTTCGATTATCAACACTCTCCGAATCTCACATTCACCAACTTACTTATTAAACCTGCATGAATACGGTATCACCACCACCAACAGCATCATCACCACCGCCACAATAATCACCATCACTTCCTCGTTCATAGCCATTACGACACCAATCACCACCACCAACAACATCATCACCGCCGCTTCATCGTTCATCTTTATAACCACACCGTTCACCACCACCTATGAAATGCCCCGTCCTAATCCATCCGGACGAAGTCCATATCGATTATAAACGATTCACAATTTACAAACATTGCATTCGTTTTAAAAGACAAACTTTCATTTCATTGAAAGTTGACGACATGCATACCATTTCATAATACATCCAACTATAATTGACTTAATAATAATCTTGATGAACTCGATGACTCGAATGCAACGTCTTTTGAAATATGTCATAATTGACTCCAAGTAATATCTCTAAATGAGCAAATGCACAGCGGAAGATTTCTTTCGTACCTGAAAATAACATGCTTTAAAGTGTCAACCAAAAGGTTGGTGAGTTCATTAGTTTATCATAACAATCATTTCATAATTTTAATAGACCACAAGATTTCATATTTTCATTTCTCATAAACTGCATGCATGCATTAAGGTTCAATTATAGGGTGAACACCTGGTAACCGACATTAACTAGATGCATATAGAATATCCCCTATCATTTCGGGAAATCCTTCGGACATGATATAAAACAACAACGAAGTACTAAAGCATCTGGTACTTTGGATGGGGTTCGTCGGGCCCATAGATCTATCTTTAGGATTCGCGTCAATTAGGGTGTCTGTTCCCTAATTCTTAGGCTACCAAGTTTAAAAGGGGCATATCCGGCTTCGATCCATTCACCCATATAATGTTTATTAGTTTAATTACTTGTGTCTATTTCGTAAAACATTTATAAAAGTTGCGCATATATTCTCAGTCCCAAAAATATATATAAAAAGGGAATAATGAAACTCACCTGATGTATTTTGTAGTAAAAATACATATGACTAAATTGAATAACTGAACAAAGTAGGGTTGACCTCGGATTCACGAACCTATATCATTTATTTATATATTAACACATATAATTATAATCGAACAAATTCATATATTATATCTTAAATTATATCTTATATGTTTAATTTGTACATATTTAAAATAGTTAATATTTATATAGTTTAATGTTATATTTAAAATCACTAATCTGTTATATGTGAATCTTTACATAAATAATCTTTATATATATAAATATATATTATTATGGTAGTTGGAATATATATACGCTTATGTCGAAATTACTTATTTGTTATAATAATATTGTTAATGTAAAAGTAGTAATCATAACAATAATAACAATAATAATAATAATAATAATAATAATAATAATAATAATAATAATAATAATAATAAAAATAATAATAATAATAATAGTAAGGAAATAATAATAATAATAATATTAATAGTAATGATAATAATGCTACCAATAATAATAATTTTAAAGATAATGATTTTACTAATAATAATATTACTAACATTTATTTTTAATAACTATAATGATATTAATGATAAGAATGATAATAATGATAAGTAAATAAATAAATAACTACCTGAAAGAAATAGCTTTTAAAAAAAAATGCCCAAGTCCGGGTTTGAACCCGCGACCTCCCGCTAACCCGCTAAAACCCTTAAACATTCCTCTAACCTTGCTTTTCTGATAATAACCATACTTAAATTTTCTGAATCTGTTAACTGTTTCTTCTACTTCTTCATCCATTAACAATCTTCAGTCTTCATAAACATAAATATCGTGTATTTATCATCTTTAATCCTCTTCGCCATTTCCATAACTTTTAACATAATCATCATCATTTAATTATCATCTAACCACAATCTAATTTTCATCTAACTTCATGAACTTAGTATCATAATCATTCATCATTTATCTTATTCCTCAACATCATCATGATCAACTTATATCTTAGTCACATGATCTATATCATCAACAAATGAGTAACTAATAGTTGACATGTTGTGACCCAATTCATTCACGGCCAAGAATAATTCACCAACCTATCTAGCACACAACTTAACTAAAAAAAAATGAAACACGGATAATCATAATCTTAAAGTTAATATCGGTCCCATCCTTAACTACTACAAGAATTACTTGTTTAATAATTACAATTTAGTCGAATCTGAATGCAAAATATGCCCAGCTCATCAATCCAATTCTACCCTACCATTATCATTATTCAATGTAACATCCCGTTTTTCCCGTACGTGACTAAAGGTACATATTTAACCATTTGTACGTTATGATTCGGAAGCTTATGCGTAATTGTATAGATAAACGTATATATATAATTTATTGTGTGCTTGTTAACATGTGCGTATATAAGTGTACAAATGAGCTTGTGTAGTGTTAGGTCTCGTGAGACTTAGATGTGAGGCTTAGACGTGTATTGGGAACGAGAATGAAGGAATTAGTTGTGGAAACCTTAGAAATTTGACTAACTAGTCGAAGTGGCCAGACCCAGGCGTATGTCGCGCCGCGACAAACGGGTCCGCGCCACGACCCATCAAGCGTTTCCAGATCAGAACAGGACTTAAGCATGGTGAATTTTACTTTGATTCGTCGCGCCGCGACGTTTAGTGCCGCGCCGCGGCAGGCCTGCTGGCCAGGTCCCGGTTTTAGGTTAAATTAAGAGATTTTGAGGGGCAAAATGGTAAATGGACGTATAGATCAGATGGGTGCATTAAATCTGGTCCACTAGTTCATTTATTTCATTTTCCTTTTTCATTTTCTTTCAATTTCTCTCCCAAAACTCTAACACCCATTTGGATTCAAAGTGAGATTGAGAGAGGAAGGATTTAGGGTTGATCTTTGGAGCAAGTATTAAAGTTGTTCCTTGTGACTCTAGCTACGTGGTGATAGTCTCGGTAAGTTCTAACTCTAAGTTTCGAGTTTTAATTGATTATGGCTAGGGTTTTGGTTAATAGAAGCTTGTATGACCCATTTGGGAGTAAAATGGGTGAATTTGGGTTAGGTTGTTGTAATGAAACCCTAATGGCCATAATCTAGGGTTTTGGCCTTGTAATTGTGAGTTGAAAGTGTTAATGATATTAAAAGCATTAAACATTTGTTAAAATTAAAAGAGATGTCATTTGGGTTATGTTTGACTAGTTTGGATGTGAAAGTGTCAAAATGGGTCAAGAATGTACTAGTTGACCTAGTTTGGGTAAAATGGGTGTAAATTACCCTAGGTGGATGTCAATTGAGGCTAGTAGACTTTAATGCACTAATGTTGGTAACTAAAGTCGAGTCTTGGCCATTAAGAGGGCGGTTGTGATGTAGTTGGGACATTTAATGCGAATTGAGTCATTAAATGCCCAAGTAATTGTAATGTGGTTAATTCCACTAGTTTATGTATTGAATTGGTACTTAATGTATTAGGTACTTGGCTTTGAGTTTGGAAGCGAATATTCATCATCCTTGTGTCAAGGTGAGTGGAATAATTATGCGTGAACGTATATAATGTATTTATTTGTGTGGTATGAATGTGGAAGTGTCGCGGTGTTCAAGACACCACATTTTAGGTAACGAGTAGTATTGTCGCGGTGCTTAAGACACTACTCATTGTGTAATTGACTTGTGGAATTGTCGCGGTGTTTAAGACACCACAATGTCATGAGAGTGGAAGTGTCGCGGTGATCAAGACACCACTCATTGTATTGAATGAAGTGTGGATTCGTCGCGGTGTTTAAGACGCCACATTGTGTAAGGGTGAGTTAGTCGCGATGTTTAAGACATCACCCGGGGGACTAGTGATTACGCGGTGTATAAGTAACACTAGTGGATGTTATGAACTCCAACGGACCTTCATGTACCGTTCTCTTGTATACTTGGTTAACCATGGTTGTGCGAATTGTACTTAGCATATTATATTGTGAACTATATGCTAATACTATTGCTAGCTTGATGTGGAACGTGGATAGTAGTTTATGCATGATGGATTTCATGTTGGTTGAGTTGCTAGCTTGTATGTGGTATTGTGTAAGTGTATGCAAGTAAGTAGGTTATATATGATCATGTATAATTATTGCATTCACTAAGCGTTAGCTTACCCCTCTCGTTGTTTATCTTTTTAGTTGCAGGCGAGGATAAAGGGAAGGGGATTGTCGGACACTAGATGTCCTTGATGATGTGCTTGTAGGAGCTTTTGGAAGTTGACCACCTTTTGGGTAGTTTAGTCCCAAACCATGCTCGTTGGGTCGTTTGGTTTATAAACTATCATTGTATTCGGTCAAACTTATATTTACTTGACTAATGGCCTTTGTGCCCTTTTGTAAACATTGGTAATGGTTGTATGGTTTAATGGAACTTGTGATTTGGTCTACATATTTAATTGGCTCGTAAATGTGTATTATAAAAAAAAAAAATTATCGTACGGAGTACGGGTTGGGTTGTTTCAAGTGGTATCAGAGCATGGTCTAAGGGATTTAGGCGACTTGAGATAGGTGCTTAGACTTAGACTTTTATGTGTATGCGCTTTTAGGCGGGACTTGTACGACTTCGGGTCGAATCGGGAATGGTAGTGCGTAGGTTTATATGAACTAACCATGCACTCATTGTTTTGTGTTGTAGTTGGAATCATCAAGCGAGATAGACGTTGTACTAGCAAGTTAATGCGACGTGCTCGTGTAGCAATGACTAGCTACCCTTGCTACGGGTGCAAATCGTGTCAAACGAGCGATGTATGACGATTGTTGAGCGAGATGGGGTGGTATGGTATATATGTGTCATGTATTTGGTTTCGTTGTTTAATCTTTCCCGTTTTATAGAATGAAGATGAGAAACGGACACGACACCGATAATGGGGGCACGAGCGAGGACCCCGAGTTCACGGCCAAGGTTGAGGCCATCTTTCAACGCCAAAGGGCGGATTTTCTTGTTGATATTAAGAAGATGTTTCTAGACACTATTGAAGAACAAGTCGTCGATATGGTTAAGGAACAAATTAAAATTGTTCTTCAAGAAGAGAATGTGGGGAGGCGAGACTTTTTCTGTAAGAACTTCAAGGATGCTCAACCTCCTACCTTTGATGGTGAACGGGACCCACTTAAGAGTGCCCGGTTTATCTCCGATATGGAGGGGGCTTTTCGTACATGTGAGTGCCCTAACGATAAAAAGACAAGGTATGGTTGTAGCATGCTAAGAGGTGATGCCAAGCTATGGTGGGATGCAAAGATTCAAGTCTATGGCGAAGAACAATGCATGGACTTTTCTTGGGATGAGTTTAAGGTGGAATTTTTCGAAGAATACCGAACTTCGGCTGATCTCACTAGGCTAAAGGACGAGTTACGTTCCTTGAGGCAAGGGTCGATGGACTTGAACACTCTCAAATCCGTGTTTTTGTCTAAAACTCAATTTTGCCCGGAGTATGTCGGGAATGACAAGATGTTAAAGGAAGATTTTTATCGGATCTTGAATGATAGTTATCAAGAGAAGATAAGTGTGAATGTGGTGAAAAGCTTTGACGAATTGTTTAACATGGCCAAGGGTTTCGAGGCGCTTGTGATGAGGAAGAATAGCCTTACCTTGGGCAAGAAAAAATTTGAAGCTACTAGTCAATCTAATTTTTCTAGCAAGAAGTTTAAGAAAGGCTCCGAGAGTGTGGGGAGTGTGAAGAAAGGTGCTTCGGGGGATTTCCCCTATTCTTGTCATAATTGTGGGCGAAGGGGACATATGGCCCGTGATTGCACCAAACCATCTTCTACTACAAAATTCACTTGTTACAATTGTGGGAAGGAAGGACACAAGAAGACCGAGTGTCCCGAGTTGGTTAATGATCATGTCAAGCGGTTAGAGAAGGCGACGGGTACGGGCCGGGGTCGAAATTATTTGATGACTAATGATGAAGCTAAACAATCGAACGAAGTTGTCTCAGGTACTTTCTTGGTTAACTCTAAACCGGCCAAGATATTATTTGATAGCGGTGCTAAATTGTCTTTTGAGTCGCCTCGATTTGTATCTAAGTTAAATAAACCACTAGTTAAGTTGAGCCGTCCGGTTGAAGTCGAAATAGCGGATGGCAAGACGGCGCTAGTGGTTGATGTTTGTAAGAATTGTGATGTTGTGTTTGGTACCGAAACGTTTAAAATTGACCTCATTCCGATGACTTTGGGTGAGTTCGATATTGTTGTTGGTATGGATTGGCTCGATCGTTATAGAGCCGATATTGCATGCCATGATAAGTTCATTCGTGTTAGGACCCCAAGTGGGGGATAGTTGATTATTCATGGCGATAGACGGAGAAGACTCGTACCATTGTGCACTTATGCAAGGGCACGACGTTTTCGCAAGAGCGGTGCCTTGTTTTATCTTTCTCACGTAGTTGATACTCGTGATGAGCCACCACCTATTCGTAAGATTCCGGTGGTTAACGAATTTGAAGATGTCTTTCCGGATGAATTACCGGGTGTTCCGGAGGAAAGACAAGTCGAATTTCGCATCGAGTTGGTTCCGGGAGCTACTCCCATTGCTAAAACCCCTTATCGTTTAGCGCCGACGGAGATGCAAGAATTGCTTAATCAAACCCAAGAGTTGCTTAAGAAGGGTTTCATTCGACCAAGCTCCTCGCCGTGGGGTGCTCCGGTTTTGTTTGTGAAAAAGAAAGATGGAAGCATGCGAATGTGCATCGACTATAGGGAGTTGAATAAAGTGACGATCAAGAATCGTTATCCATTACCTCGGATCGACGATTTATTTGATCAACTCCAAGGTGCCACGTATTTTTCTAAGATCGATTTACGGTCCGGCTATCATCAAGTGCGGGTCCGTGAGGAAGACATCGAGAAAACGGCCTTTCGGACGCGTTACGGGCATTATGAGTTTGTGGTTATGCCTTTTGGTCTCACGAATGCACCGGCGTCATTCATGGATCTAATGAACCGAGTGTGCCAACCTATGTTGGACAAGTCGGTAATCGTGTTCATTGATGACATACTCGTTTATTCCAAGAGTATGAAGGAACATGAACACCATCTACGTGAAGTGTTGAAGACGTTGCGAAGGGAGAAATTGTATGCTAAGTTCTCCAAATGTGAATTTTGGCTAAGGGAAGTTCGATTCCTTGGTCATATTGTGAATCAAGAAGGTATTATGGTAGACCCGGGGAAGATCGAAACGGTGAAAAGTTGGAGTCGACCGACTACGCCTACGGAAATCCGAAGTTTTCTCGGATTGGCCGGTTATTATCGTCGGTTTATTCAAGACTTTTCTAAGATTGCTTCTCCTTTGACGAAGTTGACGAGGAAAAATGTTAAATTTAATTGGGAAAAAGAACAAGAAGTCGCCTTTCAATTGTTGAAAGAAAGGTTATGTCAAGCTCCGGTGTTGGTGTTACCGGAAGGGATTGAAGACATGGTGGTTTATTGTGATGCTTCGTTGAATGGGCTCGGGTGTGTTCTGATGCAAAGAGGTAAAGTCATCGCTTATGCCTCTCGACAATTAAAAGAACACGAAACGAGATACCCGACTCATGATCTTGAGATGGCGGCGGTAGTGCACGCGTTGAAAATTTGGCGCCATTACTTGTATGGTGTCAAGTGTACGATATATTCGGATCACAAAAATTTGAAACATCTTTTCACTCAACGAGATTTGAATTATCGTCAACGTAGATGGATGGACGTGGTGAAAGATTATGATTGTGTGATACTTTATCATCCGGGTAAGGCGAACGTTGTTGCGGACGCCTTGAGTCGAAAGAGTACACATCCAGCGATAAAGGTGGGATCGTTACGTTTGATTATCACTAATGACTTTCTTGAAAAGATGGGTGAAGATCAAATAGAGGCTTATGTTCACAATAAGCACACGGAACGAATCGTTGGCTAATCGGAGTTCATTACAATGGGCTCGCGTGGCTTGTTGTCCTTTCAAGGAAGGGTATGGGTACCTAAGATGGGGGATTACCGGCGAGTGCTACTTGATGAAGCACATAAGTCCAAATATTCCATTCATCCGGGTGCAACGAAAATGTACTATGATTTGAAGAAAGATTATTGGTGGCCCGACATGAAGCGTGACGTGGTTAAGTATGTTGAACAATGCGTCACATGTTTACAAGTCAAAGCCGAACACCAAAAGCCTTACGGTAAGTTACAACCATTGGAAGTCCCGAAATGGAAATGGGAGCACATTACCATGGACTTTATTACCAAGTTACCGAAGACGGCGCGAACCCAATAGGATACGATTTGGGTGATTGTTGATAGATTGACGAAGAGTGCCTTGTTTCTTCCCATTCGGGAAACGATATCATCGGAGACTTTAGCTAAGTTGTTTATAAAGGAGGTGATATCAAGACATGGGGTTTCGGTATCTATTGTTTCGGATCGAGATACTCGCTTTACATCTCGGTTTTGGAACAAGTTTCATGAAGATATGGGTACTCAATTAAAAATGAGCACGGCGTATCATCCTCAAACGGACGGTCAAACCGAGCGTACTAACCAAATGCTAGAGGATATGTTGAGGGCGTGTATTATTGATTTTGGTGGAAGTTGGGACGAGCACTTACCCTTGGTGGAATTCTCATACAATAATAGTTACCACGCTAGTATTGGGATGCTGTAACGACCCGTCAAAATCGCTATTGACGCGGCACGTTAATCATTGATTCCACAGTGAGGTTTTGACCTCTATATGATACGTTTTGATAAAATATTGCATTCATTAAAATAAGTGACTTTCTAAACATAGAAAGTTATAAACATGTGGGCGAGTGCTTAGGTATAAGCAAAACCCCGAAATACATAAGTCTTTAATTTACAGGTTGACATCACAGTCCAATTATTTATTACACAACGCAGTTTTATTTTGAATGCAATAAACTTTGTACAAAGCATGAGAGACTCCATGCAGGCAACAAGCACATCACAGCGGAAGCATTCTAAGGACCTGAGAATAAAACATGCTAAAAAAGTCAACACGAATGTTGGTGAGTTATAGGTTTAATTGCTCGAGTCATAAACATGCATAAAGATAGACCACAAGATTTCATCAAAAGTTTATCAATAGATTCTACGTAACAGAGCACCCTGGTAACTAAACTTAACGCTATAGTGATAATTACCCCATTCGTTTTAATACACGCAAATCAACGTGTCTTAAACTCAAATAACATACGTCCGTTAAAAGGCTAGCGCTCTAGCTCGGACGGGGATGTCAAGCCCTATGGATCCATATACAATTATTCGCGCCCACCAGTCTATATCCTATGTACTGGCAGCTACTAGTTACCAAAGCTAAGGGATTTCCGGTTTAACTCAGTGTAGAATTTAGTATGTACTTGTGTCTTATCGCGTTTAAAATAAATTGCATGCATTCTCAGCCCAAAAATATTTAAAGTATTTAAAAAGGGAGACTATAAACTCACAGTTCAATATTGAGACTCAATATTGTAGGCAAATTGCGTAGACATAATGACGGTAGATGACTGTATGGTTGGCCTTGGATTCAAGAACAATACCCCAAACAATACCCAATATTTCCTTAGCTTAAAGCGGTTTGAAACCCGAATTAAAACACCCTCGAATATACTTTATTATTATTAACTTAAATTAAAATTATAATTATAATTATATATATAAAAGAATCACAGAGATAAAAGTGTGATACTTCGTTCGAGCAAACTGACCTTTTATAATACTTTTGCATTTACTGTAGCTCATGCGATCGCATGAGTTTTCAGTGTTTTTGCCATGCGATCGCATGGCCGCCTTTTCTGTTTTTGTTTGCTAGTTCGTCGACATCAAATAGTGTTTACTGTAGCAAATAGTGTGTACTGTAGTAAATAGTGTTTTACTGTAGCAAATAGTGTTTACTGTAGCAAATAGTGTTTCACTGTAGCAAATCACTGTAGAAAACTCGTTTTCACTGTAGCACTGTAGCAAAATACGGTTTCACTGTAGCAAATAGTGTTTTACTGTAGCAAATTGTGTTTTACTGTAGCAAAGTAATTTTTACTGTAGCAAATAGGGTTTTACTGTAGGAAAGTCGTTTTTACTTGTACATATATATATACATACATATAATTGTTCATGAATCGTCGAGAGTAATCAAAGGTAATTGTATATATGAAACAGTTCTAAAATTTTGAGACTCAATCTAACAGACTTTGTTTAGCGTGTTAAAATAATAAATCGTATAGAGAATTGGTTTAAATAAGTCAAAAAATTTCAGGTCATCACAGTACCTCCCCCTTAAAGAAAATTTCGTCCCGAAATTTTGAGTAGTACCTGTTTCATGAGCGATATCAGTGAACAAATGTGGATACTTTTGCTTCATCTGATCTTCACGTTCCCAAGTAAACTCGGGTCCTCGTCTTGCGTTCCAACGAACCCTAACTATCGGTATTTTGCTTTGTTTTAATTGTTTGACCTCACGGTCCATGATTTCAACAGGTTCTTCGATAAAATGAAGTTTATCATTGATTCGTATTTCGTCAAGAGGAATTACGACATCCTCTTCAGCTAAACATTTCTTCAAATTTGACACGTGAAATGTGTTGTGAACACTACTAAGTTCTTGTGGTAGCTTTAATCGATAAGCAACTGTTCCAATTCTTTCGGTGATTTCAAAGGGTCCTACGTACCTAGGACTTAGCTTTCCTCGTTTACCGAATCGTACAACGCCTTTCCAGGGTGACACTTTCAACATGACTTTGTCGCCCACTTGAAATTCTAGCGGTTTTCTTCTTACATCAGCATAACTCTTTTGGCGACTCATGGCCGTTTTCAATCGCTGTTGTATTTGAATGATCTTTTCGGTGGTTTCGTGAATAATTTCTGGTCCAGTAAGTTGTCTTTCTCCTACTTCACTCCAACATATAGGAGATCTGCACTTTCTACCGTAAAGTGCTTCAAATGGTGCTGCGTTGATGCTCGTATGATAGCTGTTATTGTATGAAAATTCTGCCAACGGTAAGTGTCGATCCCAACTGGTTCCAAAGTCAATCACGCATGCCCGTAACATGTCTTCCAATGTTTGTATTGTTCTTTCACTTTGACCATCTGTCTGTGGGTGATAAGCGGTGCTCATATCTAAACGAGTTCCCAATGATTTTTGTAATGACTGCCAGAAACGTGATGTGAATTGGGTGTCGCGATCAGATATGATAGAGATGGGTACACCATGCCTGGAAACTACTTCCTTTAAATATAGGCGTACTAATTTCTCCATACTGTCTGTCTCCTTTATTGGTAGAAAGTGAGCTGATTTAGTTAGACGATCAACTATCACCCAAATAGTATCATGACTACTTGCAGTCCTTGGCAATTTCGTAATGAAATCCATAGTTATTCTTTCCCATTTCCACTGCGGAATTTCTGGTTGTTGCAGTTGTAACGACCCGACCAAAACCGTTATTGACGGCGTCGTTAACTTAGGTCCCGTTGCGTGGTCGTAGTCCCTATATGAGACTCGTTTGACCAAAATTATGTCGCGTTCATTTGAAAGGTACAAAGTTTAGTTTAACAACGGATCGACAATAAGTTTAAGTTTACAAAGTTATAAAGTATGAATGAAATAACTTGCGACATAATTAGTTTGAAACCACAGTTGCTATAAATAGCGTAAGTAAGTAGACAAAAGTTTGAATCCAAAATGCTATCCCTAGCGTATGCATGCATGGTAGACTCCAATCAAGTAATCAAAGAGTGCGGAAGCATGTATCAAGTAGCCGAGTATGAACCTGAGAAACATATAGAAAACTGTCAACGAAAAACGTTGGTGAAATCATAGATGTATTTGTAAACGTTGTTTTTGAACCACAAGATTTAGTATTCCCATAGTTGATTATCAAAATCGTTTGCATTCCAAAAGTATTGTTCGCGAGCACCCAATTATCAAGACTTAACGTTTCCTTCCATAGAACCCCATCACAATAGTGTTAGAACATACACTGTTTCTCGAAAATATATTTCATCCGTAGACGGTAGCGAACCGTCCGTAATGAGGGTTTGTCAAACCCGTATGGCCACACAATATAAGTTCTCGCTTACACCCTGCAAGTGTAACTAATGATAATCGAATTGAGGATTTTTGTTCTAACTCGCTGTGGAATGTTTGTTTTCCTTGTACTTGTGTTCAAAGTATAAAAGTAAGTAGTACAAAATGTAACAAAGTATATGTTTCTCAGCCCACAATTTAAAAGTATAAAAAGTTGTTGAAAAGTGGGACTATGATCTCACCTCGAGTGCACGAGTATAAAAGTACTTCACAAAGTAACGTATGCATGAAAGTTGCTTAGCCTTGACCTAAACAAGTAAGTTGTATCAATTAACCGGTTACGACACAAGGTCGGGTGAAATGTGTTCAATTAGTCCTATGGCTCGTTACGACTCGATTAAGTATAGCATGTGAATCACGTTGTCAAGTTTCATACAAGAAACCAGTATAAAAGCATGTTAGAATGATTGTATAAAAGTTTGGTTAAGTTTGACTAAAAGTCAAACTTGGTCAAAGTCAACGAAAAAGTCAACGCGTTCGGGTCGAGTCCCGAACTATTTTTCTATGCTAAATATTCATATACAAGTATATTAAAACAAGTTTCATGTGAATCGGAGGTCGGTAGCTAGTCAAACATTTCGCGTGAAATGCGCCAAACAAGGCAGAATCTGGCCAGGCCAATCCGCGCGCCGCGCGGGGATGGGGCGCGCCGCGCCACCATCTGGGCAGAGATTTCTGGTCAGTTTTTTTCCAAGTGTGCACGAACCAAAACCTTTTCCAACCCAATTCTTGACCCGCAAACACTTATAATGCCTATCATATATCGTCGAAAAGGTATTTTGACGAGGAATACAACTAACCACATATCATCAATCAAAAACATCATTTACAATAACCGAAAACTCGTCAATTGATCAAGAAAGGTTTATTTTCAAAGTTTCAAGTTCGTAAAACGTATTTTATGATTCGGGAATCCAATTTACACATACGATATGCCGTTTCGAAGGTAATTAAGCATACATTACAACTAATCACTAACAATTAACATTCCATGGCATTCAAGCATCAAGAGTTCATGTCAAGAACTATCAAACCCTAGTCAAACATCACAAAATCATTAATCGGGTTTTTGAAGTTTTCTTAATCAACCTACACATCAAAATGTGGCTAATGATACTAGTAACACAATTAAAACATGCACTTTAACAATCTAACAACATTAACTCATCCAAAATCAAGGATTAAGCAAACCCATTTCAAATGTTCAAACTAGTTACTCAAAACAACAAATCGAGCAAGTAAATCATATATTCATGCTAGACACGAGCCATAGACACTAACTAACACCATTTCAAATCAAAAACACGAATTTAGAGAAATCTAGAGTTTTAGAAATGTTACCCAAACGAGATGAAGTTGGTATCAAATTGTAGAGGATGAAGAGAGGATTCCAAATATGTAATTTGTTTTGAAGTTTGCTTCCAATCCCGAATTTAGATGATGATTCTATGAAGTTGGGGTTTGTGTGTGTGTTCTTGCTAGAGAGAAAGAGAGAGAGAGGGAGATGGTTGAATGGTGGTGATTGGGGTGGACTAGTTGACCTAGTCAACTAGTTTGCCCCGTGTCAATATTAGTCCCTCAAGTTTCAAAGCGGGTGCGGGAATTAACCAAACGAATATTTTTAAAACGCTCGAGTAAACGGGTGATGTCAAAATTAAATAGCGGGAATATAATGAACGTTACTCACGGAAACTATTAATTTAAATACGAAAGATTATGTTTTAAAAAAAAAAGACGGTGTTAAAATTAAATTTAACGGAAAAACGCGGGATGTTACAGCAGTAATCCTGACGGCTTTTTGTGCTCAGCTTTGACCTTTGCACACGTCAAACATTTGCTTACATAAGTAGCAATTTCTGTCTTCATATTAGGCCACCAATAAAACTTCTTGAGATCGTGGTACATTTTTCCGTTTCCTGGGTGAATTGAGTACCTCGTTTTGTGTGCTTCATCTAGTACTAGTTGCCTTAGATTACCATGTTTTGGTACCCATATCCTATCAGCAAAATACAGGGTTCCATCGGCTTTTACTTCAAGCTGTTTTTCTAACCCTCTGCTCATTTCGCCTTTTTCATTTTCTTCTTTTAAAGCCTCTAACTGTGTCATAACCCGTCCTTAACCATAAGAACGAGTTAGATAACGTATGATTTCATTGCGAGGTATTGACCTCTATATGCGATATTTTTAAAAGAACAACTGCATTTATTTTACATTACAAACCATAACTCTTATTTTAATACAAGCTTTAGACAATAAAAAGATGATTATCGTTTAGCGATAATCTTAGACTTACAAACTTTACATGTGATGATAACAATACGATTTCTAGCATATTTTACATTACAATTCCTCGGATATGCAGTTTTATTTTTGACACAAATATGCATACTCAAGATCTTGCTTAAATTCAACATGTTGCAGCGGAAGCTTCTAATTATCACCTGAGAATGAACATGCTTAAAACGTCAACATAAAGTTGGTGAGATATAGGTTTAATGCCGGCAGCAATATATATATATAGACCACAAGATTTCATATATAAACATTTTAATAAAAATATTCTAAGTGGTTGAGCACTTGGTAACCATACTTAACATTTAATCACGTCGCATATTCCCTTTATTATGAAATCTTACTACACCGTACCAAGTGTAGTCACGAAACGAAGTACTGTGCAACCGTTGAATACTGGTCGTCCAGTCCGGTTGGGGTTGTCAGGCCCGATAGATCTATCAACAGGATTCGCGTTTACAATACCGCTGTAAATAGTAGTTACCAAGCTACAGGGAAGTATGCCAGTGGTACAACTCAACGTAGAATATATTTTTCAGTTACTTGTGTCCATATCGTAAAACATAAAATACATGTATTCTCATCCCGAAATATTTAGAGTTTAAAAGTGGGACTATATACTCACTTTCGTCTTGAAGATATGTAATTTTGACTTGGTCTCCGATTGATATCACGAACCTATCCATATATAATATATCAATACTTTTTCTTTTTAAACAAACGTCACATATATATACTTATAATACTTTTAATACTTTTAATAATTCCTTAGTCCGTAGTTAGCAGTCCGATGTTAGTAATTCAATTTTAATGGTTCATTTTTAGGTGTTTAATAAACCCCCAATGAAATAAATAAAAACCCCCATCGTATATGTATTGGTCGAGATTAATCTTGACCCACGGTACCGGTGTTGTCAAATGACGTGTTGCGTACATAAAGTACCGGTGTTGTCAAATGACGTGTTGCGTACAATCATGGGATCTTATGATTAATCTTCTCGTATTGTTTACGGGTGATCCTGAACCATATAAAATTAAATTATGAGTACATATATATAAAATATCATGTTATTTTAAAAAGATGTGATTTATTTAATTTTCTCCAATTATTTTCGTAGCTAAACTAGTCTTAGATATCCGATCTCGTTTTGGTCATAGTTTCTTCGTTACAACTCCGTTTTCGTTGATTCAACTTGCCACTTCCTTGGATCGAGTCCCTATTTAAGACTATGAACTGTAAATACCTTAGTTTGTATTCGAAATCACAGGTCATAGGTCAAACTTTAGTGAAACTTATGAAGTTAATCATTTTCCATCATGTAAACAACCTTAAATGATTATTTTTCTAAAAATACTTATACTTTGAGTTAAATCATGAAATTTTTATGTGTTATCATATTCATAGTAAAAATCATTTTTCCAGAAAATAAACCTCCAATTCAAAGTTTAAGATGGTTTTTAATTATCCAACCCAAAACAGCCCCCGGTTGCACTCCGACGTCGTAAATTCAGTTTTTAAGGTGTTCTTTGAAAAACCAAGTTATACCTTGTTAAATTAGCATATATTTATGATATATTACAGGTCTTGAAGTATTTTAAAAGTTAAGTGAGAAGGATCTATTTAGTTTGCAAACAAGTTTGAAAACATTCAAACTATGTTCTTGTTGTTAAAATTTTATACCACAAAATAAGATAGCTATATATATATGAATCGAATAAGGTTATGAACAAAGTTACTACCTCAAGTTACTTGGACAAGATTGCTGTAAAAGAGAAGTAAAAATCTAGAACCAAAAGAGTGATGGAGTTGGATGAAAGATTGGAAGTAAACTTGTGTTCTTGAAAGGATTCTTGAAGTGTTTTTGTAAGGTTTTTCTTATGGTGTTTAAGTGATGTTTTTATGGCTAGATCTTCATGGATACTAGCTGAATGGTTATGGAGTTTCTTAAGAGTGTGTTTTTGGTTAAAGAAATGAGGTAATAAAATTTGAAAATGGAAGATGTATTTAAGGCCATAAAAACATGATTAATGGAAAAACATGGACAAAATTTCATGTTGTATTTTTATGTAATTAGTCATACTAAACATCAAAAGTAGTTACCTTATACATAAGGCATGAACAAGAGAGTTACCTTATACATAAGGCATGAACAAGGGCTGGTTGGTGGTGATTTGATGTGTATATACCAATAGTAAATACGTATAGAACTAGGTATGATACGAGTACATATACTCTAGATATACGTATAGAAAATCTTGTGAAAAATGGAATGAGAATTCAAATATAGCTATCTTTTGTGAATATACTTATATTGTTTTATGTATTTAAGTCTTTAAAAGTGATTAAATACATTACATATACGATATATGTATAAACATTATATGTTATAAGTATTTATGTCAAATAACGTTACGTATGGTTATCGTTTTGAAAACTTAAGTTAGTAGTTTCAAAATATACTTATAACTTATTGTTATTAATACAAAATGAGATATTAAAACATCCTTAGATCATGTTAAATATGTATATATACATATATATACACAAACGTATAATTATCATATGTTATATAGTTCGTGATATCATCGGTCAAACTAGACGGTCAAACGTTGTGTAAAACTCATTTCAAAAACATAAGTCTCAACAATTTGGATTGCTTATCATGTTGGTAAGGTTTAATTTATGTAAATATTAATCTTATAAGTATAGAATGATCGAAAAAGTGCGGGTCATTACAGTACCTACCCGTTAAATAAATTTCGTCCCGAAATTTTAAAATTGTACCTATTTTGCGTCATCGAGAAACAAGTGTGGATACTTTTGTTTCATCTGATCCTCTCGTTCCCAAGTAAACTCAGGACCTCTTCGAGCATTCCAACGAACCTTAACGATCGGTATGTTGCTCTGCTTGAGCCGTTTAACTTCACGGTCCATGATCTCGATTGGTTCTTCTATGAATTGTAGTTTCTCGTCAACTTGAATTTCTTCAATAGGAATGGTGAGGTCTTCCTTTGCAAGACACTTTTTAAGGTTCGAGACGTGAAATGTATTATGTACTCTGGCGAGTTGTTGCGGTAACTCGAGTCGATAAGCTACCGGTCCAATGCGTTCGATGATCTTGAACGGGCCTACATATCTTGGGTTCAGTTTACCTCTTTTACCGAAACGTATTACACCTTTCCAAGGTGACACCTTTAGCATAACCATGTCACCGATCTGAAACTCTAATGGTTTCCTTCGGACATCGGCGTAGCTCTTTTGGCGACTACGGGCTGTTTTCAATCTCTCCTTGATTTGTACTATCTTCTCAGTCGTTTCGTGTATGATCTCGGGACCAGTTAATTGTCGATCTCCTACTTCATTCCAACAAATAGGAGATCTACACTTCCTTCCGTACAATGCTTCGAATGGCGCAGCTTTAATGCTCGCATGATAACTATTATTATACGAGAATTCTGCTAATGGTAGATATTTATCCCATCCGTTTCCAAAATCGATCACACATGCCCTGAGCATGTCTTCAAGAGTCTGTATTGTTCTTTCACTCTGCCCGTCGGTTTGCGGATGATATGCGGTACTCATATCCAAACGAGTTCCTAGTGCCTCCTGTAGTGATTGCCAGAACTTTGAGGTAAATCTACTATCACGATCAGATATAATGGAAATAGGTATTCCATGCCTTGAAACTATTTCCTTTATATATAATCGTAATAATTTCTCCATTCTATCCGTTTCCTTTATAGGCAAGAAATGTGCAGATTTGGTAAGACGATCAATAATTACCCAAATGGTGTCGTATCCCCAGGCAGTCTTTGGTAACTTCGTGATGAAATCCATGGTAATACCATCCCATTTCCATTCTGGGATTTCTGGTTGTTGAAGTAACCCTGACGGCTTCTGGTGTTCTGCTTTGACCTTAGAACAAGTTAAACACTCCCCAACATATGTTGCAACGTCTGTCTTTAAATTAGGCCACCAATAACGTGTCTTAAGATCTTGGTACATCTTTCCAACTCCAGGATGTATCGAGTATCTTGTCTTATGTGCCTCGTTCAATATCAACTTCCTTAATCCACCCAACTTCGGTACCCAAATACGATTTGCAAAATATCGAATTCCATCTTCCCGTATAACGATTTGCTTCTCATACTTCTTCATTATTTCATTTCTTATGTTTTCTTTAGTAAGTGCTTCTCGTTGAACTTCTTTGATTTGTGAGTTGAGATTCATGCGAATTTTTATGTTCATCGCTCGTACTCGAATTGGTTCTCGTTCCTTTCTGCTTAATGCGTCAGCCACCACATTCGCTTTCCCGGGATGATAACGAATTTCACAATCATAGTCGTTTATTAACTCGACCCACCTACGTTGCCTCATGTTCAGCTGTTTCTGATCAAAAATATGTTGAAGGCTTTTATGATCAGTAAACACAGTGCATTTAACTCCATACAAGTAGTGTCTCCACATCTTCAATGCAAACATGACTGCTCCCAATTCTAGATCATGCGTCGTATAATTTCGCTCGCGAATCTTCAATTGTCGGGATGCGTATGCAATAACTTTCTTCCGTTGCATAAGAACGCAACCAAAACCTTGTCGCGAAGCGTCACAATATATTTCAAAATCATCGTTCCCTTCTGGTAACGATAAAATAGGCGCCGTAGTTAACTTCTTCTTCAGTAATTGAAATGCACTCTCCTGCTCAGAGGTCCATTCATATTTCTTCCCTTTTTGCGTTAATGCTGTCAACGGCTTAGCTATTCGGGAAAAATCTTGAATAAACCTTCTATAATAACCGGCTAAACCCAAAAATTGACGTATCTGCATTGGTGTTTTAGGAGTCTCCCATTTTTCAATGGCTTCAATTTTTGCTGGATCAACCTGAATTCCTTTGCTACTAACAACGTGGCCAAGAAATTGCACTTCTTTCAACCAGAAAGCACATTTAGAAAATTTAGCATATAGTTGTTCTTTTCTCAACAACTCTAATATCAACCTTAAATGCTGCTCATGCTCTTGCTCACTCTTGGAGTAGATAAGAATATCATCAATGAAAACAATAACAAACTTATCTAAATATGGACTACAAACTCGATTCATGAGGTCCATGAATACAGCTGGCGCATTCGTCAATCCAAACGGCATGACCAAAAATTCGTAATGACCGTAACGTGTCCGAAAAGCAGTTTTCGGTATATCTTCTTCTTTGACGCGTAATTGATGATAGCCCGATCTTAGGTCAATTTTCGAGTACACACATGATCCTTGGAGTTGATCAAATAAGTCGTCAATTCTCGGTAGTGGATACCGATTTTTGATAGTTAACTTATTTAATTCACGATAATCTATACACATCCTAAAAGATCCATCTTTCTTTTTAACAAATAGAATCGGAGCTCCCCACGGTGAAGTACTTGGTCGTATGAATCCACGATCCAGTAATTCTTTTAACTGACTCTGAAGTTCTTTTAACTCGGACGGTGCAAGTCTATATGGAGCACGGGCAACTGGTGCAGCTCCTGGTACTAAATCTATTTGAAATTCTACAGATCTAAATGGAGGTAATCCCGGCAACTCTTCCGGAAAAACTTCAGGAAAATCTCTTGCCACAGGCACATCGTTGATGCACTTCTCTTTTTTTTTCTTTTCGACTTTATTAACATGTGCTAGAATAGCATAACATCCCTTTTCTAAACACTTCTTGGCTTTCAAACAGCTAATGAGTTTTAGCTTTGAGTTACCCTTCTCTCCATAAATCATCACTGGCATTTTATCCTTACAAGGAATGCGAATTGCCTTCTTGGCACACACAACTTCAGCTCCTACTTTGGACATCCAGTCCATGCCGACTATTACATCAAAACTTCCTAATTCTACGGGTATCAAGTCAATTTTAAACGTTTCTCCGGCTAAATTTATTTTACAATCACGACAAATTTTATCGGCTTTAATTAGTTTACCATCAGCTAACTCAATCATGTACTTAGCATCTAGAGGTAATGATGAACAATTCAATTTAGTGTAAAAATTTCTACACATGTAACTTCTATCGGCTCCAGTATCAAATATAATAGATGCTGATAAGTTATTAATGGTAAACGTACCCGTAACAAGCTCCGGGTCTTCACATGCCTCTCTAGCATTAATAATAAATGCTCTCCCACGTGCAGGTCCGATATTCTTCTCAGGATTCGGGCACTGGCTCTTATAGTGACCTTGTTTTCCACACCCATAACAAGTAATGGTAGCCAAAGCAGTTCTATTTGCATTGGTGGCAGGAGTCTTGGTACCATTTGTATTTGTAACGAGAGCCCTACAATCTTCAGCAAGATGACCCTTTCGATTACATTTGTTGCATACCACATTACAGTAACCAGAGTGATGTTTGTGGCATCGGTTGCATAAAGGATTTTGTCCTTTGTAACCAAAGCTTAAACCACTACCCGCACCTTGCGTGATTTCTTGTTTCTTAAAAGATTGTTGTTGGTTACCTCGATCATAATTTCCATTCCACTTTCTTTTATTACCTGATACCTTCACATCAGTATTGGATACTTTCTTATCCATGATGACCTGATCCATTAGCTCGTTTGCCATGGTTATAGCTTCATGAATTGTCTTAGGTTTCGATGCTGTAACATTTGCCTTGACCTTTTTGGGCAAACCATCTTTGTACATTTCAATCTTCCGTTCTTCGGTTGGAACCAATTCAGGACATAGCAAAACTAATTCCATGAATCGCTGATTGTAGTTGGTGATTTCAGTACCAATAACCTTCAGACTTCGTAATTCATCTTCCAACTTCCTAACCTCGTTCCTTGGACAACATTCGTTGATTAACATTGTTTTGAATTCTTCCCATGGAGTATCATAAGCTACATCTCCTCCTACAGCCTTCACAAAATTTTTCCACCACGTGAGTGCACTATCTTGTAAAGTGCACGATGCATACTTGGTCATGTCCTTCTCAACACAACCACTGATTTTAAACACAGTCTCCATCTTTTCTATCCACCGGGTTAAACCGATCGGTCCTTCTGTTCCACTGAATGATGAGGGCTTGCAAGCTTGAAAAGTTTTGTAGGTGCATCCTACACGAGGATTTGGGTTAACTGCAGCAGCTCTTGCAGCCTCGACCCATAACATTCTGTCGTTCACTCGCTGGTTGATGAATTCCTCGACTTCCTGTTCCGTCATTCGATTCAATCGCGCCATTTCCTAATGAAAGAAAATAATTATTCACATGGAATATTATAGATGTAGTGTGTATTTATAGTACATTATAACTTGTTAATAATATGAACCAGGTATTATTATAAAAGCCTTTTTTTCTTATTAGCATTTTATAATTATATCTAGGGTAGTACCTACCCGTTAATGTTCATACTTAATAGCTTAGTACAGAACCAATTACTAACATCTAAATAATACTTAACCATGGAAAATTATTGCATTTCATACTTCACTATTTTACATATGCTTATCTTACATCGAACATTAAGCAAACCACACTAATAATATTATACAAAACATTATATGATCCCATGGTTTAATACGGAAGTACATCGTTTGGTCTATTTTCTAGGATGTTTAGGTTCAATGAATCGCTTAACGCTTATCCTAGCTGTCTGCCTATATTTTGGCTGTGGGGCTGAAGAACTGGATGCCGGGATAGAACGAATAGGAATAGCGGGAATAGGGGTGGTAGTGTCTAGTGGAGTTGGTGCCACATCATCCTTACTAAACTCGGGATTTGAATTTTCTAATTCATTAGCCTTTCGTTTCTTTCCTAGTTCGAACTTGTCTTTTGTAATTTCCTGTATTTCTTCCTCGGGTTCACTTTCCTCCTCGGGTTCACTTTCCTCCTCGGGTTCACTTTCCTCCTCGGGTTCACTTTTCGGGTTCTCTATAGTCGGTTTATCCGGAATTTGTGAGTCTTCCCCAAAGATATTATTTTCGTCATCGGATAGGTTAATGACTGGAACACCATCTGAAGATTCTGGTTCGGAGTCGCTGAATGTGATAACAAGTTTTGAGCCCGACATCTATCACACAACAACTAACCCATTAGTACTACATAATATTTACATATAAATTTTAACCAACAATGATAAGCAATGGTTTTTAAATTAGACCCGGTCAAAGTCCAGACTTACTAATGTATCCTAACGACTTATCAGTTAGACACACTAATGCAAACCTGGTTCACTAAGACCACCGCTCTAATACCACATGTCATAACCCCTCCTTAACCATAAGAACGAGTTAGATAACGTATGATTTCATTGCGAGGTATTGACCTCTATATGCGATATTTTTAAAAGAACAACTGCATTTATTTTACATTACAAACCATAACTCTTATTTTAATACAAGCTTTAGACAATAAAAAGATGATTATCGTTTAGCGATAATCTTAGACTTACAAACTTTTCATGTGATGATAACAATACGATTTCTAGCATATTTTACATTACAATTCCTCGGATATGCAGTTTTATTTTTGACACAAATATGCATACTCAAGATCTTGCTTAAATTCAACATGTTGCAGCGGAAGCTTCTAATTATCACCTGAGAAAGAACATGCTTAAAATGTCAACATAAAGTTGGTGAGATATAGGTTTAATGCCGGCAGCAATATATATATATATATAGACCACAAGATTTCATATATAAACATTTTAATAAAAATATTCTAAGTGGTTGAGCACTTGGTAACCATACTTAACATTTAATCACGTCGCATATTCCCTTTATTATGAAATCTTACTACACCGTACCAAGTGTAGTCACGAAACGAAGTACTGTGCAACCGTTGAATACTGGTCGTCCAGTCCGGTTGGGGTTGTCAGGCCCGATAGATCTATCAACAGGATTCACGTTTACAATACCGCTGTAAATAGTAGTTACCAAGCTACAGGGAAGTATGCCAGTGGTACAACTCAACGTAGAATATATTTTTCAGTTACTTGTGTCCATATCGTAAAACATAAAATACATGTATTCTCATCCCGAAATATTTAGAGTTTAAAAGTGGGACTATATACTCACTTTCGTCTTGAAGATATGTAATTTTGACTTGGTCTCCGATTGATATCACGAACCTATCCATATATAATATATCAATACCTTTTCTTTTTAAACAAACGTCACATATATATACTTATAATACTTTTAATACTTTTAATAATTCCTTAGTCCGTAGTTAGCAGTCCGTAGTTAGTAATTCAATTTTAATGGTTCATTTTTAGGTGTTTAATAAACCCCCAATGAAATAAATAAAAACCCTCATCGTATATGTATTGGTCGAGATTAATCTTGACCCACGGTACCAGTGTTGTCAAATGACGTGTTGCGTACATAAAGTACCGGTGTTGTCAAATGACGTGTTGCGTACAATCATGGGATCTTATGATTAATCTTCTCGTATTGTTTACGGGTGATCCTGAACCATATAAAATTAAATTATGAGTACATATATATAAAATATCATGTTATTTTAAAAAGATGTGATTTATTTAATTTTCTCCAATTATTTTCGTAGCTAAACTAGTCTTAGATATCCGATCTCGTTTTGGTCATAGTTTCTTCGTTACAACTCCGTTTTCGTTGATTCAACTTGCCACTTCCTTGGATCGAGTCCCTCTTTAAGACTATGAACTGTAAATACCTTAGTTTGTATTCGAAATCACAGGTCATAGGTCAAACTTTAGTGAAACTTATGAAGTTAATCATTTTCCATCATGTAAACAACCTTAAATGATTATTTTTCTAAAAATACTTATACTTTGAGTTAAATCATGAAATTTTTATGTGTTATCATATTCATAGTAAAAATCATTTTTCCAGAAAATAAACCTCCAATTCAAAGTTTAAGATGGTTTTTAATTATCCAACCCAAAACAGCCCCCGGTTGCACTCCGACGTCGTAAATTCAGTTTTTAAGGTGTTCTTTGAAAAACCAAGTTATACCTTGTTAAATTAGCATATATTTATGATATATTACAGGTCTTGAAGTATTTTAAAAGTTAAGTGAGAAGGATCTATTTAGTTTGCAAACAAGTTTGAAAACATTCAAACTATGTTCTTGTTGTTAAAATTTTATACCACAAAATAAGATAGCTATATATATATGAATCGAATAAGGTTATGAACAAAGTTACTACCTCAAGTTACTTGGACAAGATTGCTGTAAAAGAGAAGTAAAAATCTAGAACCAAAAGAGTGATGGAGTTGGATGAAAGATTGGAAGTAAACTTGTGTTCTTGAAAGGATTCTTGAAGTGTTTTTGTAAGGTTTTTCTTATGGTGTTTAAGTGATGTTTTTATGGATAGATCTTCATGGATACTAGCTGAATGGTTATGGAGTTTCTTAAGAGTGTGTTTTTGGTTAAAGAAATGAGGTAATAAAATTTGAAAATGGAAGATGTATTTAAGGCCATAAAAACATGATTAATGGAAAAACATGGACAAAATTTCATGTTGTATTTTTATGTAATTAGTCATACTAAACATCAAAAGTAGTTACCTTATACATAAGGCATGAACAAGAGAGTTACCTTATACATAAGGCATGAACAAGGGCTGGTTGGTGGTGATTTGATGTGTATATACCAATAGTAAATACGTATAGAAGCTAGGTATGATACGAGTACATATACTCTAGATATACGTATATAAAATCTTGTGAAAAATGGAATGAGAATTCAAATATAGCTATCTTTTGTGAATATACTTATATTGTTTTATGTATTTAAGTCTTTAAAAGTGATTAAATACATTACATATACGATATATGTATAAACATTATATGTTATAAGTATTTATGTCAAATAACGTTACGTATGGTTATCGTTTTGAAAACTTAAGTTAGTAGTTTCAAAATATACTTATAACTTATTGTTATTAATACAAAATGAGATATTAAAACATCCTTAGATCATGTTAAATATGTATATATACATATATATACACAAACGTATAATTATCATATGTTATATAGTTCGTGATATCATCGGTCAAACTAGACGGTCAAACGTTGTGTAAAACTCATTTCAAAAACATAAGTCTCAACAATTTGGATTGCTTATCATGTTGGTAAGGTTTAATTTATGTAAATATTAATCTTATAAGTATAGAACGATCGAAAAAGTGCGGGTCATTACAAACTGTGTTGCTTGAATTTGCTTTGTGAGATCAGTACGAATTGTAATATTCAAAGCTCGGACCCTAAGAGGTTTTACTCTTTCTTTTCGACTTAGGGCATCAGCTACAACATTAGCCTTTCCGGGGTGGTAACGGATTTCACAATCGTAATCGTTTAACAACTCTACCCAGCGACGTTGCCTCATATTGAGTTGTTTTTGATCAAAAATATGCTGAAGACTCTTATGGTCGGTGTACACTGTACACTTGGTGCCATATAGATAGTGTCTCCATATTTTGAGTGCAAAAACTACTGCTCCAAGTTCCAAATCGTGCGTCGTATAGTTCTTTTCATGAATTTTTAGTTGTCGTGAGGCGTATGCAATGACTTTTGTGCGTTACATTAATACACATCCTAAACCTTGGCGTGAAGCATCACAATAGATCACGAAATCATCATTTCCTTCCGGTAATGACAAAATGGGTGCAGACGTTAACTTCTTCTTTAATAACTGGAATGAGGATTCCTGTTCTGTGGACCAATCATACTTCTTTCCCTTTTGAGTCAATGCAGTTAAGGGTTTGGCGATTCTATAGAAATCTTGAATGAATCTTTGGTAGTAACCAGCAAGACCTAAGAATTGGCGAATTTGTGTTGGAGTCTTCGGTGTTTCCCATTTACTAATGGCTTCAATCTTGGCGGGGTCAACTTTAATTCCATGTTTACTGACAACATGGCCCAAAAATTGTACTTCTTGTAACCAGAAATCACACTTCGAAAATTTTGCGTACAATTCTTCTTTCTTGAGTATCTCTAGTACCAGTCTTAAGTGTTGCTCATGTTCTTCCTTGTTCTTCGAGTAAATCAATATGTCGTCGATAAAAACAATGACAAATTTGTCTAAATACGGTCTACAGATGCGATTCATTAGATCCATGAATACTGCTGGAGCATTAGTCAATCCAAAAGGCATGACTAAAAATTCATAGTGACCGTAACGGGTTCTGAACGCTGTTTTAGGAACATCTTCTTCCTTCACTCTCAACTGATGATATCCGGAGCGTAGATCAATCTTAGAATAAACACTTGATCCTTGCAATTGATCAAACAAATCATCAATCCTCGGTAATGGGTACCGATTCTTGATCGTTAATTTGTTTAATTCTCGGTAATCTATGCACATTCTCATAGATCCATCCTTCTTCTTGACGAACAGAATAGGAGCACCCCAAGGTGAAAAACTAGGACGAATAAATCCACGGTCCGATAATTCTTGCAACTGGTCTTGTAATTCTTGCATTTCTGAAGGTGCAAGTCTATATGGAGATCGGGCTACAGGTGCAGCTCCTGGTATGAGATCAATCTGGAATTCTACACATCTGAGTGGAGGTAGCCCCGGTAATTCTTTTGGAAATACTCCGGGATATTCTCTTACAACGGGCATGTCATCAATGCTTCTTTCTTCAGTATCAATCTTCTTTACGTGTGCCAGAATAGCATAACAACCTTTTCTTATAAGTTTCTGGGCCTTCATACAGATGATAAAGTTCAGTTTTGAGTTGTTCTTCTCCCCATAAATCATTAATGATGTTTCATCCTTACGAGGGATGCGGATTGCTTTCTCAGCGCAAACAACTTCCGCTCTTGTTTTGGACATCCAGTCCATGCCAACGATTACATCAAAACTTCCTAATTCTACGGGTATCAAATCAAATTTGAAGGTTTCACCAGCGAGATTCATTTCGCAACCATGGCAAATTTTACCGGCTTTTATCAGTTTACCATTAGCTAATTCAATAGTATATTTATCGTCTAGAGGTAATGATGGAACTAAAGTCTTTACACATATAACTTCTATCAGCACCCGTATCAAACATAATAGAAGCTAGTTGATTATTAACGGTAAACGTACCCGTGACAAGATTAGGATCCTCACGTGCTTTACTGGCACTAACATTAAATGCCCTCCCACGTGCGGTTTCTTTGTTCTTCTCCTTATCAGGGCATTGATTTATAAAGTGACCAGACTTCCCGCATCCAAAACATTTCTTGACATCGGTCAGTTTTGTCTTTGCTTCAGAAACGGTGGCATAACAATCTTTCGCCACATGTCCTTTCTTGTTGCACTTATCACAGACCACTTGACAATAACCTGCATGATGTGTGTAACATCTTTTGCAGAACGGATGAGGTCCCTTATAGTTTGGACTTGCAGTTGCCCCATCTTGTTTACCTTTAAAAGTTTCTTGTTTCTTCAGGTGAGTACTTTTGCCCTTATAGTCTTCCCATTTCCTCTTTCCTTCAGTTGTCTTGACTTCGGTAATTGGTGCCTTAATCGAACTGTAGCACTGTAGCAAAATACGGTTTCACTGTAGCAAATAGTGTTTTACTGTAGCAAATTGTGTTTTACTGTAGCAAAGTAATTTTTACTGTAGCAAATAGGGTTTTACTGTAGGAAAGTCGTTTTTACTTGTACATATATATATACATACATATAATTGTTCATGAATCGTCGAGAGTAATCAAAGGTAATTGTATATATGAAACAGTTCTAAAATTTTGAGACTCAATCTAACAGACTTTGTTTAGCGTGTTAAAATAATAAATCGTATAGAGAATTGGTTTAAATAAGTCAAAAAATTTCGGGTCATCACAGATGCCACCATACGAGATGCTCTATGGGCGTAGATGTCGAACTCCCATTTGTTGGGGAGAAGTGGGTCAACGAGAAATCGGAAGTTCCGATTTGGTTTTGGAGACGAATAGTAAAATTGAAATGATTCGGGCTCGACTTAAAGCGGCGCAAGATAGACAAAAGTCTTATGCCGATAAAGGTAGAAGAATGATTAAGTTTCAAGAAGGTGATATGGTGATGCTTAAGGTTTCTCCATGGAAGGGTGTGATTCGGTTTAGAAAGCGAGGAAAGTTAGCTCCTCGGTTTATTGGTCCTTTCAAGGTATTGGCACGTGTTGGTGAGGTTGCTTATCGATTAGAGTTACCCGAAGAACTTGCGGGAATTCATAATACGTTCCATGTTTCCCATCTTCGCAAGTGTCTTGTGGATGACTCGACTTGGGTGCCATTGGATGAGATTACTTTGAATAACAAGTTAGAGTATGCGGAAGAACCGGTTGCAATCCTTGATGAAAAGGTTAAGATGTTGCGGAACAAGGAAGTTAGAACCTTCAAAGTGCAATGGCGACATCGAAAGGGTTCCGAGTTTACATGGGAATCCGAAGAGTTTGCTTTGGTTTATCTTCCGGCTTGTCATGCGGCTTGGATCGCGAGGACGCGCTCCGATCTAAGTGGGGGAGAGTTGTAACATCCCGTTTTTCTCGTACGTGACTAAAGGTACATATTTAACCATTTGTACGTTATGATTCGGAAGCTTATGCGTAATTGTATAGATAAACGTATATATATAATTTATTGTGTGCTTGTTAACATGTGCGTATATAAGTGTACAAATGAGCTTGTGTAGTGTTAGGTCTCGTGAGACTTAGATGTGATGCTTAGACGTGTATTGGGAACGAGAATGAAGGAATTAGTTGTGGAAACCTTGGAAATTTGACTAACTAGTCGAAGTGGCCAGACCCAGGCGTATGTCGCGCCGCGACAAACGGGTCCGCGCCGCGACCCATCAAGCGTTTCCAGATCAGAACAGGACTTAAGCATGGTGAATTTTACTTTGATTCGTCGCGCCGCGACGTTTAGTGCCGCGCCGCGGCAGGCCTGCTGGCCAGGTCCCGGTTTTAGGTTAAATTAAGAGATTTTGAGGGGCAAAATGGTAAATGGACGTATAGATCAGATGGGTGCATTAAATCTGGTCCACTAGTTCATTTATTTCATTTTCCTTTTTCATTTTCTTTCAATTTCTCTCCCAAAACTCTAACACCCATTTGGATTCAAAGTGAGATTGAGAGAGGAAGGATTTAGGGTTGATCTTTGGAGCAAGTATTAAAGTTGTTCCTTGTGACTCTAGCTACGTGGTGATAGTCTCGGTAAGTTCTAACTCTAAGTTTCGAGTTTTAATTGATTATGGCTAGGGTTTTGGTTAATAGAAGCTTGTATGACCCATTTGGGAGTAAAATGGGTGAATTTGGGTTAGGTTGTTGTAATGAAACCCTAATGGCCATAATCTAGGGTTTTGGCCTTGTAATTGTGAGTTGAAAGTGTTAATGATATTAAAAGCATTAAACATTTGTTAAAATTAAAAGAGATGTCATTTGGGTTATGTTTGACTAGTTTGGATGTGAAAGTGTCAAAATGGGTCAAGAATGTACTAGTTGACCTAGTTTGGGTAAAATGGGTGTAAATTACCCTAGGTGGATGTCAATTGAGGCTAATAGACTTTAATGCACTAATGTTGGTAACTAAAGTCGAGTCTTGGCCATTAAGAGGGCGGTTGTGATGTAGTTGGGTCATTTAATGCGAATTGAGTCATTAAATGCCCAAGTAATTGTAATGTGGTTAATTCCACTAGTTTATGTATTGAATTGGTACTTAATGTATTAGGTACTTGGCTTTGAGTTTGGAAGCGAATATTCATCATCCTTGTGTCAAGGTGAGTGGAATAATTATGCGTGAACGTATATAATGTATTTATTTGTGTGGTATGAATGTGGAAGTGTCGCGGTGTTCAAGACACCACATTTTAGGTAACGAGTAGTATTGTCGCGGTGCTTAAGACACTACTCATTGTGTAATTGACTTGTGGAATTGTCCCGGTGTTTAAGACACCACAATGTCATGAGAGTGGAAGTGTCGCGGTGATCAAGACACCACTCATTGTATTGAATGAAGTGTGGATTCGTCGCGGTGTTTAAGACGCCACATTGTGTAAGGGTGAGTTAGTCGCGGTGTTTAAGACATCACCCGGGGGACTAGTGATTACGCGGTGTATAAGTAACACTAGTGGATGTTATGAACTCCAACGGACCTTCATGTACCGTTCTCTTGTATACTTGGTTAACCATGGTTGTGCGAATTGTACTTAGCATATTATATTGTGAACTATATGCTAATACTATTGCTAGCTTGATGTGGAACGTGGATAGTAGTTTATGCATGATGGATTTCATGTTGGTTGAGTTGCTAGCTTGTATGTGGTATTGTGTAAGTGTATGCAAGTAAGTAGGTTATATATGATCATGTATAATTATTGCATTCACTAAGCGTTAGCTTACCCCTCTCGTTGTTTATCTTTTTAGTTGCAGGCGAGGATAAAGGGAAGGGGATTGTCGGACACTAGATGTCCTTGATGATGTGCTTGTAGGAGCTTTTGGAAGTTGACCACCTTTTGGGTAGTTTAGTCCCAAACCATGCTCGTTGGGTCGTTTGGTTTATAAACTATCATTGTATTCGGTCAAACTTATATTTACTTGACTAATGGCCTTTGTGCCCTTTTGTAAACATTGGTAATGGTTGTATGGTTTAATGGAACTTGTGATTTGGTCTACATATTTAATTGGCGCGTAAATGTGTATTATAAAAAAAAAAAAATTTATCGTACGGAGTACGGGTTGGGTTGTTTCATTCAATTCCTTGATCAAACATCATCATAAAAAAAAAATCGCGTGATACATAGGGCCAAGTTTTGAATCGGCCACAATTCTTTTCAACCCCACATGTACTAAGATAAAGTGTATCTTATTAATCAAGCTTATCATACCTCTTGTTCATTTTGTAATGCAAAAGTCGCTGTCCTCTGTTCTTTATAAACGTACCCTCAAATGTCAACCCACCTCCAAATGGTTATTTTAATCGATCAACAACAATTAGTCATGATTTGTTTGCTTTTCTCTTGAGTGGAGTTATTTGAATTAAACATGTCGGCCAGCAGAATATAAAAGTTGTGCATCGTTTAATTATTCGTATTATAAATACCATCATATTTGCTCAACTCCTAGTTACTATCTTCTTCTTTTCATATACATGATCCTCACCATAACTCTTGTTGTTTCGGAAACTTAGAAAGAAAAGAAACGCAGCTACAAGTGTATCACTAGGTTTTGATCATGGTGATTTGTGGAGGCTGGAATTCGAACAGAAGGAGAAGGAACTAGATTTGTTTGCTCGTTCGAAATAGAAATATGCAGCAGTGCTAAAATATAGAAGGTTTTTTTTTTTTTTTTTTTTATCATAAAAGTGGTGAAACAAGTTGTTGAATATGATAATCGATTAGGGTGTTTTGGTTCGTGACAAGAGGTAGGAAAAGCATAACAGCAGCAATGTTTTGAAGTGTAAACGATTGGGGGTTGAAAAAAAAAATGGTGATCAAGTTTGATGGTGGTGCATGTAATGAGTGGTGTAGTGTAGGATTCAAAATGGTGAGTTGAAGGTGATCACTTTCACAACAAAAGAGAAGTTCACCCGTAGCATCTAATCTAAATGATGGTGTTGGTTTCTTCGATTTCAAACAGAAATAGATTAGCAGTTGATAAGTGTTTGGTTTGATGGTTGATCATGGGTCCATGGTGGTGGTGTATCAAGGTTATAAGGTGGTGATATGGTGAAGGGTTTATAAAGATGACGTGGGTTTGAGTGAAGGAGAAAGTGGATCATGATGGTAGAGGGTGTCGACTGTGTGTGGTCTCTATGATCACAGACTCCATAGTAATACTATCGAAGTATGCAGCATATGGTTTTGTTGGTTTTGATTTGGAGGTGACTAAGTTTTGATGGTTCTCCTTTAAGTGAAAATGTCCGATGATTCTATGAATGGTGAGGTTTAAGAGATTCAATGGTTGTGGTTATAGAAACATAAAGTATTTAGTGAAAGAGAAGAATGAGTGAGGTGGTACTCTAATTCTCAATCAGACAAATTAGAACAGAAATTTGATAGGAATACAAATATAATCGAATCAAATTGTTATATGATTTGTACTGGATTTTGTTTGTTATAGACTAATTGAATTCAATCGTAAAAGTTGTAGACATCCAAACAAATTTAGATACAGTTTGATAGTTATGTGTAACTAAATTGAATTCAAAAGAATTGTACAAGTAGTTTATATAATTATTAGTAATAATTAATAAATATAATTATGTTAATAATAATCTAAGTACAATTAATAATAATGATAACGATAATAATAATAATATTAGGAATACTAATCATAAAACTATAATAACAATTAAATTGAGTTATTTTCTAATAGCTATAACAAATATATTTTCAACCTGTAGTCACATTTAATATATTAATATTACAGTTTATTAATTATATCACATTATATAACATATTTTGAATATTTAATTTTTTTATAAATTTTATATGTTGCAATATATATAATATTACTTATGTATTGAATTCCTATATATATATATATATATATATATATATATATATATATATATATATATATATATATATATATATATATATATATATATATATATATATATATTCATTTTACTAATAACATATTTAGTTTGTATATTACTTTATATTTTCAATTCAACTGATTTAATTGTATTAATTCAAATTAATACATGCACCTATATTTATATTTACATATATACATTTATTTACTTATTTAGTTACATACAATTGTTCGTGAATCGTCGGAAATGGTCAAAGGTTAAATGAATACATGAACACAAATTCAAAATTTTTGACACTTTAACATTACAGACTTTGCTTATTGTATCGAAATCATACAAAGATTAAGTTTAAATTTGGTCGGAAATTTCCGGGTCGTCACAGTACCTACCCGATAAAGAAATTTCGTCCCGAAATTTGAGTGAAGGGGTCATGGTTGACAATAAATATGTTTTCATGACACATGTGAGCCGATGGATAGAATTTTATTACTATTAAGTAATAAGGAATAAATAATTCGATTATTCGAAGAGTATAAATGAATCTATCACAAAAGGTTGAGATAAGGTAATAGATATTCGTCTTGACTTTTGACGTAGTCATGGTTGAATAAAAAAAAAAAAAAATAAGGTGCGTCTTAACTTTTGACGTGGAGGTTGAATTCCGGAATTCAAGGGATTAAAGAAAATCTTCGAAATCTAAAGGATTTGATTCTTCGGCGAGTAAGGAAAAGCAAGATCTCTAAAATTAAATACGGTGATTCGCCTTGATTACTCTGTCTGATATTTCCATTATAATTAAGCTCTTCCGTTCCCTTGTTCTCACCATTTCTATACAATCCCCAAATTTAAAAGATTATGAATATGCTTAATCCAATTCTAAACCCTGATATTTTCCTAATTATCATTTCTGTCATCCTTCTTTTTTTTTTTAATCTTCCACCAGAAAATCTGTTTATTTTAATATAACCTTGGGGTGATACTATTCTTAATTATACCGTGTCTTTATATTGTTATTCGTATTAATATCCACTGTTTGTAACCTCCGTGTTGCGATTGGACTTTATATTTTCTCTTATATTTCGATGCCTCTGCTTCTGTCCTTCTGTAATTATTGCCATCTACAATTAATACTCTCTCCAATTTACTGTGATTTATACTCCCATTGATATTTTGAAGCTTCATGCTTTTGTTTTATCTTCCCGACTTTAAATCAAGCGAATAATGGCCCAGAATTTGTAAGTGTGGAGTTTGGAATGAATATATCTAATGTTCTAAGAGAGTAATTGTAATAGTACGATCTTGATTGGTTAAATTACCAAAATTCAAGAGAAAAGATAAGACTATCAAGAAAATGTGTTCTTGATATGTTTATAGACCAAATAGAACGTAAGAGTCATGTAACATGGCACATGATGACGTTATGGTCTGTGAATCATCACGTTTCATTAGAAACTCAGCATGACTTACTGTAATATAATCACGTTGATCAAGTGTCATTATATTATACTAACTCATGCATCAGTTCCCAACATTACTTCAATAACATTCATATTTTAAGCTCGAAAGTTTACAGAATATAGAAACTAACAGTTTCTATATGAAGTAACACTGATAGCACGATGAGATTAATGATTTCAGATAAGAACAGTTATGAAAATATCTTCAGAAATATGGAGAATATTTATAATGAAAGATACGATGATATCTTGGAATTTCTAATATCGATAGATGATGAAGAAGATTTATCCGTAAGGATTTAGATTCGGAAGCAAGGTATTCGCTAAAGATTTCATCAGAAACAGAATCATCAGATTCTTTAAATACAGAGTTTGGTCCTTGTATTTGTCCTTGGTCTCCTTCGTGGTTAGCTCAATCCGTTTTCCAGTTTCAATTTTTCTGAGCTTTTCCAACATACTATTCTTTATCTTTATACCTTCGACGGTTAAGGTCGTGTACAGTTTTTGCTGCTGTATTCAGCTTTTTCAGAATTTGGAGTATTGATTTGTAGACTGGGTACTTTTTAAAATTTCAGAGTGGAAAATCATAATTCTAATAGATAAGGATTATATGTATACTTATAACTGTTGATGTAGACATGCTGCGAGATTTCAAAAGACTGATTGCTAATTCCCGGTAGTTGGTATAGTAATTCTCGTTATAAGATGTAAATGAGTAAATGATATGGTTTCACTGAATATAGTGATTTTTTTTTTTGAAAGTCAAAGATCAATGAAGTTGCTGATAAGTTTACTGCTAATGTTGTGGGATATAACGGGTTCCCAGTATCGATGACAAAAGACAACTTATATATCAGGGTTATAATAAGTTAATCCGAGTGAAAAGTCGAAGTTGACTTGCTGGAGCTGTGACAAAATTAGCTACTTTAGAAAGGGATTGTAAAGTTATTTTTGGTAATAGATACGTGTTAAACGTTTGCTCAAGTTTCGAGTGTTTTTCAGATGCATAATTATATGCATAAATCTTTCCTTCCATAGATGAAGTTGTGGTTGGTTCATTCTCTCGATTGAGGTGTCTTCAAGAATCATGAAAGGTGTGAATGCAGATTGACATCGTCAAGATACAAATGAGGTTTAAGATGAAATCAAGTGGCAAACTTGAAGAATTGTTTAGTTTCATATGTTATAATCAATATTTTAATTCATTTTAATTGTCCAATAATGACAGTCCTTAGTTGATAGTCCAATAATTCATATATAATTAGATAAATAATATTCGAATTAATTAATACGTATCGTGACCCGTGTAGATGTCTCAGACTCGATCACAACTCAAAGTATATATATTATTATAAAATCAACCTCAACCCTGTATAGCGAACTCGAGCATTACAGCATATAGAGTGTCTATGGTTATTCCAAATAATATATATACATGCGTCGATATGATATGTCAAAACTTTGTATACGTGTCCCTATATTTAAAGTACGTAAAATAAATAACAGAAATTAAATGTCGATAAATAAAATTGCGAGAATGTAATTTGCGATAATTAAATTGTGGTAAATAAAATGTAACCAATTAGCTAGGAACAGTTAGCCGGAAACAGTTAGCGTGGATTCTTAACAAAATTTTCCTCATAGTTAATTTGTTTGTTTCTAACAAATTTTATTTTGTCCAATATTTTCTTCATTATGCCACTTGTTGGATTCTGATAAGTCAAAAATCCAAATATAAAATTGAATGAAATTGGTTATTCTGTAGTGAACAGATTTGTATATCTGTAAGTAGGATAATAAATGACTGTTGAATCAGATTCGAAGAATGTACAGTGTAACTTATTAATGTGAAATCTAAATATTCCTCGGGTATTACCTACCCGTTAAAATATTTTCACCATTAACAGTTTGTACAAAAGAATTTTCAATTACCATCTTTATGAAAATATATATACATATATATATTTTCTCTGGATGTAATCATGGATTTAATGAGTTAACATGATATTAAACTCATTTGCTTTTCGGTTGATACTAGAATTGAATAATCCTTAAAGACTTTAGAAATTACGGAGTATTATTTCAATGAAATTGGAATTATGAATCAATATTTTGTTATTTGTTGATGTATGATGTTGGTGTTTGTGGAATTCTTGTGAACTTTACAAGATACGAATGATGTTATTGGAAAAGTTTCGAGTACATTGATGATGAAAGTGTAAAAGCAAACATATATTTGATTAATACACTTGTTTTATTATGAGATGGAATTCATTGAATTAAAACAGAGATTGTAGTTAACGATGGTTAAGTTGCTGACGAAAGATGCACATCATTGCATATTTGTAATATGAATTAACTGAGTAGTTAAGATTCACACACAATAGCTTAGTATGGAAAGATTTATTTTGATTTAAAGATTTATATATATAAGACATACATATAAATCTTTCAGTGGAAATGAGTTAATTTTTCATAACTCGTTGATATAATATACTCGTTGTTGATTCGTAACAATGTCCACAGTGATTCTTGAACTGGTGGAGCTTTTGATGTTATAGGTGCTGCTGATTCTGACGATACTGATGGCACTGACTGTGCTGGTGATGCTACGATATTGTTGATGCTGTTGGCAAGACGAGTCTAACTTGTAAATCACACACCATTCTTGTCAGGGTTTCTACTTTTCCTTCTATCATTTTGGTTCACTCGACTGGTTTATGGTTAGGGCTAGAATAGATAATCTCTAAGACTTTAGAGATTACATAATCGCCGTAGAATGTTTCCCCGATGAAGTTATGAATCAATACTTCGTCGTTAACTATTAGGAATCACATATTCTTCACAGAATATTAATGAAGGTATGGAGCAATACTTCATCGTTCATTGTTGTTGGTATTCCTTGATATCTATGGTGCGTATAACGTTGATATTCGTGGGACAAATTATGAAATTTGAGGTGTGGGATGCGGATGTTGATGTTGGTGGTGATGATGGTACTATTGGTGTTGTTGATGGTGGTAATGTTTATGCTGCTGGTGCTGTTGCTGGTGTTTGTAACCTTTGTACCATATTTTCCAAAGCCACTACCCGAGCGCGAAGCTCGTTGACTTCTTCTATTACTTCGGGGTGATTATCGGTTCGGACGAGCGGATAAATATGATCTAGAATTTGGTATAGCATATGATCGTGACGAGATATTCTGGAAATGAGAGAGAAAATGGTGTTTCAAACAGGTTCGTCGGTAAGTGCGTCAGGTTCTTCGTCAAGAGGACAATATGATGGATGAAAGGGATCGCCTTCTTCTTGTCTCCAATGACTAAGTAGGCTACAAACCTAGCCCCAATTCATCCAGAATAGATGATGGCTGATTGGTTGGTCCATTCTGGTCACACTGTTTTCAGAGCTTGAGTGGGACTCCATGTCGGAATCCCAGGGAATTGAGCTAATGGTGAGTTCCATTTCGTATGATTGAGTAAAGAATTTTTCGATAAAAATAATTTTCGGATATCGGATGATATTCTAATTACATAGAATACCTATACATAGTACAGAAGATCCCGTAAATTACGGAGGGAATTAAGGAATCTATCAGGCAAAGTTTACAGTAACAGATACGCTAAGATATGAATTAGCAGATACACGAAGATATGAATTTGTCTATACACTATTCATGCAATCAATGCAGTAAGATGTGTCTAGACTAAGAATGATAAGCAGATAATTTTTGACAAGAATTGATAAGCAAAACTTTTTGACATGCAGACCAGGTTCAAGTCCAGACTCGCTAATATAACCTAACAACTACTAGGTCGAAGTCCAGACTCATTAATGCAATCCTAACAACTCCTAGTTAGACACACTAATGCAAGACCTGGTTTACTACGACCACCGCTCTGATACCAACTGAAATGCCCCGTCCTAATCCATCTTGACGAAGTCCATATCGATTATAAACGATTTACAATAGTTGGTTACATCGCGAGGTACTTGACCTCTATATGATACATTTTACAAACATTGCATTCGTTTTAAAAGACAAACTTTCATTTCATTGAAAGTTGACGACATGCATACCATTTTATAATACATCCAACTATAATTGACTTAATAATAATCTTGATGAACTCGATGACTCGAATGCAACGTCTTTTGAAATATGTCATAATTGACTCCAAGTAATATCTCTAAATGAGCAAATGCACAGCGGAAGATTTCTTTCGTACCTGAAAATAACATGCTTTAAAGTGTCAACCAAAAGGTTGGTGAGTTCATTAGTTTATCATAACAATCATTTCATAATTTTAATAGACCACAAGATTTCATATTTCCATTTCTCATAAACTGCATGCATGCATTAAGGTTCAATTATAGGGTGAACACCTGGTAACCGACATTAACTAGATGCATATAGAATATCCCCTATCATTCCGGGAAATCCTTCGGACATGATATAAAACAACAACGAAGTACTAAAGCATCTGGTACTTTGGATGGGGTTCGTCGGGCCCATAGATCTATCTTTAGGATTCGTGTCAATTAGGGTGTCTGTTACCTAATTCTTAGGCTACCAAGTTTAAAGGGGCATATCCGGCTTCGATCCATTCACCTATATAATGTTTATTAGTTTAATTACTTGAGTCTATTTCGTAAAACATTTATAAAAGTTGCGCATGTATTCTCAGTCCCAAAAATATATATAAAAAGGGAATAATGAAACTCACCTGATGTATTTTGTAGTAAAAATACATATGACTAAATTGAATAACTGAACAAAGCAGGGTCGACCTCGGATTCACGAACCTATATCATTTATTTATATATTAACACATATAATTATAATCGAACAAATTCATATATTATATCTTAAATTATATCTTATATGTTTAATTTGTACATATTTAAAATAGTTAATATTTATATAGTTTAATGTTATATTTAAAATCACTAATCTGTTATATGTGAATCTTTACATAAATAATCTTTATATATATAAATATATATTATTATGGTAGTTGGAATATATATACGCTTATGTCGAAATTACTTATTTGTTATAATAATATTGTTAATGTAAAAGTAGTAATCATAACAATAATAACTATAATAATACTAATAATAATAATAATAATAATAATAATAATAATAATAATAATAATAATAATAATAATAATAATAATAGTAAGGAAATAATAATAATATTAATAGTAATGATAATAATGCTACCAATAATAATAATTTTAAAGATAATGATTTTACTAATAATAATATTACTAACATTTATTTTTAATAACTATAATGATATTAATGATAAGAATGATAATAATGATAAGTAAATAAATAAATAACTACCTGAAAGAAATAGCTTTTAAAAAAAATGCCCAAGTCCGGGTTTGAACCCGCGACCTCCCGCTAACCCGCTAAAACCCTTAAACATTCCTCTAACCTTGCTTTTCTGATAATAACCATACTTAAATTTGCTGAATCTGTTAAATGTTTCTTCTACTTCTTCATCCATTAACAATCTTCACTCTTCATAAACATAAATATCGTGTATTTATCATCTTTAATCCTCTTCGCCATTTCCATCACTTTTAACATAATCATCATCATTTAATTATCATCTAACCACAATCTAATTTTCATCTAAGTAACATCACCATCAGCCCGTAGTATGATATTGTCCGCTTTGGACACAAGCCGATCACCGACGGGCTACCCGCACACGAGTACAACCCCGGATCGCACTTCTACCTCACGGATTTGCTTTTCGGGTAAACACCCTCAAAACACGTCATACCAGAAGAGGTATCCACACCCTTATAAGGAGTGCTTTGTTTTCCTCTCCCACCGATGTGGGACGAGTCTGTTACAACTCCCCCCCCCCTTCGGGACACTGCGTCCCCGCAGTGCACATCGATGCGGGCCCCAGCTCTGATACCATAAGTAACATCACCATCAGCCCGTAGTATGATATTGTCCACTTTGGACACAAGCCGATCACCGACGGGCCACCCGCACATGAGTACAACCTCGGATCGCACTTCTACCTCACGGATTTGCTTCTCGGGTAAACACCCTCAAAACGCGTCATACCAGAAGAGGTATCCACACCCTTATAAGGAGTGCTTTGTTTTCCTCTCCCACCGATGTGGGACGAGTCTATTACAATCTAACTTCATGAACTTAGTATCATAATCATTCATCATTTATCTTATCCCTCAACATCATCATGATCAACTTATATCTTAGTCACATGATCTATATCATCAACAAATGAGTAACTAATAGTTGACATGTTGTGACCCAATTCATTCACGGCCAAGAATAATTCACCAACCTATCTAGCACACAACTTAACTAAAAAAAAAAATGAAACACGGATCATCATAATCTTAAAGTTAATATCGGTCCCATCCTTAACTACTACAAGAATTACTTGTTTAATAATTACAATTTAGTCGAATCTGAATGCAAAATATGCCCAGCTCATCAATCCAATTCTACCCTACCATTATCATTATTCAATTCCTTGATCAAACATCATCATTAAAAAAATTATATCGCGTGATACATAGGTCCAAGTTTTGAATCGGCCACAATTCTTTTCAACCCCACATGTACTAAGATAAAGTGTATCTTATTAATCAAGCTTATCATACCTCTTGTTCATTTTGTAATGCAAAAGTCGCTGTCCTCTTTTCTTTATAAATGTACCCTCAAATGTCGACCCACCTCCAAATGGTTATTTTAATCGATCAACAACAATTAGTCATGATGTGATGACCCGAAAATTTCTGACCAAATTTAAACTTAATCTTTGTATGATTAACATTTCCGACACGATAAACAAAGTCTGTAATATTGAGTCACGATAGGTTTGGAACTATATTCATATAATTAATTATTCTTTGACTGTTCCCTATGATTCACGAACAATATATATATAACTTAATGTGCACATATATATATATATATGATTTCAAGTTATTTAGTAAACGATAGTAACATTCGTTTGTTAATTCGATTGATATTTAGATAAGTGAACTAAAACGTTTAAAATAAACAAGTAAAACACTAATTTGCTACAGTGTTTTCAAATTGCCACATTACTCAAAATGCTACAGTGTTTTCGAAAATCACTATTTGCTACAGTGAAATTGACTTTGCTACAGTGAATTGCTACAGTAAAAATTGACTTTGCTACAGTAAAACACTGTTTTAAAATGTATTTTAACAAATAGCGAGACGATGATTTATAGAAGTAAATGACCAAAACACTCAAATGTATAAGTTATAATTTGAGTGATATAATTTAGGGATAATTTAGGGCTATATTTTGACAAATGTATGTGACACGAAACGTAAAATGCAAGTTTTCTCAGCGTACAAAAGGACATTTGAAAAACCGGAACCGGGACATAAGTTGAGTGATGACGTACGACTTATCGGAACTAAAATTACAAATCAACTATGCATGTGAATTTAATATAATATATAATTAATTATTTAAATTATATATATTATATATTTATTTATTCATGTCGATAAACAAAAAACAAAAGAAATGTGAGCTGTAATTGGAGGCCATGCGATCGCATGGCCATATAGAAGAAACCCCACGCGATCGCATGGGGATAGATTTCAGCTCTGATTGCTATAAATTGCTCGTTTTGCTCGATGATAATCACACACAAACACACACACAGATATTTATTTTTACTCCGTATTTATTTATTATTATTATTATTATTATTAATAATAAGATTATTATTAATCTTATTATTTTTATTATTAGTATTATTATTTTTGCGATACAAAAATAAAAATGTACCTAAAATATTACGACGGAGTGCTGTCCAAGTAACTTTCAAAATGGTTTCCAAGCGAGCTAGAGCTAAGGAAATTATGGGTTATTGCCAAGGAAATTATGGGTAATGTTCGGGGGTATTTTTGTGAATCAAACCTCGTGTTTATCATCTCCGATGCGTCTACGTGCTTTCCTACAATATTGTATATCAATATTAAACAGTGAGTTCATTTGATCCCTTTTTACATATATTTTTGGGCTGAGAATACATGCGCAGTTTTATAAACTGTTTTACTAAATGGATACAAATACTAAAACTGATTTTGTGTGAGTTCATTTGATCCCTTTTTACATATATTTTTGGGCTGAGAATACATGCGCAGTTTTATAAACTGTTTTACTAAATGGATACAAATACTAAAACTGATTTTGTGTGAGTTCAATTGATCCCTTTTTGTACATATTTTCGGGCTGAGAATACATGCGCAGTTTTATAAAATGTTTTACTAAATGGATACAAATACTAAAACTGATTTTGTGTGAGTTTCATATGATCCCTTTTACTCTCTACATTTTTGGGCTGAGAATACATGCAAATCCTTTATTAACTAATTTACAATATTTATATGCGTGAGTTTCATTGCTCCCTTTTTAATTGCTTTTGCAATCTATATTTTTGGGCTGAGAATACATGCACTTTATTTTAAACGCACTGGATACAAGTACATACTAAATTCTACACCGAGTTTGAACTGAAAATCCCTTAGCTTTGGTAACTAGTAACTGCCGGTTATAAGAACTGGTAGGCGCGAGTAGTAGTATATGGATCCATAGGGCTTGATATCCCCGTCCGAGCTAGAGCACTAGCCTTTTAACGGACGTATGCTATTTGAGAAGCGTACACGTTGGTTTGCGTGTATTATTAAGATGATTATACAAAGGGTATAAAATATATATACGTTAAGTTTAGTTACCAGGGTGCTCAATCTTGTAGAATATTTTGATAAACGTTTCTGGATGAAACAACTGAAATCTTGTGATCCACCTTTATATACAGATTATACGAAACATTAAAACTATGAACTCACCAACCTTTGTGTTGACACTTGTTAGCATGTTTATTCTCAGGTTTCCTAGAAGTCTTCCGCTGTTTGCTTATATGTTAGACAAGCTATGTGCATGGAGTCATACATGGCATATTTTTCAAGGAAACGTTGCATTCACCAAATCATCACCATGTATCTTATTTTGACTGCATTGTCAACGGAAGTACTATTGTAAACTATTATTTACAGTGATTGTATATATGTAGAAATTATCAGATGTCGAAAACCTTTGATTTAAATATTCATTATGGTGTGCCTTTTTAAAAGAATGCAATGTTTACAAAATGTATCATATAGAGGTCAAATACCTCGCAATGAAATCAATGAATGACGTATTGACCATATGGATTTGGAGCGATCGTCACAGTTGGTATCAGAGCGTTGGTCCTAGCGAACCAGGTCTTGCATGAATGTGTCTAACTGATAGTTGTTAAGATGCATTAGTAAGTCTGGACTTCGACCGTGTCTGCATGTTAAAAGTTTTGCTTATTACTTCTTGTCGAAAATTACATGCTTATCATTCTTAAGTCTAGACACGTTTTACTGCATTGATTGCATAAATAGGGTATAGACAAAAATTCATATCTTAGCGTATCTGTTACTGTAAACGTTTCCTGACATCTTCTGAAAATTTCTCCGTGATTTATGGAATTTGGTATTATATATACATATGTAAATTATGTATTGAAGAGTACCAATCTAAATTCTATAATCTATTTCATATCAAAAATCATCTCTCTAATTATACTAGATGGATCTCGTATCTAGTTCAAATTCCTTAAACTCCGACAGCTATTCCGATATGGATATTCACCTGAATTCCGAAAACAGTGTAACCGGAATGGATCAACCAATCAGCCATCACCTATTCTGGATGAATTGGGGATGGGTTCGTAGCCTACTTAATTATTGGAGACAAGAAGAAGGCGATCCCTTCCATCCACCACATTGCCCTCTTGGCGAAGAACCTGAAGCACTTACCGGCGAACCTGTTCGTGATACCATTTTCTCTCTCATCTCCAGAATATCTCGTCATGATCATATACTCTCTCAAATTCTGGATCTTATTCATCCGCTCGTCCAAACCGCCAATCATCCCGGTGTAGTAGAAGAAGTTAACGAGCTTCACGCTCGGGTAGTGGCTTTGGAGAATATGGTGCAAAGGTTACAAGCACCAGCAGCATTACCGGCATCAACAGTACCACCGACAACAACACCAACAGTACCATTACCACCACCAACAACATCCGCATCGCAAACCTCAACTTCATAATCTGTTCCACGAGCATCAACGTCATACGCACCGTAGTTACCAAGAAATACCAACAACGATAACCGCTGAAGTATTAACTCATTTCCCATGAAGAAATTTTATGTATATTTAATATATATGAATTTTGAAATCAAAATAAATCTTTTCGTACCAAGTTATTACGTGTAAATCTTAACTGGTAGGTACTACTCGGTTAATTCATATTACTAATATGCTATGATGTACATCCTTCGTTAATGACTTAACCATCGTTAACTACAATCTCTGTTTCCAACTCAATGAATTCCATTTCATAATAAACTAAGTATATTATTCAATTATATGGTTGATTTTATACTTTCATCTTCGATGTATTCGAAACTTTCTAGAAGACATCATTCGTACCTTGCGAAGTTAGCAAGAGTTCCATGAGCACCAACATGATTCACTGAGAAAATATCAATAAAACCGAGTACTGATTACATTAGTGAAATACTCCGTAAAGATTATTAAATCTTTAATGTTTTATTCATTTCTAATTCAAGTCAAAAATTAAATGAGCTTAATATGATATTAACTCATCAAATCTGTATTACATCTGAAGAAAATATACATACATATATTTTCATAAAGACGGTAATAAAAATTCTTTTGTACAAAATATTACTTGTGAAATCTTTAACAGGTAGGTAATTCTCGGAAAATATTTAAGTTCACAATTAATATGTTACACTGTACATTCTTCAACTTTGATTCACAAATTATTAACTATGCTCACAGCGATATAGAATCGTTTCCATACAAATTCAATTACATATTCTGATATTGACGGATCAGAATCCAAGTCAAGATTTAACGGGTGACATCATTTTTAGATCTCTACATCTTTCAAAGCTATACTTTGACTTCAAAAATGTGAAAGATCCTTTAGCATTGTTATTACTGAAAATAACCATGCAATTTCTTTTCAAAGTATCCAGTATTATCAACCGTTCAACCAGTCAACGACGACCTTTCAGACTTGTAACTTTGGCATATACATTTTTGTTATCGGGGAATCTTTCATGTTCCACCACATTAGCAGTAAATTTACCAACAACTTCATTGATCTTTGACCTTCCGAAAAATCCTTATACTCATTGAAACTGTATCATGTACTCATCGACATCTTGTAACGGCAATTGCCATACCAACTATCGGGAATTAGCAATCAGTATCTTGAAATCTTGTAGCACGTCTACGCCAACAGTTATATGTGTACATATAACGTCTACCTCCTGGACTTACATACTTCGAATGTGAAGTTTCCGAAAAACACCCCAAACTACGAAACTAGTTCTCCGAATTTTGGAAAAATGTTGATGAAGCAGCAAAAACTGTAAACGACCTTAACAGTCAAAAGTTTGATGATAAAGAATAGTATGGTGGTAAAGCAGAGAAAAAGAGAAGGTTTGGAATTGAAAAACGGATTGAGCAGACCATGAAGGAGGCTGTGGACAAATCACAAAGACTAAATCTACCTTCAAAGAATCCAAATGATTCAGAGTCTGCTGAAATCATTAACGAATACCTTGCTCCTTACACTAAAACCTTTGCGGACAATATTCTTCATCATCATCTTATCTTAAATATTCTAAGATATCATCGTATCTCCCATTATAAATATCCTCCATATTTCTGAAAATATTTTTTGAAACCATTCTTATCTGAAATCATTACCTCTTCGCACTATCTGTGTTACATCATAAAAGAAACTATTTTAATTTCTAAAATCTGAAAAATTCGAAAAAAATGGATGTTTTGAAGTAATGTTGGGAACTGAAGCATGAGTTAGTATAATATAATGACACTTGATCAACGTGATTATATTACAGTAAGTCATGTTGAGTTTCTAATGGAACGTGACAAAGGTTCACAGATCACACCCTCATCATAAACCATGTTACATAACTCTTTCATTCTATATAATCTCCAAATATATCAAGAAAATATATTTCTTGATGATTCGGTCTTTTTCGGATATTCTGGTAATTTGACAAGTCAGATTGTGCCATTACCGTTTCTTTCTTAGAACATTAATTATGTTTATTCTGAAATTCATACCTACGAATTCTGGACCATTATTCGCTTGACTTAAGGTCGGGAAGAGAAAACGAAAGCATGAAGCTCCGAAATATAATGGAGAACATAAAGCCCGATAACAATCCCGAAATTACAAACTGTGTATATCAATGCGTATAGCAATATAAAGACACGGGAGAATGAAAAACACTATAACCCCAAGGTAATAGTAGAAGAAAATAACTTCCTCTGGTGGTAGATGAAAAAGAAGAATGACAGATATGAAAGTTAGGAGTATATCAAGAATCAGAACTGGATGAAGCATTTCACAATCTTTTGAAAGTATGAAATGAGGAAGAAGATGTAGGAGTAGTGAAAACAATGAAATGGAAGAGGTCAATTTATAGCAAAATATCGGACGCAGCAATAGAGGCAGATTACGCATTTAATCAAAGAAAATCCTAATTTCCGCAAATTCCGAAAAATCAAATCTTATTTAAATTATGAAGATTTTCTATTCCTTAAAATCCAAAAATCAATCGTTACTACATCAAGAGATAAGACACATCTCTATTCTCCATTTCACTTGATTACGATAACTTCTCTCATACGCTTCGAGTAATTGGATTATTTTATCCATATTATTCAAACATAGATAAAACTCTATTATCAACTCATATTCGTCATTAAAACATTTTTATTGATAGCCATGACGACCTCACTCAAATTTCGGGACGAAATTTCTTTAACGGGTAGGTACTGTGATGACCCGAAAATTTCTGACCAAATTTAAACTTAATCTTTGTATGATTAACATTTCCGACACGATAAACAAAGTCTGTAATATTGAGTCACGACAGTTTTGGAACTATATTCATATAATTAATTATTCTTTGACTGTTCCCTATGATTCACGAACAATATATATATAACTTAATGTGCATATATATATATATATATGATTTCAAGTTATTTAGTAAACGATAGTAACATTCGTTTGTTAATTCGATTGATATTTAGATAAGTGAACTAAAACGTTTAAAATAAACAAGTAAAACACTAATTTGCTACAGTGTTTTCAAATTGCCACATTACTCAAAATGCTACAGTATTTTCGAAAATCACTATTTGCTACAGTGAAATTGACTTTGCTACAGTGAATTGCTACAGTAAAAATTGACTTTGCTACAGTAAAACACTGTTTTAAAATGTATTTTAACAAATAGCGAGACGATGATTTATAGAAGTAAATGACCAAAACACTCAAATGTATAAGTTATAATTTGAGTGATATAATTTAGGGATAATTTAGGGCTATATTTTGACAAATGTATGTGACACGAAACGTAAAATGCAAGTTTTCTCAGCGTACAAAAGGACATTTGAAAAACCGGAACCGGGACATAAGTTGAGTGATGACGTACGACTTATCAGAACTAAAATTACAAATTAACTATGTATGTGAATTTAATATAATATATAATTAATTATTTAAATTATATATATTATATATTTATTTATTCATGTCGACAAACAAAAAACAAAAGAAATGTGAGCTGTAATTGGAGGCCATGCGATCGCATGGCCATATAGAAGAAACCCCACGCGATCGCATGGGGATAGATTTCAGCTCTGATTGCTATAAATTGCTCGTTTTGCTCGATGATAATCACACACAAACACACACACAAATATTTATTTTTACTCCGTATTTATTTATTTATTATTATTATTATTATTATTATTATTATTATTATTATTATTATTATTATTATTATTATTATTATTATTATTAATAAGATTATTATTAATCTTATTATTTTTATTATTAGTATTATTATTTTTGCGATACAAAAATAAAAATGTACCTAAAATATTACGACGGAGTGCTGTCCAAGTAACTTTCAAAATGGTTTCCAAGCGAGCTAGAGCTAAGAAAATTATGGGTTATTGCCAAGGAAATTATGGGTAATGTTCGGGGGTATTTTTGTGAATCAAACCTCGTGTTTATCATCTCCGATGCGTCTACGTGCTTTCCTACAATATTGTATATCAATATTAAACAGTGAGTTCATTTGATCCCTTTTTACATATATTTTTGGGCTGAGAATACATGCGCAGTTTTATAAACTGTTTTACTAAATGGATACAAATACTAAAACTGATTTTGTGTGAGTTCATTTGATCCCTTTTTACATATATTTTTGGGCTGAGAATACATGCGCAGTTTTATAAACTGTTTTACTAAATGGATACAAATACTAAAACTGATTTTGTGTGAGTTCAATTGATCCCTTTTTGTACATATTTTCGGGCTGAGAATACATGCGCAGTTTTATAAACTGTTTTACTAAATGGAGACAAATACTAAAACTGATTTTGTGTGAGTTTCATATGATCCCTTTTACTCTCTACATTTTTGGGCTGAGAATACATGCAAATCCTTTATTAACTAATTTACAATATTTATATGCGTGAGTTTCATTGCTCCCTTGTTAATTGCTTTTGCAATCTATATTTTTGGGCTGAGAATACATGCACTTTATTTTAAACGCACTGGATACAAGTACATACTAAATTCTACACCGAGTTTGAACCGAAAATCCCTTAGCTTTGGTAACTAGTAACTGCCGGTTATAAGAACTGGTGGGCGCGAGCAGTAGTATATGGATCCATAGGGCTTGATATCCCCGTCCGAGCTAGAGCACTAGCCTTTTAACGGACGTATGCTATTTGAGAAGCGTACACGTTGGTTTGCGTGTATTATTAAGATGATTATACAAAGGGTATAAAATATATATACGTTAAGTTTAGTTACCAGGGTGCTCAATCTTGTAGAATATTTTGATAAACGTTTCTGGATGAAACAACTGAAATCTTGTGATCCACCTTTATATACAGATTATACGAAACATTAAAACTATGAACTCACCAACCTTTGTGTTGACACTTGTTAGCATGTTTATTCTCAGGTTTCCTAGAAGTCTTCCGCTGTTTGCTTATATGTTAGACAAGCTATGTGCATGGAGTCATACATGGCATATTTTTCAAGGAAACATTGCATTCACCAAATCATCACCATGTATCTTATTTTGACTGCATTGTCAATGGAAGTACTATTGTAAACTATTATTTACAGTGATTGTATATATGTAGAAATTATCAGATGTCGAAAACCTTTGATTTAAATATTCATTATGGTGTGCCTTTTTAAAAGAATGCAATGTTTACAAAATGTATCATATAGAGGTCAAATACCTCGCAATGAAATCAATGAATGACGTATTGACCATATGGATTTGGAGCGATCGTCACACATGATTTGTTTGCTTTTCTCTTGAGTGGAGTTATTTGAATTAAACATGTCGGCCAGCAGAATATAAAAGTCGTGCATCGTTTAATTATTCGTATTATAAATACCATCATATTTGCTCAACTCCTAGTTACTATCTTCTTTTTTTCATATACATGATCCTCACCATAACTCTTGTTGTTTCGGAAACTTAGAAAGAAAAGAAACGCAGCTACAAGTGTATCACTAGGTTTTGATCATGGTGATTTGTGGAGGCTGGAATTCGAACAGAAGGAGAAGGAACTAGATTTGTTTGCTCGTTCGAAATAGAAATATGCAGCAGTGCTAAAATATAGAAGGGTTTTTTTTATATCATAAAAGTGGTGAAACAAGTTGTTGAATATGATAATCGATTAGGGTGTTTTGGTTCGTGACAAGAGGTAGGAAAAGCATAACAGCAGCAATGTTTTGAAGTGTAAAAGATTGGGGGTTGAAAAAAAATGGTGATCAAGTTTGATGGTGGTGCATGTAATGGGTGGTGTAGTGTAGGATTCAAAATGGTGAGTTGAAGGTGATCACTTTCACAACAAAAGAGAAGTTCAGCCGTAGCATCTAATCTAAATGATGGTGTTGGTTTCTTTGATTTCAAACAGAAATAGATTAGCAGTTGATAAGGGTTTGGTTTGATGGTTGATCATGGGTCCATGGTGGTGGTGTATCAAGGTTGTAAGGTGGTGATATGGTGAAGGGTTTATAAAGATGATGTGGGTTTGAGTGAAGGAGAAAGTGGATCATGATGGTAGAGGGTGTCGACTGTGTATGGTCTCTATGATCACAGACTCCGTAGTAATACTATCGAAGTATGCAGCATATGGTTTTGTTGGTTTTGATTTGGAGGTGACTAAGTTTTGATGGTTCTCCTTTAAGTGAAAATGTCCGATGATTCTACGAATGGTGAGGTTTAAGAGATTCAATGGTTGTGGTTATAGAAACATAAAGTATTTAGTGAAAGGGAAGAATGAGTGAGGTGGTACTCAAATTCTCAATCAGACAAATTAGAACAAAAATTTGATAGGAATACAAATATAATCGAATCAAATTGTTATATGATTTTTACTGATTTTTGTTTGTTATAGACTAATTGAATTCAATCGTAAAAGTTGTAGACATCCAAACAAATTTAGATACAGTTTGATAGTTATGTGTAACTAAATTGAATTCAAAAGAATTGTACAAGTAGTTTATATAATTATTATTAATAATTAATAAATATAATTATGTTAATAATAATCTAAGTACAATTAATAATAATGATAACGATAATAATAATAATAGGAATACTAATCATAAAACTATAATAACAATTAAATTGTGTTATTTTCTAATAGTTATAACAAATATATTTTCAACCTGTAGTCACATTTAATATATTAATATTACAGTTTATAATTATATCACATTATATAACATATTTTGAATATTTAATTTTTTATAAATTTTATATGTTGCAATATATATAATATTACTTATGTATTGAATTCCTATATATATATATATATATATATATATATATATATATATATATATATATATATATTCATTTTACTAATAACATATTTAGTTTGTATATTACTTTATATTTTCAATTCAACTGATTTAATTGTATTAATTCAAATTAATACATACACCTATATTTATATTTACATATATACATTTATTTACTTATTTAGTTACATACAATTGTTCGTGAATCATCGGAAATGGTCAAAGTAGTTGATTGAAGTTGATGTGTTGTTCAACATCTTGCAACATATATATGTGTATCATGAAGTTGAAGCTGGCCTTTTAAGTTGTACAATTTGTTAGCGGTGTTCAATTTATTATGTTGTATTGTTTAATTTATGAAATATTTTATTATGTTGAATTGTGATGTCAAAGCTAAGGGGTATAAAATACTATTAAATTTTACAAGGAAATACTATTAAATACGATACAATTTTACACAAGATATTTATTTATTTATAGAATGGATATACTTAAACCTTGCTACAACACTTATAGGCAGTGTACCTAATCGTACAGTAGTGTAGTTTTTAGTAAGTCCGGTTCGTTCCACAGGGAAAATCTTTAAACAAAGCTTAACGCTATATTAGTTTACTTTTATATAAATACAAATATATATATAAGTAATATTATTATTATAAAGGGGGGTTTTTACCGTTTAATGACCGGTTTGTCGATTTTAAAACTTTAGTCGCAGTTAAAACCAAATGTAAAATATTAAAAAGACTTTAATTTAAAGCGTAAAGTAAATAACGATAATGAAATTGCGAATAATAAAAGTGCGATAAAATAAACTTGCGATAATTAAAAAGTACGATAATTAAAAGTGCAATTAAATACAATAACAATAAATAAAAATGCGATAATTAGAAGTGCAATTAAATATAAAATAAAGGAAATTAAATATGAAATAAAAGAATTATGCTTATTTAAACTTCCGTAATCATGATGTTTGACGTGTTGATTTTAGTTTTATGCCCATGGGTTAATTGTTCTTTGTCCTGGATTATTTAATATGTCCATACGGATTTGTCCATAATAGTCCATCAGTCATAAATATAAAGAGCGAAAGCCTTCGTCAAATTATTCTTATTCCCGAAGTTAAATATTCCAACTAATTGGGGATTCGAATTGTAACAAGGTTTTAATACTTTGTTTAATGAATACACCAGGTTATCGACTGCGTGTAAACCAAGGTTTTACTACTTTGTTAACAATTACACCAATTACCCTTGAATGTAATTCACCCCTGTTTCAACAAGTCTATTAACTATTAATCCAGTTCCGTGTCCGGTAAAATGAATAATTATTGGTATTTATAAATATCCCGCCCATCGTACCCAGTCAAGCGTATGTGGTTATATATAAATACGTCGAATTATAAGTTTGTATATTAAATTAACAAGGTATTGTTTAGTTAATATAAAACCCATTAATAGCCCATAGTCTAATTTCCACAAGTGTCGTTCTTTTATCCAAACCCCAATTATGGTACAAGGCCCAATTACCCAATTTTAGTAATTAGCCCAACATCATGATTACTTCGGATTAAATAAGCATAATAATAACTTAGCTACGAGACATTAATGTAAAAAGGTTGAACATAACTTACAATGATTAAAAATAGCGTAGCGTTACACGGACAGAATTTTGACTTACACCCTTACAACATTCGCTAACATTACCTTATTATTAGAATTATAATTAAAATTAAAATTAAAATATAAATATAAATATATTTACGTATACATATATAGAGAGAGATTGAATTTGGATGATAAAAATGATCAGAATTCGTTTGGCTTTATAGGGAATTGAGTTCAGGGGTACTCCGCGACTCGCGGTAATTTTTGCCTTCAAACTCCGCAAGTCGCGGAGTTCATTTTTACAGCTCATTCATCCTTGGCTCTTTGTTTGCCGACGATTTTAAATAATAATATAATATATATATAATTTTTAAGAATTATTTATATATTATATATATTCATGTGCATAGTTGACTTGTAATTTTTAGTCCGTTGCGTCGAGCGTTGAGAGTTGACTCTGGTCCCGGTTCCGGATTTTCGAACGTCCTTGCGTACTATTTTATATCTTGTACTTTGCGTTTTTGAATCTTGTACTCTTGTAATTTCGAGACGTTTCTCATCAATATTTGGAACCTCTTTGATTGTACTTTGTACTTTTGAGCTTTTTGGACCTTTGCGTCTTCAATTCATCGAATCTATCTTTTGTCTTCACCTTTTATTATTTAAACGAATATCACTTGTAAATAGAACAATTGCAACTAAAAGCTTGTCTTTCTTGAGGAATAATGCTATGAAATATATGTTCGTTTTTAGCATTATTAAATATTCTCACACTTGAGCGTTGCTTGTCCTCAAGCAATATAGTCTTGAAATAAAAATATTAGAATCACTTCTTTATTCTTCACACTTTGTACATCAGTGATTTCTTTATGGCAGTATAAACAATGGTAGTAACGTTGTGGTTTACAGTCCCACATGACTATATAAAAATTTAGATCCATTAAGGAAATTGGATCTTTATGAAAACATTTGATCTTTGAAAATTCAATCTAGCTTTTACCCTAGATAATTTTTCCGGAATAACCCTTCACCGGTGTTTGCAAAATATTTTTTTGTGGGTTTGGTGGGTTTCATATTTGAAAATTTTAGCTCAAAACTTATGGTTTTGTGTCACCCACTTGCTAACCTTGTATTTGGAAAGCAACACGTCCAGTTTACTTGTCCCGTATATTACCTTTCGGTAAACTACCGTCCGGTTGTAAAGGAAAGCGTTGAACAAGCAACTGTTAAGGCAATGTCCCCTGACATGCTTTTAATTATGGTCTATAACGTGTCGGACACAATTACTATCCTTTGTAGGAGCAATAGTAAAGCTCACCCTTATAATTTGTCGGTCTGGCACAAGGTCCTGTCTTTGACCATGCTATGCAACCACCGTTCTTACGGTTGACACCCGATTTGGTTCAGGTGACCTAATGAATTCCAGGTGAATTCCTAGGATTTTACGTTCAATGGTAATGAACGCGTTGGAAATGGGTTTTTAGAAAACAAATCGGTTTGGAATTTTGATCAAAATATTTTCTCGTTCAGGCTCGAGTTTAGATATCATTGAATTCCATAAGTTTGAATTCTCAATCTTTAAGGTCAATCTCTAGGATTGAGTAATATCAGGCTTAAAAGCTGATTTTTAATCTTTAAAGAGATTATCCTTTCTGGGGATCTGGTTCATTAGTCTTATCAAGCTAATTTGCACGGTGCCCCCCCCATTGTACGAGATAAATCCTTCTCATGGTTAGGATAAATCTGACCACTTGGCGACCCTGTTTAATGCTGAGGTCCGTGGATTTCCTGCTGATTTTAGTGATGACTTTTCTAGATTTTTCGTCAACCTACAGCTGGTCTGGACGACAACTTCATGACCTAAATCAAGAAGCGCGTGTCTTTTTCGGAAGACTTTACTTCCTTTTAGTGATGGAATTGATTCATCGTGTAGATCCATCTCTTCTTTTCTTTCATCGGGTAAAACAGTTTAGTTTAGTCCAAAGCAAAAGTATTTTCAGTTATTTGTTACAGAAATATGTGACATATGTTTAAGATAACTTGGTAATTTTTCCCACACTTGGCTTTTATTTTCCTTTTTATTGTCCTCTATTCCATTTTAAATGAATTTTAACATTTTGGGTTGTTTATCAATTTATGTCCTTTCCGAGGTAACAATAATTTTGGTGTTAACACCTAGTTTTATCGTTCATAAATATGTATAAACATGATTTTGAGTTCATTTAATTGAAAATTTTGAAAAATTTTACTAGAATTGGGTAGTCAGTATATAAGACTAGGGCTGTTCTTTATTATCAGAGAGCACTAGATTCTAATACAACTACTACTTTACTAGTATTTCTAATGGTAACCAAGTGTTTAAGATCAAAAAATTTTAAAATCCAAAAGAATTTAACCCCTTCCCATACTTAAGATCTTGCAATGCCCTCATTTGCAAGAAATCAGTAACAATTTAAATTATTGAGGGTGATTAGCGTAGAAATGATTAAATTTAACCAAAGTTTCCAAACATATTGGCGTTTGTTTTCTGAATGATAAATGGTGCACATCATTTGTTCATTATGTCTTGTTGTTATTTCACATATATTTTGCATCTTGTCGTCAAAATTAGTTGCTTTTGCTGAACTTAATGCCAGTCTTTGAAAATGCGTTGTTTTACCCTGTTGTGTACATAAGATAAAATGCAAACATATATACATATTTTTGAAGTTTGGTATATTACCCCACATTCAAACATTATTAAAATCTAAAAATAAAAATTAGTAAATTATAAAAACTATTACAATATTAACATAAGTATTAAATGTATCAACATTACAAATTATAAAATAAATAAAACTAAGTAGACTAGGGATGATACTGATACCAGTAGGGGTTCCATGCATAACCATAGGTGCTATAAAATGCTTCGGCTGGGTTATACGTAGGATACGGTGGTTGGATCTCTATAGACCAGGGAGGGAATATGGGCGATGGAGTAGGAATATAGTTTCTACCTATATGTTGGCAATAAGCTATGATTTGGTTTTGATGAACTTGCCAATCTTCAAATGCTCTATGTCTAGCATTTTCATACTCTTGTGAGGCTATAAACCTTTGCATTTCTGCCATTTCATTTCCCCCCTCCTACATTACCTTGCTGTTGGTTTCTCTCAACCTGTGGATGTCTACCATTATATCGTACTGCGGCGTTATTTCGCCTCTTCAAAACTTTCGCACCATGGTATACATTTAAACCTATTGTATCTCGGGGTTCTGGTTCTTCTATTAGTAATCCCCCCCGACTTATATCCACACCGAGATATTCAGCAATCAAAGTAATAAATATACCACCTCCTATTATGCTATGCGGTCTCATCCTCCTAACCATAGCTGATAAATAATAACCCACACAATAAGGTATACTTACAGCACTTTGTGGGTCTCGAATACACATATGGTAAAACAAATCCTGTTCATTTACCTTTTCCTTATTCTTACCTCTTTGTGTAATCGAGTTCGCTAAAAACCTATGAATTACTCTTAACTCTGCTCTATCTATATCCAAATAAGAGTAATTTCCCCCTTTAAATCGGTGATGGCTAGTCATTTGACTCCATACACCATGTGTATCAAAATTTTCGTGTATCTTTCTACCATTTAGTATCAACCCTCTACAATCGGCAGATGCTAACTCCTCAGGCGTATATATACGTAAAGCCTGAGCCATGTCTAGTAAAGACATGTGGCGCATCGAACCTCCTAACAAAAATCTAATAAAAGATCGATCGGTTAAACTAGCTACCCGATCATTTAATTCTATACTACACAACAATTCTTCACACCATACTTTATATACAGGTCTACGCATGTTGAATAACCGTACCCAATCGTTAAAAGTAGAATTACCATACCTCTGTGTAAGTAATTCCCTAATTGGCCCGGCCAATTCTACAGCTTCTAATGGTCCCCATTCTATGACCCTAGGTACCTCAACAGCTTTAGAATGAAGAGTATGTAATCCCCGTTGGTATTTTGGATAATCTATCCAACGTCTGTCAAATCTCAAGTTCGGGTGCAAATCTTCTAAGTGCATATCAGAAAATGTCATTACTGGATGAGGTATATCTTGCTTGTAGTAGTTATCCACCTCCTGTTGGTCCGCATTCTCAGGAGGAGCATTGCGAGCTTGGGATGAAGATTCACCCCTTTCAGTCTGCAAAACACATCAAACACAATTTTTGTGCATCCAAATATGCATTAGTGTCAGCAAAATCATCAATCAAAATAATTACAATGACATTATCAATTTATATCAAACTTAAGCTCATTTTCATATTTTCATTAAATCTACACTTTTTCAAATAAGCATATACGAAAATGTTCGCCAAGTTCATAAGCATTCAACTCAAATAACATGTCAAAATAATCATTACTAGCAATTAAACAAGTTTCAAATGGCATTATCTCTCAAAAATCAAGTTCATGAATTTTAGACTTGAAAAAGTCCACTTTAATTCTCAAAATCATGTTTAGGCTCAAAGTTTGGATCATTTAACTACCTAAACATGTTACACTACTTAATTTAGCAACAATTCATGACAAAAATCGGCCATAACCTGTTTATATCAAAAAGCCCCAAATTGCTCAAGAACACAAACCCTAGATTATTCAAAATTTGAAGTTTAAGGCTTCTAATCATGTTAAATAGCATCAATCTAGGTTATACAAGCATAATACATAAATAATTTAAGCATAATTACACTAGAAAGCATCAAAATCGAATTGGGGAAAAAATTGCTCAAGAACACTAATTTTCGGATTAAATGGTGTTTAGGTGTAGAAATTTACCGTTTTTCTTGAGTAATTCCTTGATAGCATCCTTCTCAACATGATTTTAGTAAAAGATTTGATGATTAATGGTGAAAAAATTCGATTTTTGTGTGATATTTTCGGGTTTTTTCTCAGTATGTTTTGTGGGTGTTGTGTGGACTGAGCTGTTCCAGCTCCTTTATTTTTTTTCTGTAATTCGGTCCCTCCGCGAGTCGCGGGGTTTTTACCCTTCAAACTCCGCGAGTCGCGGAGTTTGTATTTTTTTTTTTATATATCTTATACTAATTAAAACAATTAAGTAATTAATTTTAAAATTTTGTTTCCCTTGTTATTTAGGACGAGGTCGTTTCGGATCGATGTCCTAGTCCGTCCTTCGACAAAATTTTAAAATTTGTCTTTTTCAAGCGATTGTTTTAAAAGCTAAGATTTTTGGTTTTTTTTAATGTTTTTGGCATACTTTAATTCAATAAGATTAAAAATAATGATAATAAAAGTTCTCGTCCCTCCTTCGGGTAAAGCAATTTCGGTTTAAAGACCTAGTCTTCAACTTATGACGAATTTTAAAAATCATATTTTTAACTTAACGAAATAAAGTAAATTTTTGTTTTTAAATTCACACAACTTAAATATAAAATTCAAAATTAATAATAAAAATTCACACCAAACTTACAATTTAAAATGCATAAAAATAAAATTCATATTTTAAAAATTAAAAATTCACACCAAATTTAATTTAAAAATTCATATTATAAATTCACACCAAACTTATATTAATTTTTTAAATATTTATAATTTTAAATATATTGTTTTTACAAAGTTTACAATATTAATTTAAGATTTATATATTAATTTTAAAAACATGGTAAAAATAAAATTAAAAATCTTTTTGGCTTTTTATCCCACTTTAATCAATCAAATATTATCAAAAATATGCGCCCCTCTTTTCGGTAAAGTAATTTCGGTTCCATGACCTAATTTAACTCATGACGAATTTTTGAAATATTTTGGGTTGATTGATTAAAGATATTTATACCTTAAGAATAAACGTTAAATTTCGCAGTGATGTAATAAATTTTTGTATGATATCAATAATTTCGGTCGCCAAACCTAATTTTATTCAATACCAATTTAATACTTTTTAGCGAACAAATTAGCGTTTATTATCAAAAGGTTAAAAATAAAAATAAAAATAAAAATAAAAACTGTACAGACATTCCTGTGAAATAGATTTCTTAGTTATATGATCTATCTCATTCATAAGTTAGTCGGTTTAATTGGTTTTCCATAGCTACATAGGCGTAACCTCGAGCATTCAGTGTCTTTTCTTCTAAACATATGAATGGTCCGTCTCTGCATAAAGTAACAAATTCGGTATTTGAATAGGTTTGATTATTTGAACATTTACCTCCATGTGACCATTTTCCGCATTTGTGACATCTTTCTAGGTGTCGTGCTCTTCTTTTCGCTGCGGATTTTGATTTTTCTTTACCAAATTGTAACTTATTATCTTCGCATCTGGATTCTTTTCTTACTCCGTCCAATCTGTCTCTGATTACTGATACTATTTCACTCGGTAGTGTGTCATTATTACGTTTAGTGATCAAAGCGTGTAGCATTAGACCATGGTTTAGTTCACAGGCAGTCTTCATTTTGTAAAAACCTAAAAAAAAAAAAAAAATTCAGAATGGGGGGGAGAAGACTAGTTCTTTAGGGTCTGCTAGGGAAAGACCATTCGAGTTCCATTTTCGAGAACTACACGAAAACAGACAATCTAACTCTAACATAAATACATATTATCCTTAAAAGACTTGATTCTCTCCACACTTAGTTAGCTGTGGTGTCGAAATTGTGATTAACTTCGTTGTCGACTTCCATCAGACCATATATGTAGTATTTAACTATGTGACCATTAACTTTAAATTCAATCCCATTTGAATTTATCAATTCTACTGTTCCGTATGGAAAAACTCTTTTAACTATGAATGGTCCAGACCATCTTGATTTCAATTTTCCAGGAAATAGCTTGAATCGTGAATTGAAAAGAAGAACTCTGTCTCCTTCCTTAAATTCTTTTGAAGTTCTGATTCTTTTATCATGCCATTTCTTCGTTCTTTCCTTATAGATCAACGAATTTTCGTATGCTTCATGTCTTAATTCTTCTAATTCGTTTAATTGATTTAATCGTAGACGTCCAGCTTCATGTAAATCAAGATTACATGTCTTCAAAGCCCAAAATGCTTTGTGTTCAATTTCTACTGGAAGATGACATGCTTTTCCATAAACAAGTCTAAAAGGTGTGGTTCCAATTGGAGTTTTGTAGGCTGTTCTAAAAGCCCATAGTGCATCCTCCAATTTAATGGACCATTCCTTCGGATTTGATCCTACGGTTTTCTCTAGAATACGTTTTAAAGCTCGGTTTGTATTTTCAACTTGTCCACTAGTTTGTGGATGATAAGCAGTGGAGATTTTATGAGTTACTCCATATCTTTTAAGAACTCTCTCAAGTTGATTATTACAGAAATGAGTTCCCCGATCACTTATTAAAGCTTTCGGTGTTCCAAACCTTGCAAAAAGACGTTTTAAAAAGTAGACTACAACTCGTGCATCATTAGTTGAGAGAGCTTGTGCTTCCGCCCATTTAGATACATAATCAATGGCTACGAGAATATAGAGATTATTATGAGATTTTGGAAAGGAACCCATAAAGTCAATACCCCAAATGTCAAATACTTCACATACTTGAATGACATTTTGTGGCATTTAATCACGTTGACTTATTTTTTCGGCCCTTTGACAAGCATCACAGGATTTGCAAAGAAGGTGTGCGTCTTTGTAAATTGTAGGCCAATAGAATCCAGCTTCATACACTTTTCTTGCTGTTAGTTGAGGCCCATAATGCCCTCCTGTTGGTCCTGTGTGACAATGGTTTAATATTTTACTGGCTTCATCTCTGAATACACACCCGCGTATTATTCCATCTGGACAACTTTTAAACAGATGTGGATCTTCCCAGAAATAGTGTTTTATATCACTGAAGAATTTCTTTCGTTTTTGGTACGATAATCCTTTTTCAAGGAATCCACATACTAAATAGTTTGCATAGTCTGCAAACCATGGAATTTAATTATAATCTATCTTCAATAGATATTCATCAGGAAAGTTGTCTTGTATGACCGATTCATTTAGAACTTCTAATTCGGGATTTTCAAGACGAGAAAGATGATCAGCGGCGAGATATTCTGCTCCTCTTTTATCTCGGATTTCAATATCAAACTCTTGTAAGAGTAAGATCCAACGGATTAATCTTGGTTTAGCATCTTGTTTCGAAAATAGGTATCTAAGAGCAGAATGGTCGGTATAGACCACCGTTTTTGCTAGAACGAGATATGAACGAAATTTGTCAAAAGCAAAGACAATAGCAAGGAGTTCTTTTTCAGTAGTTATGTAATTTGTTTGTGCTCTTTGTAACGTCTTACTAGCATAATATATAGGTTGAAATCGTTTTTCAATCCTTTGTCTTAAAACGGCTCCCATTGCAAAATCACTTGCATCGCACATTAGTTCAAATGGTAGATTCCAATTTGGTGTTATCATGATCGGCGCATTAGTGAGTTTTTCTTTAAGAATATTAAAAGATTTGATACATTCATCTGAAAAGATGAATGGAGCATCCTTTTCTAGGAGTTTATTCATAGGAGTGGCAATCTTAGAAAAATCTTTTATGAAACGTCGGTAAAAACCGGCATGCCCTAGAAAACTCCTAACTCCTCTAACATTGGTGGGATGTGGAAGTTTAGCAATTACATCTACTTTAGCTCTATCCACTTCAATTCCTTCCTTTGAGATTTATGTCCAAGAACGATGCCTTCTTTAACCATGAAATGGCATTTCTCCCAATTAAGTACTAGATTTGATTGTTCGCATCTAATAAGCATTCGTTCCATATTAACTAGACATGATTCAAATGTATCACCGAAAACTGAAAAGTCATCCATGAAAACTTCCATGCATTCTTCTATCATGTCATGAAAAATCACCATCATACACCTTTGAAAGGTTGCAGGGGCGTTGCAAAGTCCAAATGGTATGCGTTTGTAAGCAAAAGTACCATAAGGGCACGTGAATGTGGTTTTCTCTTGATCTTCGGGTGCTATTGGAATTTGAAAATATCCGGAAAATCCATCTAGAAAATAATAGTAACTATTTCCGGCTAATCTTTCCAACATTTGATCAATGAAAGGTAAGGGAAAGTGATCTTTTCTGGTGGCGTCATTTAATTTTCTATAATCAATACATACACGCCATCCTGTTACAGTCCTTGTAGGAATAAGCTCATTTTTTTCATTTGTAATGACAGTCATGCCACCCTTCTTAGGCACGCATTGAACTGGGCTTACCCATGGACTATCAGAAATTGGATATATTAAACCTGCATCTAGCAGTTTAATAATTTATTTTTTAACTACATCTTGCATATTAGGATTTAGTCTTCGTTGGCGTTGCACATACTTTTTATGACCTTCTTCCATAAGGATTTTATGTGTGCAATACGAAGGACTTATTCCTTTAATATCATGAATCTTCCATGCAATGGCTGGTTTATGAGCTTTCAACACAGAAATGAGTTGTGATTTCTCATTTTCAGTAAGAGAAGACGATATTATTACAGGTAATTCAGATTCACCATGTAAATAAGCGTATTCCAAATAGTTTGGAAGTGGCTTTAACTCTAATTTCGGAGGTTCTTCTATCGATGATTTATATCGATATCTGTCTTCTTCTTTTAGCATTTGAATTTCTTCTATTGTTGGTTCATATCCATTAGCTATAAGTGTAGCTAACATTTCAGCTTCATTAATTTGTTCTGTTCCTTCTCCTAAAGAACATTCTCCTGTTCCTTGTAATTCTGGAAATTCTTCTAACAATTCTGCATGTGCATCTATAGTTTGAATATAATAACATGTATCATCTGCAGATTGTGGTTGTTGCATTGCTCTATCAACTGAAAAGGTAACACTCTCATCCTCTATACTTAGGGTCAATTTCTTACCGAACACGTCTATCATTGCTTTAGCCGTGTTTAAGAATGGTCTTCCTAATATGAGAGGAACTTGAGAATCTTCTTCCATGTCCAGAACAACAAAATCTACTGGAAATACTAAAGTACCAACTTTAACTAGCATGTTCTCCATTATCCCTCTAGGATATTTTATTGATCTATCGGCTAGTTGTATACTTATTCTTGTTGGTTTTAATTCTCCAAGGTCTAGTTTAGTGTATAGTGAAAATGACATTAAATTTATACTAGCACCTAAGTCTGCCAATGCTTCTATTGAACTAAGACTACCCAGAAAACATGGAATTGTGAAACTTCCTGGATCAGATAGTTTTTCTGGTATCTTATTCAACAGCACTGCTGAACAATTAGCATTCATAGTAACAGCCGAAAGTTCTTCCATTTTCTTTCTATTTGAGATTAGATCTTTCAAGAATTTAGCATATCTAGGCATTTCTAAAATCACATCAATGAAAGGAAGATTTACATTTATCTGTTTAAACATATCCAAGAATTTAGATTGCTCGGCTTCAAGTTTCTCTTTCTTCATTTTACTCGGGTAAGGAAGTGGTGGTTGGTATGATTTAACATAAGGTTTATCCTTAATTGTGTTATCTTCATTAACCTTTTCAACTACCGGTTCTTTTTCCTTACCTTGATCAGGTTGTGGTTCTTGTGGAGTAGGAATAGCTTCATCAGAAGTTACAGGTATTTCAGGTGGTTTAAGTGTTGTACCACTTCTTGTGGTAATGGCTTTAGCTGTTTCATTCTGGGGGTTAGCATTTGTATCACTAGGTAAACTTTCCGGTTTTCTTTCACCTATTAACCTTGCTAGGTTACTTACTTCTTGTTCCAAGTTTTGAATAGAAGCTTGTTGATTTCTAAATGCTTGAGCATTTTGTTAATTAGTTTGTTTCTGAGATGTGAAAAACTGTGTTTGAGTTTCAACTAGCTTCGTCATCATATCTTCTAAATTCGGCTTTTTATCATCGGGTTGTGGTGGTTTGTTTTGAAAATTAGGTCTTTGCTGATTGTAATTATTGTTGGACACTTGTTGATTGCTAGGACCTTGTTGGTTGTTGTATGGAACATTTCTGTTATAATTCTGGTTTTGATTGTAAATCGGTCTTGGCGGTTGATAATTATTCTGATAATTATTTCCAGGCCTTTGGTTTATGTATGAAATATTCTCTCTTTGTTCCATTGTTAGTTCAATACTGAGACAATCTTTTGTCAAATGTGGTCCTCCACACTGCTCACAACTAATTCGTATTGAGTGAATATCCTTAGTCATCTTTTCCATTCGTCTCTCCACAACATCTATCTTTGCGAAAATGGAATCTAAGTCATGGCTAGAATCGGCTCTAGCTGCTTTAGATGATCTAACGATATCTTTTTCTTGGTGCCACTCATGTGAGTGGGAAGCAGTGTTATCAATAATTTTGTAAGCATCAGTTTCAGTTTTCTTCATAATGGAACCACCAGCTGCTATATCGATGTCTTTCCTTGTGGTGATGTCGCATCCTTGGTAGAATATTTGTACTATTTGACAGGTATCTAAACCATGTTGCGGATATCCTCTCAATAACTTTCCAAATCTTCTCCACGCCTCATATAGAGTTTCATTTGGCTTCTGTGTGAACGTAACAATTTCTCCTTGAAGTCTTACGGCTTTAGATGCAGGAAAGAATTGTTTAAGAAATTTTTCAACTAAAACGTCCCATGTATCAATCGCCCCTTCAGGTAATGATTCCAACCAATCTTTGGCTTCTCCCTTTAAAGTTCAGGGAAATAACATGAGATATATTTGTTCATCCTCAACTTCTCAGATTTTAAATAGTGTGCAGATCCTATTAAAGGTACGTAGATTTTCATTTGGATCTTCCTTCGGTGCACCACTAAATTGGCATTGATTAGTCACCATGTGTAGAATTTGTCCTTTGATTTCATAATCCGGCGCATTAATTTCTAGATGAGTAATTGCGTGACCTTGGCCAGTGCGTTTAGCTCTCATTCGGTCTTCCATACTTAGAGGTTCCAGATTCTCCATAATTGAATTTGTTGAATCGGAATCACTAGAGGATTCTGATTTAATGGTTCGTTCCTCAACAATCTCTGTTTGAATGATTGGTGGTTCCGGAGGAAAGTTTAATGGTTTAGGATCTATGAATCGTCCTTGAATATTCTCCGGATTCTCAATTGTGAGGTCGGGTTCAAAAAATGGATTATCGGAAATTTGAACTGGAGTACTTGGTCGACTGGATGACGATTCTAAAGAAAAATCAACGGCGGTAATATTTGCTAAATGTCTTGATCTAGTCACAGGTGGTGAACGTACAAAAGGTGGTGAACGTCTTGCTCGGTGCATTCACTGAATATCCTATTAGTTTTTAAAAGGAAAGAAAAATTATATAAGTTATCCAATTAATAGACTTTTCTGATTTTGCCCACGTTTCGAATAGCCAAAAGATGCAGCAGAGGGGCAGGATTCGTTTGGTCTCAATATAATTGAGGACTGTTTAGCTCCAATAACCCGGTCCACGTACAAATTCAACTATTACTACGAACCAGAAAATTTTGATGTCTATCAATTTAACCACTTAAAATAAATTTTCGTAATTTTAAGAAATTTAGATAAGAAGTAGAATAAAAATCTATGTCCTAAAAACTAGAATAGCGAGAAATAAGAAAGAAAAAGAGTGTGTCGGAAAAAGATCGAAAAATAAAAATAAGAAAGAAAAAGAGTGACTTATAGAACTTAAAAACACTAGACTAACCCAACCTTATTACTATCACTAACTTAAAATTATAATCGCAAATTGAGATTACTAATTGGAATGATAATTGATACATAGGTAAAAGGTGTCTAAAAATATTAAAACTTACAAGAAAAACTATATCCCAAATGGCAATAACTTAAAAAGAAACTAAAACTTAAAAAGGCGTCGCAAAATTCTAAAGTACCTAAATCTTAGTCTAAAGAAAAGGCACTTAAGGGTTTTTACGGCAAAGCCTAAAAATCTAGAAATAAAAATATAACTTTGGCAAAAACTAAGTTTAAAACTAAAAACTAGCGAAAAATACAAATATTACGCTAAAACAATTAAAAAGGGACAAAATATAAAAATATACAAAAAATTGTAAAAATTACAATTTTTATAAAAATATTATTTTTATATTATTTATTTTATAAAACTATTAATTTTTATATATAATAAAACTAATTAAAATTTAAAATACAATTTAATTTAAAAACTTAAACTAATTATAATAATAATTAAGTAATTAGGGTTTATTAATAATAATAATAATAATTATCCGTAATAAATGCTGATTAGGGTTTCTGTCGGTGTCAGGGTGGCTCCGCGAGTTGCGGTATTCGAAGCTGCAAACTCCGCGAGTCGCGGGGTTCCAAAATTCAAATGACAGGTTGATTAAAATTCGACGCGTTTTTTTTTTATATTCTGTTTTATATTTTCTGTTTAACTAAAAATATTTATATAATAAAAACTTATATTTAAAAACTAAAATAAAAATAAAACTACTTTATAATTTTAAAAATATCTTAAAAATAGATTTATATATATATATTAATTTAATTTTTTTTTGGTTTTTTTATATGTTCTAAATAAACACAAAATATTTAAATAAAACTTATATTTTTATAAAATAAAAATAAAGAAACTTTATAAAACTTAAATATTTAACAAACTCTTAAAAATATTTATATTTTTGTTTTCTTTTTATATTTTCGAATAATTAAAAACGTATTTTTACAAAAGTGAATTTTAATAAAAGTAAACTAAAAATAAATTTTTTTTTTCTTCTATATTTAGCGTTGCGCTTCCGGCTTTTAAGCTAGATTGTCCCCGGCAGCGGCGCCAAAAATAACTTGATATCAAAGCTAAGGGGTATAAAATACTATTAAATTTTAGAAGGAAATACTATTAAATACGATACAATTTTACACAAGATATTTATTTATTTATAGAATGGATATACTTAAACCTTGCTACAACACTTATAGGCAGTGTACCTAATCGTACAGTAGTGTAGTTTTTAGTAAGTCCGGTTCGTTCCACAGGGAAAATCTTTAAACAAAGCTTAACGCTATATTAGTTTACTTTTATAAAAATACAAATATATATATAAGTAATATTATTATTATAAAGGGGGGTTTTTACCATTTAATGACCGGTTTGTCGATTTTAAAACTTTAGTCGCAGTTAAAACCAAATGTAAAATATTAAAAATAAATACAAGACTTAAATTAAAGCGTAAAATAAATAACGATAATGAAATTGCGATAAATAAAAGTGCGATAAAATAAACTTGCGATAATTAAAAAGTACGAAAATTAAAGTGCAATTAAATACAATAACAATAAATAAAATGCGATAATTAGAAGTGCAATTAAATATAAAATAAAGGAAATAAAATATGAAATAAAATAATTATGCTTATTTAAACTTTCGTAATCATGATGTTTGACGTGTTGATTTTAGTTTTATGCCCATGGGTTAATTGTCCTTTGTCCTGGATTATTTAATATGTCCGTCTGGTTTTTGTCCATAACAGTCCATCAGTCATAAATATAAAGTACGAGTGTCCTCGTCAAATTATTCTTATACCCGAAGTTAAATATTCCAACTAATTGGGGACTTAAACTGTAACAAGATTTTAATACTTTGTTTAATAATTACACCAGGATGTCGACTGAGTGTAACCCAAGGTTTTAATATTTTGTTATCAATTATACCAAGTGTCCTTGTACATAATTTCACCCCTGTTTTAATTAGACTATGGGCTATTAATGGGCTTTATATTTGTTTAACTAAATGATAGTTTGTTAATATTAATATAAATATTTACAATTGGGCGTCCCTATAAATTACCATATACACTCGATCGGACACGATGGGCGGGGTATTTATATGTACGAATAATCGTTCATTTAACCGGATACGAGAATGGATTAATAGCCACTAGAATAATTAAAACAGGGGTGAAATTATGTACAAGGACACTTGGTATAATTGATAACAAAATATTAAAACCTTGGGTTACACTCAGTCGACATCCTGGTGTAATTATTAAACAAAATATTAAAATCTTGTTACACACCTGTTGATCTGAGGAGTATTGTGCAAGAAAATCTCATATCATCGAATTTTAATGAATTCGAGAGCTCCGAAATCACCAACTATCCCGATGATACTTTTTATTCAGCTTTACCAATTTCACAACATATCGACACATTAGCCTCTACCGACAAAATCATCGATCCATCTATGGATGAAGAAGAAGTAAGGAAGACAAATTGGTACTCTTGGGAATACGATAACGTTGAAAATTTTACCCCCGAGGCCAAACCGAACTTCACCATTCCACAACCTTCCAACCCAATATTCTCAATAGACGAGTCATCCACCGGAAATGAACTACGAGTTGTAATAGATAATGACACCTCGAATTTCACCCAATTGGGTAATAGAGGTAAAAACTTTGATCCTGAGAATAAAAGGAAGGATATATTAGGAATTGTCCACCCTATAGAAATAAGTATGTCGGTGTATATCGATCCATTTGACCAAAAACCAGAAAAGAGACATATCCATTTACTAAAAGCTACACTTAAAAAAGAATTAAGTAGCGACAATCGGGCGAGTCTAAACTTTAAACCCATTGATATATTATACACCACCCGAGATGTAAATAACTGGCTCACTACTCTAATTCGTGGAACTCATTCTACCGACTTCACATGTCGTCAGCTAAGTGTGGGGAAGTCTAACCCCACTTAACATTAAATTAGGGGTTCGGGTTAGTGCATAACTCGTTAATAAAAATGCATGATTAGGGTAAAAGACGCTTTTTCAAATATTAGTAAACAGTTCAGAAAAGCAGCCGTTTTTGAAAAAAAAAACATGTGTGATAAAACAAGAAGGAATGAACGATGAGGCGCGCCATCTATCATTCGACGAGCTTTGTAATTACAAACTGGGTATTTTCAATCATTTTTCTACACTAATCACCCTCATGAATTTATAATTAGAGTCTGATTTCATGCAAATGAGGGCATTGCATGATCTCAAGTGTGGGGAAGGGTTATAAATTCTCTCGGGTTTATACTTGGTCTATTTGCCAAATTTTATGAAAATTTGAAAAAATTTCAACTAAATGAATTCAAAATCATGTTTATACATATTTATGAACGATGAAAATTATGTGTTAATACCGAAATTATCGTTACCTCGGAAAGGACATAAATGGAGAAACACCCTAAAAACGCTTGAATTCATTTAAAATGGAATAAAGGAGAATAAAAAGGCAAAGAAAGAAACTAAGTGTGGGGAGAATGTACCTAGTTATTCAATTAAAAACTATCTAGCACATGTTTCCGTAAAGTTATTGCAGGTGCTTTTGTTTTGGACTAAATTAACTATTTTACCCGATGAAAGAAAAGAAAAGATGGATCTACACGATGAATCAATTCCATCATTAAAAGGAAGTAAAGTCTTCCGAAAAAGACACGCGCTTCTTGATTTAGGTCAAGAAGTTGTCATCCAGACCAGCTGTAGGTTGACGAAAAATCTAGAAAAGTCATCACTAAAATCAGCAGGAAATCCACGGACCTCAGCATCAAACAGGGTCGCAATGTGGTCAGACTTATCCTAACCATGAGAGGATCTGTCTCGTAAAATGGGGAGGGCGCCGTGCAAATTACCTTGATAAGACTAATGAATCAGATCCCCAGAAAGGATAATCTCCTTAAAAGATCAAAAATCAGCTTTTACGCCTGATATTACTCAATCCTTGAGATTGACCTTAAAGATTGAGAATTCAAACTCATGGAATTCAATGATATCTAAACTCGAGCTTGAATGAGAAAATATTTTGATCAAAATTATAAACCGATTTGTTTTCTGAAAACCCATTTTCAATGCGTTCATTACCATTGAACGTAAAATCCTAGGAATTCACCTGGAATTCATTAGGTCACCTGAACCAAATCGGGTGTCAACCGTAAGAACGGTGGTTGCATAGCATGGTCGAAGACAGGACCTTGTGCCAGACCGAAAAATTATAAGGGTGAGCTTTACTATTGCTCCTACAAAGGATAGTAATTGCGTCCGACACGTTATAGACCATAATTAAAAGCATGTCAGGGGACATCGCCTTAACAGTTGCTTGTTCAACGCTTTCCTTTACAACCGGACGGTAGTTTATCGAAAGGTAATATACGGAGCAAGTATACTGGACGTGTTGCTTTCCCAATACAAGGTTAGCAAGTGGGTGATACAAAACCATAAGTTTTGAGCTAAAATTTTCAAATCTGAAACCCACAAAACCCACAAAAATATTTTGCAAACACCGGTGAAGGGTTATTCCGGAAAACTTATCTAGGGTAAAAGCTAGATTGAATTTTCAAAAGATCAAATGTTTTCATAAAGATCCAATTTCCTTAAGGATCTAAATTTTCATAGTCATGTGGGACTGTAAACCGCCTTTCAAATGTGCACTTTGCTTTGGAAACCGAAAGTAAATCGGCTATTTGATTGTAAGTGTCGTTGACCTAAACCCGAGGCAACTGTGGATGACACACCCACCTTTAACCTTGGTTCTATCGTTATTATCATTGTTTATACCACCATATCAAAATCACTGATGTACAAAGTGTGATGAATAAAAAAGTGATTCATGTATGTTTTTATTTCAAGTTCTGTATTGCTTGAGGACAAGCAACGCTCAAGTGTGGGGATATTTGATAAGGCTAAAAAGGAACATATATTTCATAGCAATATCCCTCCTAAATAATAGGTTTTCATATGTAATTGTATTATATTTTTATTGTAATTGTTTAAATAAATAAGTGCGAAGACAAAAGGCGAAAACGAAGATTTGAAAACAAAAACGTCCAAAAAGCTCAAATGTACAAGATACAATTCAAAAGTTTCAATTTATTGATGAAAAACGTCTAAAAATGACAAGAGTACAAGTTACAAAATGCAAAGTACAAGATATTAAATTATACGAAAGGACGTTCGAAAATCCGGAACCGGTACACGAGCCAACTATCAACGCCCGACACAATGGACCAAAAATTACAAGTCTACTATGCACAAGAATATAATATAATATATAAATAATTATATTAATTATTTATATTTTATATTTATATATTTATTATGTCGACAAGCTAGGAGCCAAAAGTTTGTGAGCTGTATTTTTAAACTCCACGACTCGCGGAGTTTGAAGGCTTAAAACTCCACGACTCACGGAGCTGTCAGAAATCAAAATGCCTATAAAAGACCACGAATTCTGCGAGTTTAAATAACATAATAATAATAATACTCCGTAGTATAAGATAAATAAATAAATAAATATATATATATATATATATATATATATATATATATATATATATATATATATATATATATATATATATATATATATAGTATAGATTAGTGTTATATTAGATTAGTTTGGGTTATGTAAAAGTTATTTTTACGGGTTTTAAAGTCGGAGCTCTGTCCGTGTAACACTACGCGATAAATAATCAATGTAAGCTATGTTCTCCTTTTTAAATTAATGTCTCGTACTTAAGTTATTATTATGTTTATTTAAGACGAAGTAATCATGATGTTGGGCTAAAAATATTAAAATTGGGTAATTGGGCTTTGTACCATAATTGGGGGTTGGACAAAAGAACGACACTTGTGAAAATTAGACTATGAGCTATTAATGGGCTTTATATTTGTTTAACTAAATGATAGTTTGTTAATTTTAATATAAAGATTTACAATTGGATGTACCTATAAATAACCATATACACTCGATCGGACACGATGGGCGGGGTATTTATATGTACGAATAATCGTTCATTTAACCGGACACGGGAATGGATTAATAGTCTATGGAATTATTAAAACAGGGGTGAAATTATGTACAAGGACACTTGGCATAATTGATAACAAAGTATTAAAAACTTGGGTTACACGCAGTCGATATCCTGGTGTAATTATTAAACAAAGTATTAAAACCTTGTTACAGTTTAAGTCCCCAATTGGTTGGAATATTTGACTTCGGGTATAAGAATAATTTGACGAGGATACTCGCACTTTAAATTTATGACCGATGGACTGTTATGGATAAAAACCAGACGGACATATTAAATAATCCAGGACAAAGGACAATTAACCCATGGGAATAAACTAAAAATCAACACGTCAAACATCATGATTACGGAAGTTTAAATAAGCATAATATATTTTATTTCATATTTCCTCGTACTTTTATTTATTGTCATTTTAATTATTGTTATTTATTTTATATTGTTAGTTAAATATCGTCATTTACTTTACGCTTCGCTTAAAATATAAAATTGACAAACCGGTCATTAAACGGTAAAACCCCCTTTTATATATTATTAATATAATATATTTTGTACGAATATAATTGTTTAAAATATAGTGTGAAATAAGCCAGCTCCCTGTGGAACGAACCGGACTTACTAAAAACTACACTACTCTACGATTAGGTACACTGCCTATAGTGTTGTAGCAAGGTTTAGGTATATCCCATTTGTAAATAAATAATTAAAACTTGTGTAAAATTGTAGCATATTTAATAGTTTTTCCTAGTAAAAATATAAACTATTTGGTACCCCCACGCTACGACATCAATGAAAGGAAGATTTACATTTATCTGTTTAAACATATCCAAGAATTTGGATTGCTCGGCTTCAAGTTTCTCTTTCTTCATTTTACTCGGGTAAGGAAGTGGTGGTTGGTATGGTTTAACATAAGGTTTATCCTTAATTGTGTTATCTTCATTAACTTTTTCAACTACCGGTTCTTTTTCCTTATCTTGATCAGGTTGTGGTTCTTGTGGAGTAGGAATAGCTTCATTAGAAGTTATAGGTATTTCAGGTGGTTTAAGTGTTGTACCACTTCTTGTGGTAATGGCTTTAGCTGTTTCATTCCAGGGGTTAGCATTTGTATCACTAGGTAAACTTCCCGGTTTTCTTTCACCTATTAACCTTGCTAGGTTACTTACTTCTTGTTCCAAGTTTTGAATAGAAGCTTGTTGATTTCTAAATGTTTGAGCATTTTGTTCATTAGTTTGTTTATGAGATGTGAAAAACTGTGTTTGAGTTTCAACTAGCTTCGCCATCATATCTTCTAAATTCGGCTTTTTATCATCGGGTTGTGGTGGTTTGTTTAGAAAATTAGGTCTTTGCTGATTGTAATTATTGTTGGACACTTGTTGATTGCTAGGACCTTGTTGGTTGTTGTATGGAATATTTCAGTTATAGTTCTGGTTTTGATTGTAAATCGGTCTTGGCGGTTGATAATTATTCTGATAATTATTTTCAGGCCTTTGGTTTATGTATGAAATATTCTCTTTTTGTTCCATTGTTAATTCAATACTGAGACAATCTTTTGTCAAATGTGGTCCTCCACACTGCTCACAACTAATTCGTATTGAGTGAATATCTTTAGTCATCTTTTCCATTCGTCTCTCGACAGCATCTATCTTTGCGGAAATGGAATCTAAGTCATGGCTAGAATCGGCTCTAGCTGCTTTAGATGATCTAACGATATCTTTTTCTTGGTGCCACTCATGTGAGTGGGAATCAGTGTTATCAATAATTTTGTAAGCATCAGTTTCGATTTTCTTCATAATGGAACCACCAGCTGCTATATCTATGTCTTTCCTTGTAGTGATGTCGCATCCTTGGTAGAATATTTGTACTATTTGACAGGTGTCTAAACCATGTTGCGGACATCCTCTTAATAACTTTCCAAATCTTGTCCACGCCTCATATAGAGTTTCATTCGGTTTCTGTGTGAACGTAACAATTTCTCCTTGAAGTCTTACGGCTTTAGATTCCGGAAAGAATTGTTTAAGAAATTTTTCAACTAAAACGTCCCATGTATCAATCGCCCCTTCAGGTAACGATTCCAACCAATCTTTGGCTTCTCCCTTTAAAGTCCAGGGAAATAACATGAGATATATCTATTCATCCTCAACTTCTCGGATTTTAAATAGTGTGCAGATCCTATTAAAGGTACGAAGATGTTCATTTGGATCTTCCTTCGGCGCACCACTAAATTGGCATTGATTAGTCACCGTGTGTAGAATTTGTCCTTTAATTTCATAATCTGGCGCATTAATGTCTGGATGAGTAATTGCGTGACCTTGGCCAGTGCGTTTAGCTCTCATTCGGTCTTCCATACTTAATGGTTCTGTTACTTTCATAATTGAATTTGTTGAATCGGAATCACTAGAGGATTCTGATTTAATGGTTCGTTCCTCAACAATCTCTGTTTGAATGATTGGTGGTTCCGGAGGAAAATTTAATGGTTCAGGATCTATGAATCGTCCCTGAATATTCTCCGGATTCTCAATTGTGAGGTCGAGTTCAAAAAATGGATTATCGGAAATTTGAACTGGAGTACTTGGTCGACTGGATGACGATTCTAAAGAAAAATCAACGGCGGTAATATTTGTTAAATGTCTTGATCTAGTTACAGGTGGTGAACGTACAAAAGGTGGTGAACGTCTTGCTCGGTGTATTCACTGAATATCCTATTAGTTTTTAAAAGGAAAGAAAAATTATATAAGTTATCCAATTAATAGACTTTTCTGATTTTGCCCACGTTTCGAATAGCCAAAAGATGCAGCAGAGGGGCAGGATTCGTTTGGTCTCAATATAATTGAGGACTGTTTGGCTCCAATAACCCGGTCCACGTACAAATCCAACTATTACTACGAACCAGAAAATTTTGATGTCTATCAATTTAACCACTTAAAATAAATTTTTGTAATTTTAAGAAATTTAGATATGAAGTAGAATAAAAATCTATGTCCTAAAAACTAGAATAGTGAGAAATAAGAAAAAAAAAGAGTGTGTCGGAAAAAGATCGAAAAATAAAAATAAGAAAGAAAAAGAGTGACTTATAGAACTTAAAAACACTAGACTAACCCAACCTTATTACTATCACTAACTTAAAACTATAATCGCAAATTGAGATTACTAATTGGAATGATAATTGATACATAGGTAAATGGTGTCTAAAAATATTAAAGCTTACAAGAAAAACTATATCTCAAATGGCAATAACTTAAAATGAAACTAAAACTTAAAAAGGCGTCGCAAAATTCTAAAGTACCTAAATCTTAGTCTAAAGAAAAGGCACTTAAGGAATTTTTTCTATAACTTGATGTCAAAGCTAAGGGGTATAAAATACTATTAAATTTTAGAAGGAAATACTATTAAATACGATACAATTTTACACAAGATATTTATTTATTTATAGAATGGATATTCTTAAACCTTGCTACAACACTTATAGGCAGTGTACCTAATCGTACAGTAGTGTAGTTTTTAGTAAGTCCGGTTCGTTCCACAGGAAAAATCTTTAAACAAAGCTTAACGCTATATTAGTTTACTTTTATAAAAATACAAATATATATATAAGTAATATTATTATTATAAAGGGGGATTTTTACCATTTAATGACCGGTTTGTCGATCTTAAAACTTTAGTCGCAGTTAAAACCAAATGTAAAATATTAAAAATAAATACAAGACTTAAATTAAAGCGTAAAGTAAATAACGATAATGAAATTGCGATAAATAAAAGTGCGATAAAATAAACTTGCGATAATTAAAAAGTACGAAAATTAAAGTGCAATTAAATACAATAACAATAAATAAAATGCGATAATTAGAAGTGCAATTAAATATAAAATAAAGGAAATAAAATATGAAATAAAATAATTATGCTTATTTAAACTTCCGTAATCATGATGTTTGACATGTTGATTTTAGTTTTATGCCCATGGGTTAATTGTCCTTTGTCCTGGATTATTTAATATATCCGTCTGGTTTTTGTCCATAACAGTCCATCAGTCATAAATATAAAGTGCGAGTGTCCTCGTCAAATTATTCTTATACCCGAAGTTAAATATTCCAACTAATTGGGGACTTAAACTGTAACAAGATTTTAATACTTTGTTTAATAATTACACCAGGATGTCGACTGAGTGTAACCCAAGGTTTTAATATTTTGTTATCAATTATACCAAGTTTCCTTGTACATAATTTCACCCCTGTTTTAAATACCCCGCCCATCATGTCCGATCGAGTGTATATAGTAATTTATAGGGACGCCCAATTGTAAATCTTTATATTAACATTAACAAACTATCATTTAGTTAAACAAATATAAAGCCCATTAATAGCCCATAGTCTAATTTCCACAAGTGTCGTTCTTTTGTCCAAACTCCAATTATGGTACAAGGCCCAATTACCCAATTTTAGTAATTAGCCCAACATCATGATTACTTCGGTATTAAATAAGCATAATAATAACTTAGCTACGAGACATTAATGTAAAAAGGTTGAACATAACTTACAATGATTAAAAATAGCGTAGCGTTACACGGACAGAATTTCGACTTACACCCTTACAACATTCGCTAACATACCCTTATTATTAGAATTATAATTAAAATTAAGATTAAAATATAAATATAAATATATTTACGTATACATATATAGAGAGAGATTGAATTTGGATGATAAAAATGATCAGAATTCGTTTGGCTTTATAGGGAATTGAGTTCAGGGGTACTTCGCGACTCGCGGTAATTTTTGCCTTCAAACTCCGCGAGTCGCGGAGTTTGAAAATACAGCTCACCCTCCTTTGGCTTCTTTCTTGCCGACGATTTATAAATATATTATAATATATATATTAATTTTAAGAATTAATTATATATTATATTATATTTATGTGCATAGTTGACTCGTAATTTTTAGTCCATTGCGTCGAGCATTGAGAGTTGACTCATGTCCCGGTTTCGAATTTTCGAACGTCCTTGCGTACAATTTTATATTTTGTACTTTGCGTTTTTGAATCTTGTACTCTTGTAATTTCGAGATGTTTCTCATCAATATTTGGAACCTCTTTGATTGTACTTTGTACTTTTGAGCTTTTTGGACCTTTGCGTCTTCAATTCATCAAATCTGTCTTTTGTCTTCACCTTTTATTATTTAAACGAATATCACTTGTAAATAGAACAATTGCAACTAAAAGCTTGTCTTTCTTGAGGAATAATGCTATGAAATATATGTTCGTTTTTAGCATTATCAAATATTCCCACACTTGAGCGTTGCTTGTCCTCAAGCAATATAGTCTTGAAATACTAGAATCACTTCTTTATTCTTCACACTTTGTACATTAGTGATTTCTTTACGGCGGTATAAACAATGGTAGTAACGTTTTGGTTTACAGTCCCACATGACTATATAAAAATTTATATCCATTAAGGAAATTGGATCTTTATGAAAACATTTGATCTTTGAAAATTCAATCTAGCTTTTACCCTAGATACGTTTTCCGAAATAACCCTTCACCGGTGTTTGCAAAATATTTTTTGTGGGTTTGGTGGGTTTCAGATTTGAAAATTTTAGCTCAAAACTTGCGGTTTTGTGTCACCCACTTGCTAACCTTGTATTAGGAAAGCAACACTTCCAGTTTACTTGCTCCGTATATTACCTTTCGATAAACTATCGTCCGGTTGTAAAGGAAAGCGTTGAACAAGCAACTATTAAGGCAATGTCCCCTGACATGCTTTTAATTATGGTCTATAACGTGTCGGACGCAATTACTATCCTTGGTAGGAGCAATAGTAAAACTCACCCTTATAATTTGTAGGTTTGGCACAAGGTCCTGTCTTTGACCACTATGCAACCACCGTTCTTACGGTTGACACCTGATTTAGTTCAGGTGACCTAATGAATTCCAGGTGAATTCCTAGGATTTTACATTCAATGGTAATGAACGCATTGAAAATGGATTTTTAGAAAACAAATCGGTTTATAATTTTGATCAAAATATTTTCTCGTTCAAGCTCGAGTTTAGATATCATTGAATTCCATGAGTTAGTAATTCTCAATCTTTAAGGTCAATCTCAAGGATTGAGTAATATCAGTCTTAAAAGCTGATTTTTAATCTTTAAGGAGATTATCCTTTCTGGGGATCTGATTCATTAGTCTTATCAAGCTAATTTGCACGGTGCCTCCCCATTGTACGAGATAAATCCTTCTTATGGTTAGGATAAATCTGACCACTTGGCGACCCTGTTTAATGCTGAGGTTCGTGGATTTCCTGCTGATTTTAGTGATGACTTTTCTAGATTTTTCGTCAACCTACAGCTGGTCTGGACGACAATTTCATGACCTAAATCAAGAAGCGCGTGTCTTTTTCGGAAGTGATGTTTCGCGAGGTGTATATAAAATAGTTATTAAATTTTAGCAGAAAATACTATTAAATACGATACAATTTTACACAAGATATTTATTTATTTATAGAATGGATATACTTAAACCTTGCTACAACACTTATAGGCAGTGTACCTAATCGTACAGTAGTGTAGTTTTTAGTAAGTCCGGTTCGTTCCACAGGGAAATCTTTAAGCAAAGCTCAACGCTATATTAGTTTACTTTTATAAAAATACAAATATATATATATAAATAATATTATTATTATAAAGGGGGGTTTTTACCGTTTAATGACCGGTTTGTCGATTTTAAGATTTTAGTCGCAGCTAAAACCTAATGTAAAATATTAAATAAATACAAGACTTTAAATTAAAGCGTAAAGTAAATAACGATAATGAAATTGCGAATAATAAAAATGCGATAAAATTAGATTGCAATAATTAAAAAGTACGATAATTAAAAGTGCGATAAAATAAAATAAAAATGCGATAATTAGAAGTGCAATTAAATATAAAATAAAGGAAATTAAATATGAAATAAAAGAATTATGCTTATTTAAACTTCCGTAATCATGATGTTTGACGTGTTGATTTTAGTTTTATGCCCATGGGTTAATTGTCCTTTGTCCTGGATTATTCAATATGTCCGTCTGGTTTTTGTCCATAACAGTCCATCAGTCATACATATAAATTGCAAGTGTCCTTGTCAAATTATTATTATACCCGAAGATAAATATTCCAACTAATTGGGGATTCGAATTGTAACAAGGTTTTAATACTTTGTTTAATGAATACACCAGGTTATCGACTGCGTGTAAACCAAGGTTTTACTACTTTGTTAACAATTACACCAATTACCCTTGAATGTAATTTCACCCCTGTTTTAATTATTCTAGTGGCTATTAATCCATTCCCGTGTCCGGTTAAATGAACGATTATTCGTACATATAAATACCCCGCCCATCGTGTCCGATCGAGTGTATATGGTAATTTATAGGGACGCCCAATTGTAAATCTTTATATTAACATTAACAAACTTTCATTTAGTTAAACAAATATAAAGCCCATTAATAGCCCATAGCCTAGTTTCCACAAGTGTCGTTCTTTTGTCCAAACCCCAATTATGGTACAAAGCCCAATTACCCAATTTTAGTAATTAGCCCAACATCATGATTACTTCGTTTTAAATAAGCATAATAATAACTTAGCTACGAGACATTAATATAAAAAGGTTGAACATAACTTACAATGATTAAAAATAGCGTAGCGTTACACGGACAGAATTTCGACTTACACCCTTACAACATTCGCTAACATACCCTTATTATTAGAATTATAATTAAAATTAAAATATAAATTATAAATATAAATATATTACTTCGTATGAAGAGAAAAAAAATTGATGATAATTTTGATCAGAATTCGGGTTGATTTATAGCCAGGAATGATTTTTGGGGCTCCGCGACTCGCGGCAAAAAGCCCTTCAAACTCCGCGAGTCGCGGAGAGGTATTTTCAATTCACACCCTTGGAGTTTCTGGCTGCCGACGGTTTTTATTATATATATATAATATATATATAATTAATATAATTAATTATATATTATATTATATTTATATACATAGTTAACTTGTAATTTTTAGTCCGTTGCGTCGAGCGTTAAGAGTTGACTCTAGTCCCGGTTCCGGATTTTCGAACGTCCTCGCGTACAATTTAATATCTTGTACTTTGCGTTTTGAATCTTGTACTCTTGTGATTTCGAGACGTTTCTTATCAATAATTGGAACCTTTTTGATTGTCTTTTGTTCTTTTGAGCTTTTTGGTCGTTTGCGTCTTCAAATCGTCGAATCTGTCTTTTGTCTTCACCTTTTATTATTTAAACGAATATCACTTGTAAATAGAACAATTGCAACTAAAAGCTTGTCTTTCTTGAGGAATAATGCTATGAAATATATGTTCGTTTTTAGCATTATCAAATATTCCCACACTTGAGCGTTGCTTGTCCTCAAGCAATATCGTCTTGAACTACTAGAATCACTTTTTTATTCTTCACACTTTGTACATCAGTGATTTCTATACGGCGGTATAAACAATGGTAGTAACGATATGGTTTACAGTCCCACATGACTATAAAAATTTAGATCCATTAAGGAAATTGGATCTTTATGAAAACATTTGATCTTTTGAAAATTAAATCTAGTTTTTACCCTAGATAAGTTTTCCGGAATAACCCTTTACCGGTGTTTGCAAAATATTTTTGTGGGTTTGGTGGGTTTCAGATTTGAAAATTTTAGCTCAAAACTTGCGGTTTTGTGTCACCCACTTGCTAACCTTGTATTTGGAAAGCAACACGTCCAGTTTACTTGTTCCGTATATTACCTTTCGGCAAACTACCGTCCGGTTGTAAAGGAAAGCGTTGAACAAGCAACTGTTTAAGGCAATGTCCCGTGACATGCTTTTGATTATGGTCTATAACGTGTCGGACGCAATTACTATCCTTGGTAGGAGCAATAGTAAAGCTCACCCTTATAATTTGTCGGTCTGGCACAAAGTCCTGTCTTTGACCATGTTATGCAACCACCGTTCTTACGGTTGACACCCGATTTAGTTCAGGTGACCTAATGAATTCCAGGTGAATTCCTAGGATTTTACGTTCAATGGTAATGAACGCATTGAAAATAGGGTTTTCAGAAAACAAATCGGTTTGTAATTTTGATCAAAATATTTTCTCGTTTAAGCTCGAGTTTAGATATCATTGAATTCCATGAGTTTGTAATTCTCAATCTTTAAGGTCAATCTCAAGGATTGAGTAATATCAGTCTTAAAAGCTGATTTTTAATCTTTAAGGAGATTATCCTTTCTGGGGATCTGATTCATTAGTCTTATCCAGCTAATTTGCACGGTGCCCCCCATTGTACTTGATAAATCCTTCTCATGGTTAGGATAAATCTGACCACTTGGCGACCCTGTTTAATGCTGAGGTCCGTGGATTTCCTGCTGATTTTAGTGATGACTTTTCTAGATTTTTCGTCAACCTACAGCTGGTCTGGACGACAACTTCATGACCTAAATCAAAAAGCGCGTGTCTTTTTCGGAAGACTTTACTTCCTTTTAATGATGGAATTGATTCATCGTGTAGATCCATCTCTTCTTTTCTTTCATTGGGTAAAACAGTTTAGTTTAGTTCAAAGCAAAAGTATTTTCAGTTATTTGTTACAAATATATGTGACATATGTTTTAAATAACTTGGTAAATTTTCCCACACTTGGCTTTTTATTTTTCTTTTTATCGTCCTCTATTCCATTTTAAATGAATTTTAATATTTTAGTTTGTTTCTCAATTTATGTCCTTTCCGAGGTAACAATAATTTCGGTGTTTGAAACCTAGTTTTATCGTTCATAAATATGTATTAACATGATTTTAATTCATTTAATTGAAAATTTCGAAAAATTTTACTAGAATTGGGTAGTCAGTATATAAGACTAGGGCTGTTCTTTTTATCAGAGAGCACTAGATTCTAATACAACTACTGCTTTACTAGTATTTTTAATGGTAACCAAGTGTTTAATATAAAAATTTTAAAATCCGAAAGAATTTAATCCCTTCCCACACTTAAGATCTTGCAATGCCCTCATTTGCAAGAAATCAGTAACAATTTAAATTATTGAGGGTGATTTGTGTGAAAATGATTAAATTTTTACCAAAGTTTCCAAATATATTGGCGTTTGTTTGCTGAATGATAAATGGTGCACGTCATTTGTTCATTCCGTCTTGTTGTTATTTCACATGTATTTTGCATCATTGTCGTCAAAATTACTTGCTTTTGCTGAACTTAATGCCAGTCTTTGAAAATGCGTTGTTTTACCCTGTTGTGTACATAAGATAAACTGCAAACATATATACATATTTTTGAAGTTTGGTATATTACCCCACATTCAAAAATTATTAAAATCTAAGAATAAAAGTTAGATAAATATAAAAATGATTACAATATTAACAAAAAATATTAAACATATCAATAATTACAAATTACAAAATAAAAATAAAAATAAGTAAACTAAGGATGATATTGGTACCAATAGGGGTTCCACGCATAACCATAAGTGCTATAGAATGCCTCGGCAGGGTCATACGTAGGATATGGTGGCTGCATCTCTATCGACCAAGGAGGGAAGACGGGTTTCGGTGTAGGAATATAGTTTCTACCTATGTGTTGGCAATGCGCTATGATCTGGTTCTGATGAACTTGCCAATCTTCAAATGCTCTCTGTCTAGCATTTTCGTATTCCTGAGAAGCTATAAACCTTTGCATTTCTTGCATCTGGTTCCCCCCTCCTACATTACCTTGTTCCTGGTTTCTATCTACCTGTGGATGTCTACCATTGTATCGTACTGCGGCGTTATTTCGCCGCTTCAACACTTTCGCACCATGGTACACATTTAAACCTATAGTGTCGCGGGGTTCCGGCTCTTCTACTAATAATCCCCCCCGACTTATATCCACACCGAGATATTCACCAATCAAAGTAATAAAAATACCACCTCCTATTATGCTATGTGGACGCATCCCCCGAACCATAGCTGATAAATAATAACCCACACAATATGGTATACTTACAGCGCTGTGTGGGTCTCGAATACACATATGGTAAAACAAATCTTGTTCATTTACCTTTTCTTTGTTTTTACCCCTTTGTGTAATCGAGTTAGCTAAAAACCTATGTATTACTCTTAATTCGGCTCTATCTATATCCAAATAAGAGTAGTTTCCCCCTTTAAAACGGTGGTGGCTTGTCATTTGACTCCACACACCGTGTGTATCAAAATTCTCATCTATTTTCCTACCGTTTAGTATCAATCCTCTACAATCGGCAGACGCTAATTCCTCAGGCGTATATATACGTAAAGCCTGAGCCATGTCTAGTAAAGACATGTGGCGCATCGAACCGCCTACCAAAATCTAACAAAAGAACGATCGGTTAAACTGGCTACCCGATCATTCAACTCTATACTACATAACAACTCTTCACACCATACTTTATATACAGGTCTGCGTATGGTGAATAAACATATCCAGTCATTAAAAGAAGAATTACCATACCTCTGTACCAGTAATTCCCTAATTGGCCCGGCCAATTCTACAGCTTCCAAGGGTCCCCATTCTATGACCCTTGGTACCTCAACAACCTTAGAGTGAAGAGTATGCAAACCCCGTTGATATTTTGGATAATCTATCCAAAGTCTGTCAAATCGCAGGTTCGGGTGCAACTGTTCCAAGTGCATATCTGAAAAGGTCATGACTGGATGAGGTACATCCTGCTTGTAGTAGTTATCTACCTCCTGTTGTTCCAAGTTCTCAGCAGGAGCATGGCGGGCTTGGGATGAAGATTCACCCCTTTCAGTCTGCAAAACACATCAAACACAAATTTTGTGCATCCAAATATGCATTAGTGTCAGCAAAATCATCAATCAAAATAATTACAATGACATTATCAATTTATATCAAACTTAAGCTTATTTTCACATTTTTATCAAATCTACACTTTTTCAAATAAGCATATACGAAAATTTTCGCCAAGTTCATAAGCATTCAACTCAAATAACATGTCAAAATAATCATTACTAGCAAATAAACAAGTCTCAAATGGCATTATCTTTCAAAAATCAAGTTCATGAATTTTGGACTTGAAAAAGTCCACTTTAATTCTCAAAATCATGTTTAGGCTCAAAGTTTGGATCATTTAACTACCTAGACATGTTACACTACTCAATTTAGCAACAATTCATGACAAAAATCGGCCATAACCTGTTTATATCAAAAAGCCCCAAATTTGCTCAAGAACACAAACCCTAGATTCTAAAGATTTTGAAGTTTTTGGCTTCAAATCATGTTAACAAGCATCAATCTAGGTTATACATGCATAATATACTAACAATTTAACACTAATTACACTAAAAATTAACAAAATTCAAATTATGAAAATATGCTCAAGAACACACTAAAATTCGGATTTAAAGGTGATTTGGGGTGTAATTGTACCTGTTTTCTTGAGTAATTCTTAGATAAGATCCTCCTCAACATGATTGTAGTGAAAAATTTGAAGATTAACGGTGAAAAATCGAGTTTTTGGGATGATTTTCGTGGGTTTTCTCGAGCTCTTTTTCGCAGTATTTTTCTGTGTTTTGTGTTGGTGGGAGTGACTGATCGTGTGCAGCTGTTTTATTTTTTTTCTGTAATTTGTTCCCTCCGCGAGTCGCGGATTTTTTCACTTAAAACTCCGCGAGTCGCGGAGTTACTTTTTTTTTTTTTTTTTTTTTTTTTTTTTTTTTTTTTTTATATAATCTTTAACTTATAAAACAATTAAGAAATTAATTTTAAAATTTTGTTTCCCTTGTTATTTAGGACGAGGTCGTTTCGGATTGATGTCCTAGTCCGTCCCTCGACAAAATTTTTAAAATTTGTCTTTTTGTAGCGATTGTTTTAAAAGCTAAGATTTTTGGGTTTTTTCAATGTTTTTGGTATACTTTAAATCAATAAGATTAAAAATAATGATAATAAAAGTTCTCGTCCCTCCCTCGGGTAAAGCAATTTCGGTTCAAAGACCTAGTCTTCAACTTACGACGAATTTTAAAAATCATATTTTTAACTTAATGAGATAAAGTAAATTTTTGTTTTTAAATTCACACAACTTAAATAATAAATTCAAAATAAAAAAATTAAAAATTAAAAATTCACACCAAATTTAAAATTTGAAATGCATAAAATTAAAATTTCATATTTTAAAAATTAAAAATTCACACCAAAATTAATTTAAAAATTCATATTATAAATTCATACCAAACTTATATTAATTTTTCAAATATTTACAATTTTAAAAATATTGTTTTTACAAAGTTTACAATATTAATTTAAGATTTAAATATTAAGATTAAAAAAACATGGTAAAAATAAAATAAAAATCTTTTTGTCTTTTTATCCCACTTTAATCAATCAAATATTATCAAAAATATGCGCCCCTCTTTTCGGTAAAGTAATTTCGGTTCCAAGACCTAATTTAACTCATGACGAATTTTTAAAATATTTTGGGTTGATTGATTAAAGATATTTATACCTTAAGAATAAACGTTAAATTTCGCAGTGATGTAATAAATTTTTGAATGATATCAATAATTTCGGTCGCCAAACCTAATTTTATTTAATACCAATTTAATACTTTTTAGCGAACAAATTAGCGTTTATTATCAAAAGGTTAAAAATAAAAATAAAAATAAAAACTGTACAGACATACCTGTGAAATAGATTTCTTAGTTATATGATCTATTATATTCATAAGATAGTCGGTTTAATTGGTCTTCCATGGCTGCATAGGCGTAACCTCGAGCATTCATTGTCTTTTCTTCTAAACATATGAACGGTCCGTCTCTGCATAAAGTAACAAATTCGGTATTTGAATAGGTTTGATTATTTGAACATTTACCTCCATGTGACCATTTTCCGCATTTGTGACATTTTTCTAGGTGTCTTGCTCTTCTTTTCGCTGCGGATTTTGATTTTCCTTTACCAAATTGTAACTTATTATCTTCGCATCTGGATCCTTTTCTAACTCCGTCCATTCTTTCTCTGATTACTGATACTAATTCACTCGGTAGTATGTCATTATTTCTTTTAGTGATCAAAGCATGTAGCATTAGACCATGGTTTAGTTCACAGGCAGTCTTCATTTTGTAAAAACCTAAAAAATAAAAATTCAGAATGGGGGGAGAAGACTAGTTCTTTAGGGTCTGCTAGGGAAAGACCATACGTGTTCCATTTTCGAGAACTACACGAAAACAGACAATCTAACTCTAACAGAAATACATATTATCTTTTAAAGACTTGATTCTCCCCACACTCAGTTAGCTGTGGTGTCGAAATTGTGATTAACTTCGTTATCGACTTCCATCGGACCATGTATGTAATGTTTAACTCTGTGACCATTAACTTTAAATTCAATCCCATTTGAATTTATTAATTCTATCGTTCCGTATGGGAAAACTCTTTTGACTATGAATGGTCCAGACCATCTTGATTTTAATTTTCCAGGAAATAGCTTGAATCGTGAATTGAAAAGAAGAACTTTGTCTCCTTCTTTAAATTCTTTTGAACTTCTGATTCTTTTATCATGCCATTTCTTCGTTCTTTCTTTATAGATTAACGAATTTTCGTATGCTTCATGTCTTAATTCTTCTAATTCGTTTAGTTGACTTAATCGTAGACGTCCAGCTTCATGTAAATCAAGATTACATGTCTTCAAAGCCCAAAATGCTTTGTGTTCAATTTCTACTGGAAGATGACATGCTTTTCCATAAACAAGTCTAAAAGGTGTGGTTCCAATTGGAGTTTTGTAGGCTGTTCTAAAAGCCCAGAGTGCATCCTCCAATTTAATGGACCATTCCTTCGGATTTGATCCTACGGTTTTCTCAAGAATACGTTTTAAAGCTCGGTTGGTATTTTCAACTTGTCCACTTGTTTGTGGATGATATGCGGTGGAGATTTTATGAGTTACTCCATATCTTTTAAGAACTTTCTCAAGTTGATTATTACAAAAATGAGTACCCCTATCACTTATTAAAGCTTTCGGTGTTCCAAACCTTGCAAAAAGACGTTTTAAAAAGTTTACTACAACTCGTGCATCGTTAGTTGGGAGAGCTTGTGCTTCCGCCCATTTAGATACATAATCAATGGCTACGAGTATATATAGATTATTATGAGATTTTGGAAATGGACCCATAAAGTCAATACCCCAAATGTCAAATACTTCACATACTTGGATGACATTTTGTGGCATTTCATCACGTTGACTTATTTTTCCGGCCCTTTGACATGCATCACAGGATTTGCAAAGAAGGTGTGCGTCTTTGTAAATTGTAGGCCAATAGAATCCAGCTTCATAAACTTTTCTTGCTGTTAGTTGAGGCCCATAATGCCCTCCTGTTGGTCCTGTGTGACAATGGTTTAAAATTTTACTAGCTTCATCTCCAAATACACATCGGCGTATTATTCCATCGGGACAACTTTTAAACAGATGTGGATCTTCCCAGAAATAGTGTTTTATATCACTGAAGAATTTCTTTCGTCTTTGGTACGATAATCCTTTTTCAAGGAATCCACAAACTAAGTAGTTTGCATAGTCTGCAAACCATGGGATTTCTTTATAATCTATCTTCAATAGATATTCATCAGGAAAGTTGTCTTGTATGGCCGATTCATTTAGAACTTCTAATTCGGGATTTTCAAGACGAGAAAGATGATCAGCGGCGAGATTTTCTGCTCCTCTTTTATCTCGGATTTCAATATCAAACTCTTGTAAGAGTAAGATCCAACGGATTAATCTTGGTTTAGCATCTTGTTTTGAAAATAGGTATCTAAGAGCAGAATGGTCGGTATAGACCACCGTTTTTGCTAGAACGAGATATGATCGAAATTTGTCAAAAGCAAAGACAATAGCAAGGAGTTCTTTTTCAGTAGTTGTATAGTTCGTTTGTGCTCCTTGTAATGTCTTACTAGCATAATATATAGGTTGAAATCGTTTTTCAATCCTTTGTCCTAAAACGGCTCCCATTGCAAAATCACTTGCATCGCACATTAGTTCAAATGGTAGATTCCAATTTGGTGTTATCATGATCGGTGCATTAGTGAGTTTCTCTTTAAGAATATTAAAAGATTTGATACATTCATCTGAAAAGATGAATGGCGCATCCTTTTCTAGGAGTTTATTCATAGGAGTGGCAATTTTAGAAAAATCTTTTATAAAACGTCGGTAAAAACCGGCATGCCCTAGAAAACTCCTAACTCCTCTAACATTTGTGGGATGTGGAAGTTTAGCAATTACATCTACTTTAGCTCTATCCACTTCGATTCCTTCTTTTGAAATTTTATGTCCAAGAACGATGCCTTCTTTAACCATGAAATGGCATTTCTCCCAATTAAGTACTAGATTTGATTTTTCGCATCTAATTAGCATTCGTTCCAGATTTACTAGACATGATTTAAATGTATCACCGAAGACTGAAAAGTCATCCATGAATACTTCCATGCATTCTTCTATCATGTCATGAAAAATCGCCATCATGCACCTTTGAAAGGTTGCAGGGGCGTTGCAAAGTCCAAATGGCATGCGTTTGTAAGCAAAAGTACCATAAGGGCACGTGAATGTGGTTTTCTCTTGATCTTCGGGTGCTATTGGAATTTGAAAATATCCGGAAAATCCATCAAGAAAACAATAGTAACTATTTCCGGCTAATCTTTCCAACATTTGATCTATGAAAGGTAAGGGGAAGTGATCTTTTCTGGTGGCGTCATTTAATTTTCTATAATCAATACATACACGCCATCCTGTTACAGTCCTAGTAGGAATAAGCTCATTTTTCTCATTTGTAATGACAGTCATACCACCCTTCTTAGGTACGCATTGAACTGGGCTTACCCATGGACTATCAGAAATTGGATATATCAAACCTGCATCTAGCAGTTTAATAATCTCTTTCTTAACTACATCTTGCATATTAGGATTTAGTCTTCGTTGGCGTTGCACATACGTTTTATGACCTTCTTCCATAAGGATTTTATGTGTGCAATACGAAGGACTTATTCCTTTAATATCATGAATCTTCCATGCAATGGCTGGTTTATGAGCTTTCAACACAGAAATGAGCTGTGATTTCTCATTTTCAGTAAGAGAAGACGATATTATTACAGGTAATTCAGATTCACCATGTAAATAAGCGTATTCCAAATGGTTTGGAAGTGGCTTTAACTCTAATTTCGGAGGTTCTTCTATCGATGATTTATATCGATATCTGTCTTCTTCTTTTAGCATTTGAATTTCTTCTGTTGTTGGTTCATATCCATTAGCTATAAGTGTAGCTAACATTTCAGCTTCATCAATTGGTTCATTTCCTTCTCCTAAAGAACATTCTCCTGTTCCTTGTAATTCTGGAAATTCTTCTAATAATTCTGCATGTGCATCTATAGTTTGAATATAATAACATGTATCATCTGCAGATTGTGGTTGTTGCATTGCTCTATCAACTGAAAAGGTAACACTCTCATCCTCTATACTTAGGGTCAGTTTCTTACCGAACACGTCTATCATTGCTTTAGCCGTGTTTAAGAATGGTCTTCCTAATATGAGAGGAACTTGAGAATCTTCTTCCATGTCCAAAACAACAAAATCTACTGGAAATACTAAAGTACCAACTTTAACTAGCATGTTCTCCATTATCCCTCTAGGATATTTTATTGATCTATCGGCTAGTTGTATGCTTATTCTGGTTGGTTTTAATTCTCCAAGGTCTAATTTAGCGTATAGTGAATACGGCATTAGATTTATACTAGCACCTAAATCTGCTAATGCTTCTATTGAACTAAGGCTACCCAGAAAACATGGAATTGTGAAACTTCCTGGATCAGATAGTTTTTCTGGTATCTTATTCAACAGCACTGCTGAACAATTAGCATTCATAGTAACAGCCGAGAGTTCTTCCATTTTCTTTCTATTTGAGATTAGATCTTTCAAGAATTTAGCATATCTTGGCATTCCTGAAATCACATCAATGAAAGGAAGATTTACATTTATCTGTTTAAACATATCCAAGAATTTGGATTGCTCGGCTTCAAGTTTTTCTTTCTTCATTTTACTCGGATAAGGAAGAGGTGGTTGGTATGGTTTAACATAAGGTTTATCCTTAACTGTGTTATCTTCATTAACCTTTTCAACTACCGGTTCTTTTTCCTTATCTTGATCAGGTTGTGGTTCTTGTGGAGTAGGAATAGTTTCATCAGAAGTTACAGGTATTTCAGGTGGTTTAAGTGTTGTACCACTTCTTGTGGTAATAGCTTTAGCTGTTTCATTCCGGGGGTTAGCATTTGTATCACTAGGTAGACTTCCCGGTTTTCTTTCACCTATTAACCTTGCTAGGTTACTTACTTCTTGTTCCAGATTTTGAATAGAAGCTTGTTGATTTCTAAATGCTTGAGCATTTTGTTCATTGGTTTGTTTTTGAGATGTGAAAAACTGCGTTTGAGTTTCAACTAGCTTCGTCATCATATCTTCTAAATTCGGCTTTTTATCATCGGTTTGTTGTGGTGGTTTGTTTTGAAAATTCGGTCTTTGCTGATTGTAAGTGTTATTGGATACTTGTTGATTGCTAGGACCTTGTTGGTTGTTGTATGGAATATTTCGGTTATAGTTCTGATTTTGGTTGTAAATAGGTCTTGGCGGTTGATAATTATTCTGATAATTATTTCCAGGCCTTTGGTTTATGTATGAAATATTCTCTCTTTGTTCCATTGTTAATTCAATACTGAGACAATCTTTTGTCAAATGTGGTCCTCCACACTGCTCACAACTAATTCGTATAGCATGAATATCTTTAGTCATCTTTTCCATTCGTCTCTCCACAGCATCTATCTTTGCGGAAATGGAATCTAAGTCATGGCTAGAATCGGCTCTAGCTGCTTTAGATGATCTAACGATATTTTTTTCTTGGTGCCACTCATGTGAGTGGGAAGCAGTGTTATCAATAATTTTGTAAGCATCAGTTTCGGTTTTCTTCATAATAGAACCACCAGCTGCTATATCTATGTCTTTTCTTGTAGTGATGTCGCATCCTCGGTAGAATATTTGTACTATTTGACAAGTGTCTAAACCATGTTGCGGACATCCTCTTAACAACTTTCCATATCTTGTCCACGCCTCATATAGAGTTTCATTTGGCTTTTGTGTGAACGTAACAATTTCTGCTTGAAGTCTTACGGCTTTAGATGCAGGAAAGAATTGTTTAAGAAATTTGTCAATTAAAACGTCCCATGTATCAATCGCCCCTTCAGGTAACGATTCCAACCAATCTTTGGCTTCTCCCTTTAAAGTCCAGGGAAATAACATGAGATATATCTGTTCATCCTCCACTTCTCGGATTTTAAATAGTGTGCAGATCCTATTAAAGGTACGTAGATGTTCATTTGGATCTTCCTTCGGCGCACCACTAAATTGGCATTGATTAGTCACCATGTGTAGAATTTGTCCTTTGATTTCATAATCTGGCGCATTAATGTCTGGATGAGTAATTGCGTGACCTTGGCCAGTGCGTTTAGCTCTCATTCGGTCTTCCATACTTAAAGGTTCCAGATTCTCCATAATTGAATTTGTTGAATCGGTATCACTAGATGATTCTGATTTAATAGTTCGTTCCTCAACAATCTCTGTTTGAATGATTGGTGGTTCCGGAGGAAAGTTTAGTGGTTCAGGATCTATGAACCGTTCCTGAATATTTTCTGGATTCTCAATTGTGAGGTTTGTTTCAAAAACTGGATTATCGGAAATTTGAACTGAAGTACTTGGTCGACTGGATGACGATTCTAAAGAAAAATCAACGGCGGTTATATTTGTTAAACGATGTCTTGATCGAGTTACAGGTGGTGAACGTACAAAAGGTGATGAACGTCTTGCTCGGTGCATTCACAGAATATCCTATTAGTTTTTAAAAGGAAAGAAAAATTATAATAAGTTATCCAATCAATAGACTTTTCTGATTTTGCCCACGTTTCGAATAGCCAAAAGATGCAGCAGAGGGGCAGGATTCGTTTGGTCTCAATATAATTGAGGACTGTTTGGCTCCAATAACCCGGTCCACGTACAAATCCAACTATTACTACGAACCAGAAAATTTTGATGTCTATCAATTTAACCACTTAAAATAAATTTTCGTAATTTTAAGAAATTTAGATAAGAAGTAGAAAAAAATTCTAAGTCCTAAAACTAGAATAGCGAGAAATAAGAGAGAAAAAGATTGCGCGTCGAAAAATGTCGAAAAAGAAAAAAATGGTTGAAGAATAAAAGGTGACGGAAATAAAAGAAACTTATCAAAACTTAAAAATACTTAACTAATTTAACCTTATTACTACAACTAACTTAAAATTATAATCGCAAATTGATATTACTAATTGGAATGATAATTGATACATAGTAAAAGGTCTAAAAATATTAAAGCTTACAAGGAAAAACTAAATTCCAATTGGAAATAACTTAAAAAGAAACTAAAACTTAAAAAGGCGTCGCAAAATTCTAAAGCACCTAAATCTTAGTCTAAAGAAAAGGCATTTAAGGAATTCTACGGCAAAGCCTAAAAATATAGGAGTAAAAATAACTATAGCAAAAACTAAGTTTAAAATTAATTATGAGCTAAAAAAAATACAAATATTACGCTACAACGATTAAAAAGTTACAAAATATAAAAATATACAAAAAGTTGTAAAAAGTACAATTTTTATAAAAATATTATTTTTATATTATTTATTTTACTAAACTATTAATTTTACAATTTAATAAAAACTTATTAAAACTAAATACATAAATATAAAGTAAAAAGTAAAAAACTAAAATTAATAATAATAATAATAATAATTAAGTTAAATAATAATAATAATAAATAATAACCCGTGATTAATGCGGTTTTAGGGTTTTTGTCCGTGTGTCAGAAGCCCTCCGCGAGTTGCGGTGAATAAAGAGGAAAACCCCGCGAGTCGCGGGGTTCAGAAAAACAGTTGACAGGTTTCACTTTTTTACGCGTTTTTCTTTTTTTTTTTTTTTTATTATTTTCTGTTTTCTGTTTTTAATTTAAATAAACGATTTTTAATAAAATTTATATTTTTATAAATTAAAATAAAGATAAAGAAACTTATAAAACTTAAATATTTAACAAAATCCTAAAAATACTTATATTTTTGTTTTTCTTTTTATATTTTTGAATAATTAAAACGTATTTTACAAAAAAAAACGACTTTTAACAAAAGTAGATAAAAATCTTTTTTTTTTTTTTTATATTAGCGTTGCGCTTCCGGCTTTTAAGAGTAATTCCCCGGCAGCGGCGCCAAAAATACTTGATGTTTCGCGAGGTGTATATAAAATAGTTATTAAATTTTAGCAGAAAATACTATTAAATACGATACAATTTTACACAAGATATTTATTTATTTATAGAATGGATATACTTAAACCTTGCTACAACACTTATAGGCAGTGTACCTAATCGTACAGTAGTGTAGTTTTTAGTAAGTCCGGTTCGTTCCACAGGGAAATCTTTAAGCAAAGCTCAACGCTATATTAGTTTACTTTTATAAAAATACAAATATATATATATAAATAATATTATTATTATAAAGGGGGGTTTTTACCGTTTAATGACCGGTTTGTCGATTTTAAGATTTTAGTCGCAGCTAAAACCTAATGTAAAATATTAAATAAATACAAGACTTTAAATTAAAGCGTAAAGTAAATAACGATAATGAAATTGCGAATAATAAAAATGCGATAAAATTAGATTGCAATAATTAAAAAGTACGATAATTAAAAGTGCGATAAAATAAAATAAAAATGCGATAATTAGAAGTGCAATTAAATATAAAATAAAGGAAATTAAATATGAAATAAAAGAATTATGCTTATTTAAACTTCCGTAATCATGATGTTTGACGTGTTGATTTTAGTTTTATGCCCATGGGTTAATTGTCCTTTGTCCTGGATTATTCAATATGTCCGTCTGGTTTTTGTCCATAACAGTCCATCAGTCATACATATAAATTGCAAGTGTCCTTGTCAAATTATTATTATACCCGAAGATAAATATTCCAACTAATTGGGGATTCGAATTGTAACAAGGTTTTAATACTTTGTTTAATGAATACACCAGGTTATCGACTGCGTGTAAACCAAGGTTTTACTACTTTGTTAACAATTACACCAATTACCCTTGAATGTAATTTCACCCCTGTTTTAATTATTCTAGTGGCTATTAATCCATTCCCGTGTCCGGTTAAATGAACGATTATTCGTACATATAAATACCCCGCCCATCGTGTCCGATCGAGTGTATATGGTAATTTATAGGGACGCCCAATTGTAAATCTTTATATTAACATTAACAAACTTTCATTTAGTTAAACAAATATAAAGCCCATTAATAGCCCATAGCCTAGTTTCCACAAGTGTCGTTCTTTTGTCCAAACCCCAATTATGGTACAAAGCCCAATTACCCAATTTTAGTAATTAGCCCAACATCATGATTACTTCGTTTTAAATAAGCATAATAATAACTTAGCTACGAGACATTAATATAAAAAGGTTGAACATAACTTACAATGATTAAAAATAGCGTAGCGTTACACGGACAGAATTTCGACTTACACCCTTACAACATTCGCTAACATACCCTTATTATTAGAATTATAATTAAAATTAAAATATAAATTATAAATATAAATATATTACTTCGTATGAAGAGAAAAAAAATTGATGATAATTTTGATCAGAATTCGGGTTGATTTATAGCCAGGAATGATTTTTGGGGCTCCGCGACTCGCGGCAAAAAGCCCTTCAAACTCCGCGAGTCGCGGAGAGGTATTTTCAATTCACACCCTTGGAGTTTCTGGCTGCCGACGGTTTTTATTATATATATATAATATATATATAATTAATATAATTAATTATATATTATATTATATTTATATACATAGTTAACTTGTAATTTTTAGTCCGTTGCGTCGAGCGTTAAGAGTTGACTCTAGTCCCGGTTCCGGATTTTCGAACGTCCTCGCGTACAATTTAATATCTTGTACTTTGCGTTTTGAATCTTGTACTCTTGTGATTTCGAGACGTTTCTTATCAATAATTGGAACCTTTTTGATTGTCTTTTGTTCTTTTGAGCTTTTTGGTCGTTTGCGTCTTCAAATCGTCGAATCTGTCTTTTGTCTTCACCTTTTATTATTTAAACGAATATCACTTGTAAATAGAACAATTGCAACTAAAAGCTTGTCTTTCTTGAGGAATAATGCTATGAAATATATGTTCGTTTTTAGCATTATCAGGAAGACTTTACTTCCTTTTAGTGATGGAATTGATTCATCGTGTAGATTCATTTTTTTTACAGTAAATCAGGTAAAACTTTTTAGTTTAGTCCAAAGCAAAAGTATTTTCAGTTATTTGTACAAAAATATGTGATATATGTTTTGAATAACTTGGAGAATTTTCCCACACTTGGCTTTTATTTTTCCTTTTTGTTCTCCTCTATTCCATTCTTAAATGAATTCTAACATTTTGATTTGTTTCTCAATTTATGTCCTTTCCGAGGTAACAATAATTTCGGTGTTAACACCTAGTTTTATCGTTCATAAATATGTATAAATATGATTTTGAGTTCATTTAATTGGAAATTTTGAAAATTTTACTAGAAGTGGGTAGTCAGTATATAAGACTAGGGATGTTCTTTATTATCAGAGAGCACTAGATTCTAATACAACTACTGCTTTTACTAGCATTTTTAATGGTAACCAAGTGTTTAAGATCAAAAAATTTTAAAATCCGAAAGAATTTAACCCCTTCCCACACTTAAGATCTTGCAATGCCCTCATTTGCAAGAAATCAGTAACAATTTAAATTATTGAGGGTGATTAGCGTAGAAATGATTAAATTTTACCAAAGTTTCCAAACATATTGGCGTTTGTTTTCTGAATGATAAATGGTGCACATCATTTGTTCATTCTGTCTTGTTGTTATTTCACATATATTTTGCATCTTGTTGTCAAAATTAGTTGCTTTTGCTGAACTTAATGCCAGTCTTTGAAAATGCGTTGTTTTACCCTGTTGTGTACATAAGATAAAATGCAAACATATATACATATTTTTGAAGTTTGGTATATTACCCCACATTCAAACATTATTAAAATCCAAAAATAAAAATTAGTAAAAAAAAACTAATACAATTCCAACATAAGTATTAAATGTATCAACATTACAAATAATAAAATAAATAAAACTAAGTACACTAGGGATGATACTGATACCAGTAGGGATTCCATGCAAAACCGTATGTTCTATAGAATGCTTTGGCAGGGTTATACGTAGGATACGGTGGTTGCATCTCTATAGACCAGGGAGGGAATATGGGCGTTGGAGTAGGAATATAGTTTCTACCTATATATTGGCAATAAGCTATGATTTGGTTTTGATGAACTTGCCAATCTTCAAATGCTCTATGTCTAGCATTTTCGTACTCTTGTGAAGCTATAAACCTTTGCATTTCTTGCATTTCATTTCCCCCTCCTACATTACCTTGCTGTTGGTTTCTATCAACCTGTGGATGTCTACCATTATATCGTACTGCGGCGTTATTTCGCCTCTTCAAAACTTTAGCACCATGGTATAAATTTTAACCTATTGTATCTTGGGGTTCTGGTTCTTCTACTAATAATCCCCCCCCCCCCAACTTATATCCACATTGAGATACTCAGCAATCAAAGTAATAAATATACCACCTCCTATTATGCTATGCGGTCTCATTCCCCTAACCATAGCTGATAAATAAAAACCCACACAATACGGTATACTTACAGCGCTTTGTGGGTCTCGAATACACATGTGGTAAAACAAATCATGTTCATTTACCTTTTCCTTATTCTTACCTCTTTGTGTAATCGAGTTCGCTAAAAACCTATGAATTACTCTTAACTCTGCTCTATCTATATCCAAATAAGAGTAATTCCCCCCTTTGAACCGGTGATGGCTAGTCATTTGACTCCATACACCATGTGTATCAAAATTTTCATCTATCTTTCAACCATTTAGTATCAACCCTCTACAATCGGCAGATGCTAACTCCTCAGGCGTATATATACGTAAAGCCTGAGCCATGTCTAGTAAAGACATGTGGCGCATCGAACCTCCTAACAAAAATCTAATAAAAGATCGATCGGTAATACTAGCTACTCGATCATTTATTTCTATACTACACAACAATTCTTCACACCATACTTTATATACAGGTCTACGCTTGGTGAATAAACGTACCCAGTCGTTAAAAGTAGAATTACCATACCTCTGTGCAAGTAATTCCCTAATTGGCCCGGCCAATTCTACAGCTTCTAATGGTCCCCATTCTATGACCCTAGGTACCTTAACAGCTTTAGAATGAAGAGTATGCAATCCCCGTTGGTATTTTGGATAATCTATCCAACGTCTGTCAAATCTCAAGTTCGGGTGCAAATCTTCTAAGTGCATATCAGAAAATGTCATTACTGGATGAGGTATATCTTGCTTGTAGTAGTTATCCACCTCCTGTTGGTCCGCATTCTCAGGAGGAGCATTGCGAGCTTGGGATGAAGATTCACCCCTTTCAGTCTGCAAAACACATCAAACACAATTTTTGTGCATCCAAATATGCATTAGTGTCAGCAAAATCATCAATTAAAATAATTACAATGACATGTTTAATTTATATCAAACTTAAGCTCATTTTTATATTTTCATCAAATCTACACTTTTTCAAATAAGCATATACGAAAATGTTCGCCAAGTTCATAAGCATTCAATTTAAATAACATGTCAAAATAATCATTACTAGCAATTAAACAAGTTTCAAATGGCATTATCTATCAAAATATCAAGTTCATGAATTTTAGACTTGAAAAAGTCCACTTTAATTCTCAAAATTATGCTTAGGATCAAAGTTTGGATCATTTAACTACCTAAACATGTTACACTTCTTAATTTAGCAACAATTCATGACAAAAATCGGCCATAACCTGTTTATATCAAAAAGCCCCAAATTGCTCAAGAACACAAACCCTAGATTATTCAAAATTTGAAGTTTAAGGCTTCTAATCATGTTAAATAGCATCAATCTAGGTTATACAAGCATAATACATAAATAATTTAAGCATAATTACACTAGAAAGCATCAAAATCGAATTGGGGAAAAAATTGCTCAAGAACACTAATTTCGAATTAAATGGTGTTTAGGTGTAGAAATTTACCGTTTTTCTTGAGTAATTCCTTGATAGCATCCTTCTCAACATGATTTTAGTAAAAGATTTGATGATTAATGGTGAAAAAATTTGATTTTTGTGTGATATTTTCGGGTTTTTTCGCAGTATGTTTTGTGGATGTTGTGTGGACTGAGCTGTTCCAGCTCCTTTATTTTTTTTCTGTAATTAGGTCCCTCCGCGAGTCGCGGGGTTTTTACCCTTCAAACTCCGCGAGTCGCGGGGTTTGTATTTTTATTTTTTTTTTTTTTTTATAAAATCTTAATTTATGAAACAATTAAGTAATTAATTTTAAAATTTTGTTTCCCTTTGTTTTAGGACGAGGTCGTTTCGGATCGATGTCCTAGTCCGTCCTTCGACAAAATTTTAAAATTTGTCTTTTTCAAGCGATTGTTTTAAAAGCTTAGATTTTTGGGTTTTTTTTTTTTTTTTTTTTTTTTTTTTATGTTTTTGGCATACTTTAATTCAATAAGATTAAAAATAATGATAATAAAAGTTCTCGTCCCTCCCTCTGGTAAAGCAATTTCGGTTCAAAGACCTAGTCTTCAACTTACGACGAATTTTAAAAATCATATTTTTAACTTAGCGAAATAAAGTAAATTTTTATTTTTAAATTCACACCAAACTTAAATTAAAAATTCATAAAAATAAAATTCATATTTTAAAAATTAAAAATTCACACCAAACTTAATTTAAAAATTCATATTATAAAATCACACCAAACTTATATTATATTTTTCAAATATTTACAATTTTAAATATATTGTTTTTACAAAGTTTACAATATTAATTTAAGATTTATATATTAATTTTAAAAATATGGTAAAAATAAAATTAAAAATCTTTTTGGCTTTTTATCCCACTTTAATCAATCAAATATTATCAAAAATATGCGCCCCTCTTTTCGGTAAAGTAATTTCGGTTCCATAACCTAATTTAACTCATGATGAATTTTTGAAATATTTTGGGTTGATTGATTAAAGATATTTATACCTTAAGAATAAACGTTAAATTTCGCAGTGATGTAATAAATTTTTGTATGATATCAATAATTTCGATCGCCAAACCTAATTTTATTCAATACCAATTTAATACTTTTTAGCGAACAAATTAGCATTTATTATCAAAAGGTTAAAAATAAAAATAAAAATAAAAATAAAAACTGTACAGACATACCTGTGAAATAGATTTCTTAGCTATACGATCTATCCCATTCATAAGATAGTCGGTTTAATTGGTTTTCCATGGCTACATAGGCGTAACCTCGAGCATTCAATGATTTTTCTTCTAAACATATGTACGGTCCGTCTCTGCATAAAGTAACAAATTCGGTGTTTGAATAGGTTTGATTATTTGAACATTTACCTCCATGTGACCATTTTCCGCATTTGTGACATTTTTCAAGGTGTCGTGCTCTCCTCTTCGCTGCGGATTTTGATTTTCCTTTACCAAATTGTAACTTATTATCTTCGCATCTGGATTCTTTTCTTACTCCGTCCAATCTTTCTCTGATTACTGATACTAGATCACTCGGAAGTGTGTCATTATTACGTTTAGTGATCAAAGCGTGTAGCATTAGACCATGGTTTAGTTCACAGACAGTCTTCATTTAGTAAAAACCTAAAAAAAATAAAAATTCAGAATGGGGGGAGAAGACTAGTTCTTTAGGGTCTGCTAGGGAAAGACCATTCGAGTTCCATTTTCGAGAACTACACGAAAACAGAAAATCTAACTCTAACAGAAATACATAAACCCCCTATACTTAGTTGAAATTGTGATTAACCTTATTTTCAATTGAATCATCAACAACTTGTATATCTTTGACTTTTACTTCAATCCATTTGTTGATTTCCTCCGTAACTTTCACAAATTCAATAACATCGCCTTTTCTTTTGACAATAAATTAGATATTAATCGGTTATATAACTTAAAGTTTCCTTTAATCTTAGCATCGTGAATCCGTTTATAAAGTTTCTTCGTTGAACTGTTAAAAATGGGTTCATCTAATTTCGTATCATCAACGGCATTCTTTGTGATTGGATCATCATTAAGTGTTTCTTCATCTTCCCCACACTTATGCGTTTTTATTGGTCTAACAGTTTTGGTTTGTGGAGATCTAAACTTTCGGTTCACAAAGGTGATCGATGTATCACCATCCCTAAGTGTCATTCTACCTTCTCTTACATCAATGAATGCCACGGTGGTTGCTAAAAATGGGCGACCTAGAATTAGAGGAATATCAAGATTTTCCTCCATATTAATCACTATGAAGTTTGCAACAAAGGTCAAACTTCCCACGTTAACAAGTAAATTATTTGCTATTCCAACCGAGTGTTTAATGGTTTGGTCAAATGATTGAACACCTATTTTGGTTGGTTTTAATTTACCCATGCCTAATCTTTTGTATAAGGAAAGAGGCATAATATTTGCACTTGCTCCTAAATCTGCGAGTCCATTATATACAGCACCATCATTAAGTAAGCAAGAAATGATAAATTCACCCGGGTCTCCTGCTTTAATAAGTCGAGTTGGTTTGTAAACCTTTTTCGGGTGTTCTTTCCTTGGTTCTTTCACTTCTATTTGAATTTCTTGTTCACATTTTTCTTCGTTTTTTGGAATGGGAGGTTTGTATAAGAATTCTTCTTTATCACTCAAATTTAAATCCTCCTTATATTCTAATTTTGATTTTTCATATGTTGTTGATAACATATTTATGTTTTCATTTTGAAGGTTTTCTTTGGTGGTGAAATTATGATTAACTTCATTGTCAAATTCCATCGGACAATGTATGTAATGTTTAACTCTGTGACCATTAACTTTAAATTCAATCCCATTTGAATTTATTAATTCTATCGTTCCGTATGGGAAAACTCTTTTGACTATGAATGGTCCAGACCATCTTGATTTCAATTTTTCAGGAAATAGCTTGAATCGTGAATTGAAAAGAAGAACTCTGTCTCCTTCCTTAAATTCTTTTGAAGTTCTGATTCTTTTATCATGCCATTTCTTCGTTCTTTTCTTATAGATCAACGAATTTTCGTATGCTTCATGTCTTAATTCTTCTAATTCGTTTAATTGATTTAATCGTAGACGTCCAGCTTCATGTAAATCAAGATTACATGTCTTCAAAGCCCAAAATGCTTTGTGTTCAATTTCTACTGGAAGATGACATGCTTTTCCATAAACAAGTCTAAAAGGTGTGGTTCCAATTGGAGTTTTGTAGGCTGTTCTAAAAGCCCAGAGTGCATCCTCCAATTTAATGGACCATTCCTTCGGATTTGATCCTACGGTTTTCTCTAGAATACGTTTTAAAGCTCGGTTTGTATTTTCAACTTGTCCACTAGTTTGTGGATGATAAGCAGTGGAGATTTTATGAGTTACTCCATATCTTTTAAGAACTTTCTCAAGTTAATTATTACAGAAATGAGTTCCCCGATCACTTATTAAAGCTTTCGGTGTTCCAAACCTTGCAAAAAGACGTTTTAAAAAGTTGACTACAACTCGTGCATCATTAGTTGAGAGAGCTTGTGCTTCCGCCCATTTAGATACATAATCAATGGCTACGAGAATATAGAGATTATTATGAGATTTTGGAAATGGACCCATAAAGTCAATACCCCAAATGTCAAATACTTCACATACTTGAATGACATTTTGTGGCATTTCATCACGTTGACTTATTTTTCCGGCCCTTTGACAAGCATCACAGGATTTGCAAAGAAGGTGTGCGTCTTTGTAAATTGTAGGCCAATAGAATCCAGCTTCATACACTTTTCTTGCTGTTAGTTGAGGCCCATAATGCCCTCCTGTTGGTCCTGTGTGACAATGGTTTAATATTTTACTGGCTTCATCTCCGAATACACATCGGCGTATTATTCCATCTGGACAACTTTTAAACAAATGTGGATCTTCCCAGAAATAGTGTTTTATATCACTGAAGAATTTCTTTCGTTTTTGGTACGATAATCCTTTTTCAAGGAATCCACAAACTAAGTAGTTTGCATAGTCTGCAAACCATGGAATTTCTTTATAATCTATCTTCAATAGATATTCATCAGGAAAGTTGTCTTGTATGGCCGATTCATTTAGAACTTCTAATTCGGGATTTTCAAGTCGAGAAAGATGATCAGCGGCGAAATTTTCTGCTCCTCTTTTATCTCGGATTTCAATATCAAACTCTTGTAAGAGTAAGATCCAACGGATTAATCGTGGTTTAGCATCTTGTTTCGAAAATAGGTATCTAAGAGCAGAATGGTCGGTATAGACCACCGTTTTTGCTAGAACGAGATATGATCGAAATTTGTCAAAAGCAAAGACAATAGCAAGGATTTCTTTTTCAGTAGTTGTATAGTTCGTTTGTGCTCCTTGTAACGTATTACTAGCATAATATATAGGTTGAAATCGTTTTTCAATCCTTTGTCCTAAAACGGCTCCCATTGCAAAATCACTTGCATCGCACATTAGTTCAAATGGTAGATTCTAATTTGGTGTTATCATGATCGGCGCATTAGTTAGTTTTTCTTTAAGAATATTAAAAGATTTGATACACTCATCTGAAAAGATGAATGGAGCATCTTTTTCTAGGAGTTTATTCATAGGAGTGGCAATTTTAGAAAAATCTTTTATGAAACGTCGGTAAAAACCGGCATGTCCTAGAAAACTCCTAACTCCTCTAACATTGGTGGGATGTGGAAGTTTAGCAATTACATCTACTTTAGCTCTATCCACTTCAATTCCTTCCTTCGAAATTTTATGTCCAAGAACAATGCCTTCTTTAATCATGAAATGGCATTTCTCCCAATTAAGTACTAGATTTGACTGTTCGCATCTAATAAGCATTCGTTCCAGATTAGCTAGACATGATTCAAATGTATCACCGAAGACTAAAAAGTCATCCATGAAAACTTCCATGCATTCTTCTATTATGTCGTGAAAAATCGCCATCATACACCTTTGAAAGGTTGCAGGGGCGTTGCAAAGTCCAAATGGCATGCGTTTGTAAGCAAAAGTACCATAAGGGCACGTGAATGTGGTTTTCTCTTGGTCCTCGGGTGCTATTGGAATTTGAAAATATCCGAAAAATCCATCTAGAAAACAATAATAACTATTTCCGGCTAATCTTTCCCCGGCAGCGGCGCCAAAAATACTTGATGTCAAAGCTAAGGGGTATAAAATACTATTAAATTTTACAAGGAAATACTATTAAATATGATACAATTTTACACAAGATATTTATTTATTTATAGAATGGATATACTTAAACCTTGCTACAACACTTATAGGCAGTGTACCTAATCGTACAGTAGTGTAGTTTTTAGTAAGTCCGGTTCGTTCCACAGGGAAAATCTTTAAACAAAGCTTAACGCTATATTAGTTTACTTTTATATAAATACAAATATATATAAGTAATATTATTATTATAAAGGGGGATTTTTACCGTTTAATGACCGGTTTGTCGATTTTAAAACTTTAGTCGCAGTTAAAACCAAATGTAAAATATTAAAAAGACTTTAATTTAAAGCGTAAAGTAAATAACGATAATGAAATTGCGAATAATAAAAGTGCGATAAAATAAACTTGCGATAATTAAAAAGTACGATAATTAAAAGTGCAATTAAATACAATAACAATAAATAAAAATGCGATAATTAGAAGTGCAATTAAATATAAAATAAAGGAAATTAAATATGAAATAAAAGAATTATGCTTATTTAAACTTCCGTAATCATGATGTTTGACGTGTTGATTTTAGTTTTATGCCCATTGGTTAATTATTCTTTGTCCTGGATTATTTAATATGTCCATACGGATTTGTCCATAATAGTCCATCAGTCATAAATATAAAGAGCGAAAGCCTTCGTTAAATTATTCTTATTCCCGAAGTCAAATATTCCAACTAATTGGGGATTCGAATTGTAACAAGGTTTTAATACTTTGTTTAATGAATACACCAGGTTATCGACTGCGTGTAAACCAAGGTTTTACTACTTTGTTAACAATTACACCAATTACCCTTGAATGTAATTCACCCCTGTTTCAACAAGTCTATTAACTATTAATCCAGTTCCGTGTCCGGTAAAATGAATAATTATTGGTATTTATAAATATCCCGCCCACCGTACCCAGTCAAGCGTATGTGGTTATATATAAATACGTCGAATTATAAGTTTGTATATTAAATTAACAAGGTATTGTTTAGTTAATACAAAACCCATTAATAGCCCATAGTCTAATTTTCACAAGTGTCGTTCTTTTATCCAAACTCCAATTATGGTACAAGACCCAATTACCCAATTTTAGTAATTAGCCCAACATCATGATTACTTCGGATTAAATAAGCATAATAATAACTTAGCTACGAGACATTAATGTAAAAAGGTTGAACATAACTTACAATGATTAAAAATAGCGTAGCGTTACACGGACAGAATTTTGACTTACACCCTTACAACATTCGCTAACATACCCTTATTATTAGAATTATAATTAAAATTAAAATTAAAATATAAATATAAATATATTTACGTATACATATATAGAGAGAGATTGAATTTGGATGATAAAAATGATCAGAATTCGTTTGGCTTTATAGGGAATTGAGTTCAAGGGTACTCCGCGACTCGCGGTAATTTTTGCCTTCAAACTCTGCAAGTCGCGGAGTTCGTTTTTACAGCTCATTCATCCTTGGCTCTTTGTTTGCCGACGATTTTAAATAATAATATAATATATATATAATTTTTAAGAATTATTTATATATTATATTATATTCATGTGCATAGTTGACTTGTAATTTTTAGTCCGTTGCGTCGAGCGTTGAGAGTTGACTCTGGTCCCGGTTCCGGATTTTCGAACGTCCTTGCGTACTATTTTATATCTTGTACTTTGCGTTTTTGAATCTTGTACTCTTGTAATTTCGAGACGTTTCTCATCAATATTTGGAACCTCTTTGATTGTACTTTGTACTTTTGAGCTTTTTGGACCTTTGCGTCTTCAATTCATTGAATCTGTCTTTTGTCTTCACCTTTTATTATTTAAACGAATATCACTTGTAAATAGAACAATTGCAACTAAAAGCTTGTCTTTCTTGAGGAATAATGCTATGAAATATATGTTCGTTTTTAGCATTATCAAATTGTTTTTATTTTTTAGGCAAAAAAACATCATATAACATCTTGAGTGATGAAAATACATCACTACAACTCATTAATGCATGAATCGAATGAATTCGCGAAAATTGTCGTTACATGTGTGTTTCTAAGTTTTTTGTGCGTGTGAGTTTTAAAACTAAATTGTGTGCCTTAATAAATGTGAAACACGCACCATGCGTATTTCTGGATGGTTAGTGCATGTTGCGTTGCCACTTACTTGCCTTGCTTAAGTGTTCGGCGAACACGCATCACGCACCAACTTAAACGCATAATGTGTGGTGCATGATGCGTAGTCTGAGGGCATTTTTACAATTACGATTTTTTGAGAAAACTTTTTTAAACATTCGAAAATAGGAGCATTTTAACCAAATTCCCATGAATGGGGGTTATTTTTGTTTGGCCTGAGTTGGGCTTTTAAGCCAAAACGACACTAAACATAAAATTTTAACAAACCTAAGTCTGACTTTATAAGTTTTACAATGATTTTATGGAAGATTTAATGTTTGGTAAAATAACTGATAGGTTGTAGCTAATAGTTGGTAGGTTGTAGATGTTAGTTGCTAGCTGGTAGCTTTTAATTGGTAGCTGATAGTTGTTAACTTTTTATATGTTTTTAGGTGTTTGGTATAGTAGCTGAAATTGTTAAAAGAAAGAATAAAGTTTTTTTCTCAAACGGTAGTTCTATTAGCTTTTAGCTTATAATTTTTCTCTCATCTAAAAGCTTTAAGCTATTTTAAACAAGCGAATCTTTTTATTAGATAGAAGCTTTTTTATAAAAGATAGAAGCTAAAAGCTTCTTAAAGCTCCAAAAAACTCCGTCCCAAACATGCCCTAATGGTGCATTTGATAAAGCTAAATAGTTTATAATCTGAATGATTCAAAAAGCTGATAATGAAGTTGGTTTTAAATTACAATAATATGAATTATAATCATTTTAGAAAAAGCATACAAGAATTACAAAACATACAACGGGTTTTGCAACCACGTCGTCGAGTTGATCCTATTTTTGTGAAATCTAGAATACAACCAACTGAATCCCGATACGACAATGTTATCTATAACATGACATTTCCGAAACGAAGAGTCATCATAATCATTTTAATTTAACAACGTGAATAATGTAAGATTATCTTATTAACATTTTTATATTTTACATAAATAAAAAACAATATTGTTGTTTAATATGTGTTTTTGATATAATTTGAAGAATATATTACACAAAAGTTAGGTGATTAATAGTAAACTAGTGAAATGACCCGTGGAACCACGGATTTCTTTAATCGAAACAGTTTAATGATATGTTCTAGGCATTAAGTGAACGCAAATGTTAAAGTTATTTAGTTTAATGACCCGTGGAATCACAGAGTCCGACTAAGAAACTCGTCAGCAGAAAATTTCATCAAACACCCAAAATGCATTTAATACAATCCACATTTAATCATAAGAGATGATATTGGTTGTCATTTTATTTTAAAAGTGTAAATTAAAATATAAATTTAGAATTAGTTTCTTTCTACATAACTTTTATACTTTCCCGTACTCAATTCAAAATAATTAATTAAAATAATTTAAAATTATTTTATTTTAATTATTAAAATAATTATTAATAAGATTTAATAAAAATAAAATTTAATTTTAATTCAAAATTATTTAGATTAATGATATCACCCACCATGTTTAGATTTTTTTTTTTTTTTTTTTTTTTTTTTGATTTTTTCTTAACAAAGAAATTAACCTAATAATGAAATCATCATTTTAGCATTTTAATATTAACTATAGATAGATATATAGATAACTATTTTTTGAATATTGCACTATTTTTTGAATATTGCTGAACTATTTAACTAACATATGTTCTTTAAAAGGTTAGATACAAATGCAATGCGCTGATTCCTTTATAATTATTTATATTTTCTGTTAATGAGGTAATTCATCATCTGATTCAACTTAACACAATACGGCTTGCCTCAGTGGTCCAAGGCCTTGGGGGTCTTGGGTGAGAGAGACTCGGGTTCGAGTCTCAATCGCGACAAGGGGGTTTTCCCCGATCCCTAACCTGTGAGACCTCGGTCTCTCTGCCCTCTGGTTACGGATTCCGGTTTCCTCCTCTGACTGCGTGTGTGCTAACCACTAACCTGCGAAGCTAACGTGCCGTTCAAAAAAAAAAAAAAAAAAAAAACAATACGGCTTGACCATTTCAAGTCGTGAAATTGCAAATCGAGCCATATAATACTAATTTACTTAAAATTTTAATTTTAATACGAAAAGGTCAATTACATGAAATAACCGTAGAAATATGAGTCTCGCTTAAGATATTGAAATGAAAAGGTGAATTGATATGTTCAATCTGTTTGATAGTCATCGGTCTAATATGGTTAGCGGAAGAAAGTAATGGGCATCATAAAGTATTACAAACCTACCGTCTCATAACTTCGATGTTAAAAAGTCAGCGGTTTAACACATCTAATTTGTTGAAAGTCATCGTACTACTCTATAAATAGATATATCTAATTTGATACATTTCCCTTGGTTCCAATTTCATTGTATAATTTTAAGTTATTTATCATGATCACTATACAATAAGAAATTCTCTTATACACTTAATATGTGGATGTAAAAGAAAATGTAAATAAAAAATATGAGGTAAAACTACAAATTTTATAATCGTAATAAATATAATGTTATAATGATATTTATTTAGATTTAGATGTGTAAATTTTATTTGATGATAAGCAGTGACGTCTTTGAACATAGGCAAGATACGCGATCGTCTAGGGGCTCAAAAAATTTGAAGGGCCCAAAATTATATATATATATATATATATATATATATATATATATATATATATATATATATATATACGCATGTCTTGATAACTTTTTTCGTATTGATAAATTTTAATATTATATTTTTCTCTGTATATAAAATTTTAACGTGTACAAGAGTTCATTTTTATTTTCGCCTTGGGACTTCGAATTGTTGAGACGGCCCTTATGATAAGAAAACTACAATGATGGAGTATATGATTTTATACGGTTGACTTTATCGAATAAACTTCTTTTTATAAGGAGTTTTACTAAGCCCCACTAAAACTTGAACCTAAATTTATGCTTATTTTGTATATTCCTTTATTTCTCTTTTCTCGTCTTTAACAAAATATTATTTTCGAATGAAAAATATTATCAATAAAACAGAGCTATTGAGGAGCTAAAGAATTACATAGAATAGACTAAGATATTTGTAACCACATAGTTCAATCAAATCTAAATTTAGATTGCCACTTGAAATCCAACTAAAATATTGGAAAACTATACCATCAATTATGAGGCAACTCGAAACTTTGTGTCTCCAAATGAATGCTATTTCAATACTTCCCATGAAGTCCATAACGAAAAAAATAATGACCACCTCCACCATGAATTGAGTCTTTCCGTTAAACTTATCAAATCAAGTACGGAGTATATGATATCAGCAATTGTGTTCCAGCTACGGAATATGAAAACCGATCCATTGACCATTTATATACCAAACCTAAATAGCGATATTAGAATGTTTGAAAATTTTAACATAACAACACTCACGATATTCAATCTCCATTTCGTGCTCTGAAAGATCGAACAACCTTGGTTTGTGTCGAATTTGTGATGTACGTTTTATATGTGTGTTTTTTTTTTTTTTTTTGAACCGTGATATCGGTATCACCCACAGGGACTTAACCACATTCGCGATCATATGCTACTCATACACACGTTAGGAGATAATTCAATTCGCGACGATGTTGACAGTAACATCGAAGGTTGAGAAAACCCAACTTTTTAAGAAAAAGTGCATAATTTGACTTTGAGGTCACACTTACGGTTAAAATAGTCTTATAAGTACACCATACAATAATAGAAACTAGTTTATCATATACATCTTTAACGAGGGCTTATCCGGTATATGGTTGAAACTTATTTTAAATTATAAATTGAGCCCGTATACACGCTAGTCATAAGCGTCTACCTAACTAGGTACACGTAGCTTCATCAATCAATATATATATATATATATATATATATATATATATATATGATCCACGATCCGTTCCATTTATATATATATATATATATATATATATATATATATATGATCCACGATCCGTTCCATTTGTCTCTCTTTGTTATCTTCCATATACACGCGTAGTAGAAACTGAGTGACGTCATTTCGACTTTGAATATATGAAGATGGAATTTGAAGAGCAATTGGGAGGGATGGGTTATTACGTGGCAATACTATTAGGTATAGTGTTGTTTATGAAATGGGGATTGAAGAGTCTGAATATGTGGATTTACGAGTCACCTTTAGACAAGAAGCAAAGGGTGCGTTTGCCCCCGGGTGACATGGGCTGGCCGATCATCGGAAATATGTCATCGTTCTTTCGAGCTTTCAAATCTAACGATCCCAATTCATTCATTTCTGATTTCGTTCAAAGGTTACCCTTACTTCTACCATCTTGATCTACTTTAGTTTTCAATCATGCAAATATAGTACTTGATCGATTGACCATGTATTTGGTAAGCACCGTTGGATTAACTTATTATATCACTTTTTTGAATTTACCTTGCGACTCGACTAATACAAAGGTGGCTACTTGCTCTTCAAGCAGTCCGGAGTCATCTAGGCTTTATGTAGTATAAACTTTGATTGATAAATGGTTGAATTGTATATCATTTTTTCATTATAAAATAAAGAATTAGCATATTAGATTATTGTTAATGTTATAGAGTGTGCTAATGGTATTGACGATAATTTTCAAAAATATAAGCTTACGTATAAATGACATAAAATTTATTTATGATTATGAGTTATTATACAATTAGACGAATTATTTTATAACGTTCCTTATAATTATAATAAAATGTGGAGTATAAGTTAATATTAATCACAAATAATAAGAATAATAAGTTGCGATTTGGATTAAAATTCTTTATGTAATATTTTGATTTTTTCAGAAAGCGAAATATTATAAATATATTAAAAAGAAAAAACTAGCATGCAGCTAAAGAAATATTACAATACAAGAACACGAAAATAACACAACATACCAAAAGGCTCAACTTAGCCAATAAACCTAGACAACAAAACAAAATCCTTACATGTGAAAAAATACAAAAACAAAAATCTTTAGAAACCCGCTACCACTAACAAATGGACAATCAAACCAACCAATTACCTTTACGTGCTCGAACTCGACGTTGAACAATGTGTCTTGGAGGGTTTTGTACGGTGGTCCACCACCTGTTGGTGGCGGTCACCAGAAGATGCGTCTTCTGATTTGGATCTTCTCCGCTACCGATCTAGATTCTAGTGGAGTACCGCCACCCCATTCGTGGTGGTCTCAGACGGTGGCTTGTGGTGTTAGTGGAGGTGGGTTTTGTTTCGTTGATTGTGCCAACGTAGTTCGTTTATCCCGTTGGTGTGGAGTTCCGTGGTTAATGGAGGGCGTTGAGTGGGATGGGTGTTTTGTGAACAATTCCATCTTCTGGCCCCGTCTTTTCTGTTTTCACTCTCGGAGTTTGTCACACCCCCAAATAGGGCGTGGGGTATTTGTGACTAATTATATCAAATCACAGTCGTATAAACGAGAACGACTCTATATGAGACGTTTTATTGAGTTTTGCAGCGGAAGATAAATAGGTTACATTGTATATAATGAACAACGCATTAAATGTCTTTAAGTGATATGATATGTAATGAAGACTCCAAGCATAGCAAACAATCATCATCAATTTAGCAAGTGTAAGTCTTTCAAATTATCCATGAATGACTTGTTGAAATGTTGCTTTCAATTAGCAAATACACAGCGGAAGCATTATGTAGGACCTGAGAATAAACATGCTTTAAAGTGTCAACAGATTGAGTGAGTTCATAGGTTTGTCATAAACAATGATTTCAGTAATAGATGTAGACCACAAGATTTAGTTTATAAAGTTGATCTCGCAGGGATCAAAAAGTTATGCCAGTTCGTGATATTTAGATTAAACGTTTAAAGTTTGCCCCAATGACAAGTTATTCTGTCCTTGTCGGTTTAACTTCATTATTGAGTAATACAAAGACTTAGTCAAATGTATCGGGGACGTTACTCCCGATAGGCCTACCCCCAATAATTAAGAATGCATTTAACGAGCAATTAAAAATATCACTGTATGGACTTTGTTGGACATAGCCAGGTATAGCATAGTTTAACAGTTGGTACTTGTGTCTAACGTATAAAACAGTTATAAAAGTTGCGCATGTATTCTCAGCCCAAAAATATATAAAAAGGGAGCTATGAAAACTCACGATACTGTATTTCGTATTTTACGATTATGATGGCACTGAACAAGTGCAGAGTTGTCCTTGGATTCACGAACCTATATTAAGTATATATATTAACACATATAC